>NW_022196891.1:84417551-84441687 GCF_008632895.1 Mastomys coucha
CTAGTACTTAATAGAGCTGTCCTTGCCACCACCACTGCTAACTATTTTGTTGATTTTCAACCTCATCTTCCTGTTTAGACTTTTAATTATTCTCCTGGTAAGTGCTGACTGTTCCTTTTCCTTCATCTCTCCCTCTCTCCCTCTCTCCCTCTCTCCCTCTCTCCCTCTCTCCCTCTCTCCCTCTCTCTACTCTTGGCATTTTCACCACCTGTATAAAAGCGTGGCTGAGTTCATAGTGCATACTTGTAAATGCTTGCTGAAATAATTTTGTACAAAAAATAAAGATCTCTGTGGTTTCTTTACAATGATGAAAATGTTTATATGGTTTATAAACACGATCATAATCATTTATCTTGAGATCATGAGGCAATATTCCCCTCTCCAATCCAATAAATGTATTATAGTGTTGTGTGACAGTAACCATTTGGGAGCAAAGCAAAGCAAAATTATTTGTTAACTAATTTTTTAAGAGAAATTTAGTCTGTAAAAGTGGACTAAGTAGGAAAGGAAAATGAATAGATCCTATTGCATATTAGGCTACACTGCGGGTTCCGTGTTGTTAGTTCCTGCCTGCTGTATTAACTCACTCATTGTAGCTGCATGTGTGTTTGGAGTAATTTTTTCAACTTTATACTGTTTGCTTAGCAAAGTTTTTCATTATTTTTAAACATAAATATATGTATGTAGTATAAATATATACCACTGTCCTGTATTTATATAGCTTTACATTTCTGAAATGTCGGGCTATTTTTAATTTGGATTCATTAAAACCTCACACTGCTACCTCTGTGTAAGAGGAAACCAGCATGTGCTTTAAATAAATTCTTTACATCATTTCTGCTCCTTGATCCTCAGTCCCTGTCCCAGCCTTGCATTCAGGGTTCTGGTCCTGGCAGTGAGCACAGAATCCTTCTCTTGTAAATCTGAAGATTTTCTTTCTTCGCATTTACCCTTTTAAGTTCTAATTGAGCCACTATTTTTATAAAACTTTTTTAAGCTAGAAGACTAAAGTTAGTCAGAATTGTAACAGGCTATCTGGTTCCAATATTAGCAAGGTTGGCCTTGAGTTCTTGGGTATTGTGTTCTGCATGTCTGTAACCTGGATCATGTGAAGCTATTTAAGAACAGCAGCCGAGCATCTATGCATTCAACATGTTCTCTCCTGATGAGTAAATAATTAAACCATTCTAATTGTGTGAGTTATAAGACAGCATCACCATTTCCTTCCATCTATTTAAAATGTTTTCAAAGAATTCACTGCTGCATAATATCCTAAAAGAAATTGATCATACTTCTCCTGTAATAAATGTCGTCCTGACAGTAAAGCATTAGCAACCAATTGCTAACCTAGCAACAATATTGTGATCTCTTTAGATAATTAATCTTCCCTATTTTCCTGTCAGAAGCAACAGTGCTTGATTTTATGTTGAGCCAGAAAGATTGCCAGTTTTGAAAATTAAAAAGCATTCCTTTTATATTATTCATCCCAGTAACAATTTATGATGGTGCATTTAGCTGCTGAACGCTTGTCAACAAACGTAATTATGTTTCGATATAAACAAGATTGGTGGTTTTACTATGCAGCTCCATCTTTGGTGAGAATGTTTTGATTTAGGTTCAGATTATACAAGCTGTGTATTTATGTGTCATTCTCCCTCCTTTGTTAATAGTTTTTGTTTCTTCTGATAATTACTTGTAGGCAAACAAGCATGCACTTAGGATCCTTGTGCACAGGAGACATCAAACGGAGAAGAAAAGCTGCCCCGTTGCCTGGACCCACGGCAGCAGGTAAAACAGAAAAGGTTGGAGTGGGGCACGAAAGGGAAATACATAAATCACCACAGACAAAACCTCTCTCCTGCAAGAGAGGCACTGCTGCAAGAGACTGTAAGGCGGACCATTTGCCTTCACACTAGGATGTATAGCCTGCTCGTCGTGTGTGGATCTGGCAAGTAGCTAATCAATGAGACACATGTTGTATACCCACGCAAATGGGTCGGATGCACAAAGATACAGAAACCGCCACAGATGTGTATTTGGCTCACAGGGAAACAGGGCATAAACAGATGAGAGGACAAACAGCTCACTACCTGAGTCTGAGGATGGATAGAGGCTAGTCACCGTGTGGCTGCTAAAGCCTGCTTGTCCGTGGTGATGCCCTCAGCATCCTGCACCTGTCCATATTCTGAGGATAGATGAAGCCCTCCTTTGGCTCTTGTCCCTACCGTCCTTATCCACCATCTCTTCCTTTCTGAAATAACCTTCCTGTCCTTCCAGACAGAAGCTGGAGTTTGACTATGATGCATGGTGTTGGTACAGTTTAGTATACATATATACAGTTCAGCAGTCATGTTCTGATTAGAGTTTTCCCACATACATTGTGAGTGAACTTACAGGATATTATGAAAATATTTGTCCTTTTTTCACTAAACAATGATGCCTGGGTATCCCTGGAAAAGGTCAGAGACAAAGGGAAAGAGGCCATTTGTCCCAAAGGCCATCTTGTTATCAAAAGGATCATGTCCCAAAAGAAGAAAGGACTACCAGGAAGGAGGGGGCAGTGTTAAGAGACAGTAATAGGTGATCAGGTCCCAGCAAAATACATTTATGCAGTTATAAAGGCGTCACAGCAAAACCCATTGTTTTAAATAATTAACATACACTGAGATAAAATGAATGAAAAAGAGACCTCTCTTGCATATACTGATTTCAACCCAATTGTGTGCCTGAAATTTATACATCCAGCTATTACTATGGAGAATCATAGAATGTTCATGAAATACTTGTAAATATATTTATCCATAAGGAAATGCAGCCACATTTTAGGTCTAATAGATGTGATAAGTTCTTCTAATCTCTCCTAAGGCCGGGACAGGATTCCTCAACATCCCCATAACCAGTGAGTGGTCCCCTGAACTCTGACCTCAGTCCTAGAGATCTTGCTGATGGCCCTGTGTGGCCATCGTAACACCCTGCCACACAGCGCCCGTGTGCAGTGCGAAGAGCAGTGCTTGAGGGAGGTCACATAGTTCTTACTTAGTACAGCAGGTACTTCTGTCTCTTGAGAGCCTATAAGACTTGAGATTTTTTTACTACTAGATTTTAGCTTTGAAATAAAGTTCATAAAGACACACTTCCCTGGGGTACATTTTCATGTTCCTTTCTTTTAGTCAGCACTAAATGTAAACGAGGAAAATTAAAAAAAAAAAAATCTCATATGAAATAGGGAAGAAGAATGAAGATATAGACAGGTTGATATTGCTTGTAATCTTCTCCAGTTTCTCTGTAACTTTTTATGAAAACAAACAGCAGATATAGAAAGGACCTACCAGAACCTTGCTGGAAATGTACATTTGGCAACATTTAGTTTGCCATCCCACACTGGATCTGTGTAAGCTGATGACTCTCAGCATGAGCAGCTGTATAATGTACTCATGATAAAGGGCAGTGTCTGTAAGCCCATCAGAAATCAAAGCCCAGCTCTGATTGTGCTGCTGCCAAAGCAGGGCCACCCTCCAGTCCTCAAAGCTAGAGTGCTGAGCAGAACTCGTCTCTCTAGAAGGCTTCACCAGCCAGCGTTGCTGTTGGCTGTACATTTATTAATTGTGACAGGAACACCAAATTTATTTCAGTGCCTTAGCTTATTTGCTGCTCCTTCGCCTTTGTGTTGAGTATTGACAATGTAAAATGAATATTGATATGGTTAGGTATTGACTTTTTTAATGTATGGCTGTTCTGCTGCCTTCAGAGTCACATAGCAAAGCCAGTGTGTGTTTCCAGCACAGGCTATAGATTCACTGTTAGAGATGGAGGAGTTCTAAAGCAAGGGCCTTGCATCAGGGCATCAGGGCGCCTTTGCAGTCTGAGAAAAGCATCTGTAAAGACAAGGAAAGCCTGAGCAGCAGAGCAGGAAGATGGTCACTGCAGGGTCACACAATTGGCTCTCTGCAGGGTCGACACCGTCGGCTCTGGGTGTCATTGTCGGTAGAAGGCCGAGCTTCCTAAGGATTTGATGGTAAACATGTGTTGAGGTATGGTAGCAACCACACTTCGGTATCCTCCACTCTACAGCATTGAGTTTAGTGCTATTTGCAGTTATTGATGTCTGAGCTGTTTAGTTTGTTGTAATCTAAACCTCCTTTACAAAAAACACTCCTCCAAACACAGTAAAAGACTACTCTTTCATTTCTGGTTTTTATCACTTAGGAAACTAGTTTTACATTATATTTTCATGTAAATGTAAGTAATTTTCATTGTATAAAATTTCATTGTAAGTGCAGGGCTGGGTAGCACACGCAGTGAGCGAGTGGGTGCTGAGGATTAGCAAGGCCCTGGGTTCCATCCCCAGTGCCTCAAAGTGCAATAAAACAAAAAGAAAATAAGGGAAATATATATTTAAGCACCCAATTAGATTGATTTTATTTACATGAAATATATGTATGATGTTCCAAATGAAATAATTAAAGCATTTGACAAACAATGGTCATGCCTCCCGGATTCTCACCTCTTGTCCCTAAAGTAGATGTTGAAGACAGAATTACTCCTCACAGTTATGTCAGTATCGCTAATAATAATAGCAGCTGTGACCCAGGCCAGCTAGCAAAGGGATTGGAAGAGGTGAGGGAGAACTAATAACTGCCTTCTGTGGAGGGGCAGAGGCAGGTGGAGCTTGCCGTCACTCACATAGAGGAGCTCTAAAGGTCCCCTTCCATTGGCTGTTGATCCCACATCAATACAACACGTTAGGAGCCAAATTACTCAACAAGCTGCCAATTAGGCTTGCAGTCAGCTGGATAGATTAGTGGCTAAGAGAAACCATGCAGGATTGTTGTCTCTTGAGCCAATGAAGCAAGTGAATCTCTCTCCCAAGCTCTGCTCTACAGAGGGTCTGAAGGGAGAGGATGCACTCTCTGGCAGTGAACACAGAGGACCCAGCAAACAGGCTAGAATCTGGATCAGGAGCAAGAACTAAGTCAGGCTACGTTTGCTGCAGCCTCAAGCAGAGAGCAGAAAGCAGAATTGATCTATGACTGATGAGGTGTCCCAGCCTTCCTTTTTGTTTTTTCCACTGTTACTTTATGGGAATGCACTGCATTTAGAAATCAGGTTCCGTTGTTGTTGTTGTTGGTGGTGGTGGTGGTGGTGGTGGTGGTGTTTTCTAAGAACAAGATACTGCTTAGACTATTTTTATGGAGTTAAAAAAAAATACCACTGTCATAGGGATTGTATTCATGCACAAAACATCATGACCAAGAAGCAAGTTGTGGAGGAAAGGGTTTATTCAGCTTACACTTCCACATTGCTGTTTATCACCAAAGGAAGTCAGGACAGGCACTCACAGGGCAGGGACTTGGAGGCAGGATCTGATGCAGAGGCCATGGAGGGATGCTGCTTACTGGCTTGCTGCTTCTGGCTTGCTCAGATTGCTTTCTTATAGATCTCAGGACCACCAGCCCAAGGATGGCACCACCCACAAGGGGCCTTCCCTACTTGATCACTAATTGAGAAAATGCCTTACAGCTGGATCTCATGGATGCTTTTTCTCAAGAGAGGCTCCTTTCTCTGTGATAACTCCAGCCTGTGTCAAGTTGACACACAAAAGCAGCCAGTACACACACCATTCTAAACACTGAGCAAGAACCAAGTTATGGGCACTTGGGAAGCAGAACCAGCCTTGCAGGCCTCCATGCTTCAGGACCAGCAGTCTTCAGGATGCCGTCTTCGCGGTGCCATCACCTAGCAGTTCCCACAGATGTTTTAAATTGGCCTCATGGTTTTCCTTTTTTTTATTTGTTGTTTTGTTTTTTTGTTTGTTTGTTTTTTAATTAAAGCTGAGTTTCTGCAAGCTCTGTCCCACAAATCTATATGACCAGATGTGTCAGGCAAATATCAGACCTCTGACCTCAGGTCAGCTTAGCCACAGAGTTAAATTAACTTGTTGCACTCATTGAAAAGCCAGAGCTGAGTGCATACACTAACACAGTGTCACGTGACACCTGCTCAGCAGCCCCCACTGGCTCAGGGTGGCTACCCCAGCTACTGTTGTGAAATTAAAACTTAGGTTTTTTTAAGACTTTGACCTGATATTTTTCTTTATATTTTTGTCCACTTTTCATTTCATCCATCCTGTCTTTCTCACAATCTCATAAATGATAAGTCTTGTGTAGCAATTCAAGCAGGAAATCAGGTGAGCCAGGGAATCATGTTAGCCAGGAAACTATCTTGGGGAGCACTTGTTTTAAGCTGCAGGTCATGGCAGTCTCTTACTGTCATGGGCATCGAACCCAGGGCCCCACAAATGCTTGCACTTTAACCCCGAGGTGTGCTTCCAGCCCTTCAACCTCAGATTCAATTAGCCAATATCTCACACAGTTATTCTATTAACTGATTGTTGTGATGTCCCAATCCCTGCGCAGTGCAGTGAATCTCACAAGTAGTGAGCACTATTTCTCTTGTCCTGACCTGAACCCCTGAAGACAGAGAATACAGACATGTTGGATAAATGACTTAGTGACCAGTTGATCACTCTGAAGTAAATAAGAGAGGGTTAGTCTTTTTAAAGTGCATGCTCAGCACTTTGCCTGGTTCTGCAAGGCAGGGAGATAAACCCACTTCCAGTTCCTCTGAATGCCAGATGAGCATGCTGTTGACGCTACACTGATACTTCTTATTCACTAGGAAATGCATGCCGAAGGACACATGCAAATGGACGCGCAGAGTTTAAAGAACAGTAACAAATTTCCCCCGTGCACCCCCTCCCACCCCAGCACTAGGAGAGTGCTATCTCTGGAGCCCTGGGGTATTGCTATTGTTACTGCCAGTGCTTGGGGATTGTCCCGTTGCCTTGAGGAGCCTCTCTGAGGAGTAGGACAGAGTCCTAGCTTTCTTGTGTGGTAGCAAGGTACGGTAAGCCAGAGAAGTTGCTAGCACCATCCTGAGTCAGGAGGAGAAAGCTCAGTGGATGTGGAAGACTGCTGTCAGAGCTGAGATAAGGAGGGCCATCTGCTGAGGGAGACTGTGAAGTGGCCCGTTCCAGCCTCTGTCCACATTCCAGACTCGGGGACTGAGTGCGCCACCACAGGCATCTTGTGGGTCTGTGAAGAGAGACATTTGTCCGTCAGATCTCAGGAAGAACCATCCTGAGCTCTTCAGTGTTCTTCTGTGTTGTTCCTGTGTTATATTATCTGCTTCTATAGCCATGAAAACATCGACCTGTTAGGAGAAGGTGGCAAACTGTTAAGGGGCGTGGCAGATTGAATATAAAGGAGAAGAGAGTCAAGACTATATTAAGGGCTTGAGGAGATAAGCATGAGGGCCTGACTTCAGAATGCTAGCACCCATGTTAAAGCTTGGTGCTACCGCATGGCTTGTAACTCCTGTGCTGGGCACAGACAAAGGAGTCCAGGGTCTCACTAGCCTGGGGTCCGCACAGCCACTGAGCTCCAGGATAAGTCAAAGACACTGGCTCACAAAGCCAAATGGAGAATGCTAGAGGAAGACCATCCACATGAGCCTCTGACCTCTGAGGCATGCACACCCACATACATGTGTAAGTTATGCATGCATAACTGTAAATTCATAGGAATTCAGGGTTCAGCCAGTTCTATTTTGGGTTTGTTTGGTTTGGTTTTATTACATTTAGGGTCTGGGGCAAATGTGAGATATTGCAGGATAAGTTGTATTTTTACCACAGGCCACGAAGCAATGAAAACCCCAGGTGTCGAGGGCTTCCTGGTTTTCGGGGCCTTCTTCATATGCATGAGCTTATCTGAGCTTGTGGTTTTGTGTAAGGTAGGCAGTAGAGTCTGTAGGATGCCTGCGTGGTGGATGAGAAAACAGGGCTCTGGCTTCTCAACCCTGGGCAGATCTTTACTCGTGGGTTGTCATGTTCTCATTTCAGGAATTGTGGGTGAAAATGCCCAACCAATCCTAGAGAGCAACATCGGGAACCGCATGCTTCAGAGTATGGGGTGGACCCCTGGGTCAGGCCTTGGGCGAGATGGCAGAGGGATCTCGGAGCCAGTTCAAGCTGTTCAGAGGCCGAAAGGGTTAGGACTTGGATTTCCTCTACCAAAAAGCACCCCCACCAGCCCTGCCCCCACATCAGGAAAACCTGCCTGAGCAGAAAGGCAGAGAAGAGAACCTGCGGTTTCCGTTGCTGTGCTCCATTGTTATAACATGATCATAGAGCATACTGGTTTGAAGCTGACCTCCTCCAGCGTTGCCTCCAGCTAGCTTCCGGGCTGCATAGTGTCCCGCCACAGTGACAGAGATGGGATTCCACCACAACTCGACGGTGCTCAAGTACGAACCTCAACCCTTTACGTTTCCTCAGTTTCCAGCAGTTTCTAGACATGAGGAACAGTTGGTCACTTATTTATTTTGATCCTAGGCATCAGTTCTTTCTTGCTCAATCCTTGCGTGTGTTTGATGCTCCAGCACAGTGGAGCACACCCAGTGGGTCGGAGAGGATCGACTTCCCATGATGCCTACACTAAGTAGTTTGGTCCTCCTCCTCCCCACGTGTTCCTCTCCCACAAGCAGGAAGTCCTAAGCACGTTTGGGAAGGCTTGGTAAGCTCACATTCCTTTGCTTTGGCTCTGATGAGGGTTTGTAACAACAATGCCCATTACTTTTTTCAACAGTGTAACATAAATTCACAGTGGAGAGATACCAATCATTGTTTCCCTCTGACATTTGCCAAGAGCTAACGTCGTCGTCATCGTCCTCACCAAAGCGCTGTCAGCATCACTCCAGTGCAGAGCTTATTTACTTTACCTCATTTAGGATGTAAAGTCTTTACTAAAGGAAAATATATTTTTAACTTCATCCCGACTGAACTGTAAGCCCTGCCTCCAGATGTCTACCTCTTCCCAAAGGCCGGGGTATAAGGATCAGCCCCAAGATGAAGACGAGTGGCTGGCTCGAGGGTTAGTCACTGACGTAAATTATTAAACTCTTGAGTCCGTTCATTTGAAGATTTAAATAGCTTTTCCCAAAACTGAGATGTCTGGCAGTGGCACTTAACCAAGAACAGGAGAAACTGATGGGACCGGTCATTCTCAGACTACAACACTTAGTTTAAAATTAAGTAAAACACTATGTTCCTACCATTCCATTTCTAAGTCATTCTCGTCATAATGTCAGAAATTTTAAGTTGTTCTTTGTTTAGAAAACACTGATTTATTATAATGTTCATTAAAAATGCTGATAACTGTTATTATTTACAATGGCCTCCTTTGCTTCAGAAAAGGTTATAACCCATACTAGTGTATCCTTGAACAAGACAGTATGAACTTCAGTTTTGTAAATTGAAAGAAATGTAAACTATTTAAGGCAATAGAGACAGCTTCAGCAGGTTAACAGACCTTTCCTGCGTGGTCCTCTATAAACAGTACAGCCTCTGCCGTGTGGCAAACGTCTGTACTTCTAGAACCTGCCTTCCCTGAGACGTGGCCATGCTAAGAAGTGGGCTGGCTAGGACACAGGCAGACAGCTGTTTGTGCCTCCCGGAACACTTGTGCTGGGGAAAGCATTGCTGCTGATACAAGCTCATCACTAGCAAACTGTCATTTTTAATAGCTGTCTTTCTAAATGCTTACTGTATTCATGTAGGCAGGAAGATCGAAGAGACTAATCGTGTACTGGACTCAAGGGTCTATTCCAAACCTGTTTGCTCTTCTTTGAATTTTATTTCTTGATGGTCTTGTAAAGCCCTAGGAGAGGACTTTTAAATAAAGGCTCAATTTCAAGCCAGTGAGAAATAGTGACGCCACTACACCCTTGACTGCAGGCTCCAGAGGAAGTAGCTACTGTGTCCTTCCTTACCCTGTCCTAGAGGGTGCACAGGAGCAGCCTGTGTGCTGAGCGGTGGGGCTCCATAACTACTCTCTCTGAGCGCTTTCCATCACTGCCCTTAGACAGTGTGAACCCTCTGCTGCAGCATCTGCTTCAAGGTCCACACGAGCAAAGTCTTGACTCAGAGGAGACTGGAGACAGTTCATATTCTACTAGTGTTTATCTGTTCAGAGTGGACGACCAGCACCTACAGGAGAACCGCCAGCCCCCAGCCCACCGCCAGCTGCCCACGGGCACCCTTCAACATTCAAGTCCTTATAAAGAGCAGCAAGATGTGACGCTCCGGTATACCGGACCATAGCTGAGAAGTAAACACAATTAAAATAGGGAACTTTCATGTAGATCAGATGTCTGCTCAGGACATGAGTTTCACTGGTTTACATCTAATAGAGATTAATAAATCAGTTCGTGGTGCCCACATCAATGGAGTTGATGATTTTAAATGTGTCATTCACATCACCTTTAATAGTCTTAAGAGTTACCCTCGGCTTCCTCATGAACGCACCCTGGTGTTGTGCAGCCAGTCAGGTGGGGTCTCTTCCCTTCCCACCTGCTCCCTGTGGTAGCCAAAGAATCTGAGCATAGCTGTGTGAGCAGTGTGGCTCCACATTGTGTGTCTTTGATGTTGACCAGATGTGGGCTTCAGTCATTTCCTCCCTTCTTCCCTCCCTAAATAAAAGGCATAAGGTGGAATTCCCCTCAAATTCATTTCTTTTTGTTTTTAAGTGATCTAATGACTTTAAAAGCAGCCAGCTGTATTCCCAGAAGATGGAAGATTGAGGCAGGATTGCCATAAGTCCAGGATTGACCTAGACTATGTAGTGAGTTTCAGGACAGGAGCTATATAGTGATACCCTGTGTCAAAAATAAAGATCAGCGGAAACCCATTGCTAAGTGCAACTTACCCATACATTGGGCACCATGTTTGAACACAGTGGTTTGGGACTCCTAGCTATGGTGATTAAGCCAATGAAAAGTTGAGACGGCAGGGTTAAATGTGCATGTTTGAATATGTGTACACACGGGTGCATTTGCAGCCCAAGTTTGTTTGCAGTATACAGACGGGATTGAGAAGTTCTGCCCTTCATTCATGTTCAACATTTCAAATTGGTATTCTGTGCATTTCATTTTGAGCAGATGTTTCATGAGTGACTAATTGTTGAAAT
This sequence comes from Mastomys coucha, assembly GCF_008632895.1. Classification (NCBI taxonomy): domain Eukaryota; kingdom Metazoa; phylum Chordata; class Mammalia; order Rodentia; family Muridae; genus Mastomys; species Mastomys coucha. The sequence continues at coordinate 84,428,576 of NW_022196891.1, forward strand.
ACTTTTAAAACCATTTAACTTATATTTTGTCTTTCAGAAAGAGAAATAATTTACATTGGTACTGTAAAATGAAGTTGTTAGCAAGGAATACTTTGATGTTTTTTGTTTTTTGTTTTTGTTTTTGTTTTTTTGTAGAAAACTTATTGGTTCAACAGAAGTGAAAGAATAAAGCCTAGTGAGAACATTATTTCTAATGCTGTTGTTGGTGTGTTTCTGTCTTAACCTTCTGTTAGCTCCTCTTCCTGTTTGTCCTGCTTGGCGGTGGTGAGGATTGAATCTAAGGCCTTGTCCAGACATGTGCTCCCCCAAAGGCCATGACTCCACGCCTTCTCTCCTAACTTCAGAGTCGTGAAAACTTGGGATGAGAGCCCTGTTAATTATTCTCTGGGTCTTCTCTTCAGTGGTAGAGTACTTATATAGCCTGCATGAGGCTCTGTGTTTGACCCAATGTAATGACCTCCAGTTAACATTTAATAGTGCAGTTCATTGTCATTAAAGCTCTGGAAATTTCCGGGGTCTCAATTAAAACTGTAAAGAAGAATTGGGCCATGTATCTGACTCACAGATTTCTTCCTAACCGATTGGGACCTGTCCGACCTCACAACCCTCTTCTTGGATTCTCTGAAATTGGAGTGGGATGACCTTCCATTCTCTTCGCCAGCTGTATCTTGTGACCAATGCAACAAGGCTCACCTCTCCTGACCTGCTCAGACACTTGAAATATTTTGTAACATCCATCAGACTGTTGGGTTACCTTGCTAAAAAAGACACTTCACTTTTGTGGTAACAGGGTTTTCTTCCACAAAAGTGAGGAGAGTTGTTGCAGTTAAGTAGTTACTTTTTAATCCAGCAGGCACTAAGTACTCATCAGTGTAGCAGGCTTGCAGTAATGTAAACTCAGCCAACAGGTAGACCATGAAGGCGGCTCCTATCTACAAGGACTCATTACTTTATACACCTGGCACCTTATGGAGACTTGGCTCTGGGTCTGGCCAGTTGCTGCCGTTAGCTGCTAGGATCGTGACCCACTGTTACCACCGAGAGTCCCCTCTGTACGTTAGTGTCATCACATGGTTTAAATCATCCTCGGCTTAAATCATCCTCGGATCCTCGGCCTTCACTCCTGCCACATCACCATTACCTCAGCCATGTAACTCCTTCAGGTTCGGCCTTTCCAAATAAATCACACACTTTGGCAGTGAGCCGGATGCTTGGCTTTTCAGCGTGCAGGTTATTAGAATGTGATCCCAAATAGAAACAGCCTGGTTACCGTCAGTCTGTTTGCATGTTACTAGGAAATTTCTAATGGCCAGATGTGATAGAAGGCTGTATGTATTCTTAGCACGTGTGAAACTTAGGCAGAAAAATCAGGAGTTCAAGGATAGCCTCAGCTAGAGAGTGAGTTTGAAGCCAGCCTCAGCTACAGGAAACTCTGTCTCAATAAAAACCAGATTAAAAAAAAAATTACAAGAAATGTTCATTTCTTCTTCAAGCAAGACTCTTTAGTAAATTTGGAATGAAAAATAAAACTAACTGAAGATGGGCTTTTCAGAGATAAACAGGTCTGAAGTCCGTAATTGATGTGAATTTACTTGTAAGCCAGAACCGCACAGTTGGAATGGACAAATGAACCCAGAAAAAAGGAAAAAGGACAAGGAGGTTCTACTGACCGAGTAGCAAACTGGGTTTCTGACATTCCACACTGGTGGCTCTGGTGCATTACAGAATGCATATGGATGGCCGTGGTGCATGGAAGAGGTATGTTATTGCTAAGAGTGTTGAGGCATGTGGGAAGCACTTGGGAGCATGTGTGTTAAGGCGTGAAGCCTAAAATGGGAAGCGCAGCGCCCCTAACAGTACTCCACTGTAGTGTGTGCAGCTCTGGGTTACCGCGCTTGCCTTGCTGCCTGACTCACATCTTCCTACATTGGAGCCAATGCCTTCCCTACTGTGAAAGCACATCTTGGCCTATTCCACATGATGTAAATCACAGGACAGTCCCCAGACTGAGGAGCGCATGGTCAAGCACACTGGAATCCTGTGCGTTCTGACTCTCGAGCCATTGTTCCTCCATGAGGCCCCTTAACAACCCAGCTAGAAACAAGCAGCAGATTTTCCCTCCCCGACTCAGTGAGTAATTGTCTGCGCCGCAGTGACAGATGTGCAATATAGCAGCTTCTTCAGGAAAAAATTAACAGTTTGTCCAGCATGTCAGCTCGCTCTTTTTAGTGCTTGGGGGGTCTTGGCCCCATTACGGATGATTTAGAAATTGAGGCAACCAAAGCCCAGCTGCCTGCACTGAAAGCCTTCGTTAGCCCGCCTCATCTGCATTCCAGGACTTGCTCACATCCAGAAATTGGTGGAGCCCCTCTGGCCACAAGATGAGTATGGGCTGACAATGCCTTGATTTGTTGAGAGAGAATAAATGGATTTTCCAGAAGATGAGGAAATATCACCATTACTGGCCAATTTGCAGCATTTTATCTGGTCTTCAAACTTGTCACTTTTGTTATTGTTGCATGGTAATTACATAGTGAAACGGAAAGAAAACAAATCCTGGTTACATATTCAGATGGATTGCAAAATCATATAATCCCGATAAATGCCCATTTATGATACACATGGATGAAAGGTTCATTTTAATTTTGAATGGCTAGCTCAGCCATGAAGAGGATATGGGATTAAATTCCAGAGAATCTGACTACATCAAATAAATGGTCTTTCTCTTCACTTGTTCCTCTATTCAGGGAGGTGCCATAAGGCATTTTCACAGACAAGACGGTCTTGACAACACAGGGGTGCCCCAAGCATTACATTCTCAGAAGAGTGAGAATTCTTGGAGTGGATCTTACTCTGGGGACCAGGGTCCCAAGGGCTTCTCCGGAAGCCAGAGACTTGAATGAGGAACTATCTTGAGGGACTACTCGTTGTTTTCTACCACCTCTAGAAAGGCATCATCCACTCAGAAACTACAAATCCCATGCTGTCCCTTTGTCCCTCCCCCTTAAGTAGCCCCTCGCCCTGCCCAGGCCAGTCAGCACACAGGGCTGTGACCTGTGAGGTTGAATGAGCGTGCTCATGTGGGGAACCAGGAGGCAGAGGATGAAGGTAGGCAGCACCCCAGGGACACTACTTACAGTGTTAACTATGTAATGACCCCTTGCTTAAGAGGGACACCCCAAAAGGAGCATTCCCCCACTTGTCAGTTGAGCGTATACATATACCTACTGGATCCCAGCACAGTATGGTAAAGAGAGGAAGGGGACTCCACCTCCCATAGCCAAGGAGGGGCACCGGTCACTCCTGCTCTATCACTTGGGCTCACTAAATCACAGACTCTCCTCCTAGTAGGGGATCACATGGGTATTTAATGTATATGAAAGGTTTCTGCCATGTGTCTATACTGTGTGATATGTCCACATTCTTATCTATGAAAGTAGTGTGGTCCACACTTCATTGAATTTCACACACCATCAGGGTTAAGATGTACCTTAATTTTATGGACAGGCAGGAAAAGAGAATCAGGAGTATTTCTCTCTGCAGCCCATGGCAACATGCCGCCCAGCTCAACTGGTAGACAGTGGTGAAAAGGTGTGTACATTCTAAAACAAAACACTTTTTAAAAATGAGTCATGTTGGGGAAGACTGTATGCTTAGGTGGGACTGGAGCTACTCCTTAAGGGGTGGCAGACACATTCACTCATGGCCACCACTGTATGTTCTGACATGAGGCAAGAGACACTTCCTCAGATGGCCTCAATGCGTGTCCCTGGCACTGTGTGGATGGGGGTCTAACCAAGTCCTTTGCTGAGTTCCGGGATAACAGTAAGTACCTTGTAAGGTTACAAGGACTGACGGAAGCTGCACATGTAGCACATAGTAGGTCCTTGCACATAGTAGTACCTCTTGCTCTGTTAAAGAAGTGAGGAATTCTTCATGTTTGTGTACTCTTGCCTAAAGGGTTAAGTAAAAGAGGAGATTAGAGACAAGTGTTAACTCACTTTTTTTTTAGTTTCCAGCCAACAGACACATTTAGTAAGTTCTCTAATTTCATAGCAACAGGACTACATGCGTTTAGCAATATACGTCTGTGACTCCAGGTGAGATTAAGTTTTTTAAAAATACATTCAGAGCTGGAGCTTACTGTTTTTATAGGGCATCCACACCTGATTCCCAGCACCCATGTCAGGCAGCTCACAAAGGCCTGTAGCTGCAGCTCCAGGGCATCTGACACCCTCTTATGGCCTCTGGTCACACCCCAACGTACGTGCGCATGCATACACACAGACACGTGCATACATATAAATAAAACCAAATCTCTAAAAAATGCATTCAGTTGAAAATATGTGAACAGTAAAAGCAGCATTCAGTCATCAGTAGCCAAGGAAAAACTTGTTACTGGGCATCTCCAGCTCTTGTGGGGATTTCGGCCATGTTTGCCTTGCGTCTGGCTCATCATGGCTCCCCTGACCGCTGTTGTATTCTTGTAGATCCTGGAGTGTGAAGCACAGAGCCTGTGCCAGATCTGGAAGGGAATACATTTAGCTCAGGACTCAGAAAACCTACTGTTTCTGTTATTTTCTCAGCCTGAAATTGCGCCTTTTCACAATCTTTTAAAGAATATATTCTATAACAGTGTCTACCAGAATGCAGTAAGAATCACCAGGAGAGCACTTAAAACTTTGATATTTTCAAACTATCTTCTTAGCAAGGCACATGAGAATAAGGGTGCAATTGAGCCTCCCCTGAAGGAATCAAATGTAGTGTCAGCAAACTTCTGGCCATATTCAGGTGTGGGCTTCTCTAGTGGAACATTCTAGATCTTCTGCCCTAAGCTTTTTCCTGAAAACTGTCTCAGCTTTACCACCCTTCATCTTTCTGCTAAAGAAATAAGGCCTAGAGATTTCACCCAGTCTTAGTGTGACTGCTGTCTTGACCAGAGAAGCCATAGTGGGCTGAAGGGATGAGCGAGCAGTGGAGAGAATACGGGAAGAAGCAAATGCAGGTCCATATGGCCTCAGAACCTTCAAAGCATGGAGAAAGAGCACCACAAGATTGTTGAGAAAACAAGACTTTTTCTGTGTAAAGCATAGCCTCTCTCATAGGACCCACTCTTTGCAAGTTTGACAGAACATTTACCACGTCCCCTAAGCATCTTGTGAGTAGACGTGTAAGGCAGAGGGTGAGTCTTCGCATGACACCAAGCCTTGTCATGGAAGAGCAGAAGCCCTTCAGAAAGCAACCTCTCAACTGCTTATTTACAGGTCATTAAATGCTTAACGGGGGGAGTGGGGTGGAAAAGCTGATGGACCTAGGCCAGTATTTATTAAATAGCCATCGTAGATTCAGATAAAACAAATTTGAAGTTATAATGACAATCAATCGTCCCATTTTTAGTTTTTATGTGAGCAGAAAAGAAGGTAAAATAGGCTGTCTGGGTTAGTATGGGGCTCCTAAGCATTCTACCATGGCTATAAGTCTTTCCTGAAGACTTAGTCTTAGTCCCATAAGGCACCCCTTTATCTTATAATAAATGTCCCTTTTTTTGCATAGGCTAAATTAAGAGAAGCTTCCTGTTACATTCATATAATACTAATTCTCTGCTGGATGTTGGATAGTGTTTAAATGCATTATAAAGCACTGAAAAGTACCTCTGTACTTGACCTATTGGGCTCCCTCTGATGGTTCAGTCAGCTAAGAATGGATAGTTTTAAAGGCACAGTTATACCTTCTAATGCTTTAATAAAGTTCCATCTTGTGGCAAAAGAGCATGTTAAAGGACTCGGGATCATATTTCCTCTTTATTTTATTTTTTTTAAATCAAGCCTAACTCTTTCAACTATTAGCCCGACCATTCCTATCTACAGGGATAGGTCCATTATTTCTAAGTAAGACTCTAAAATTGGAAAATAATCAGAAAGTATTGTACTTTTTAAATATGTTAATGGATATATGATATGTGGCATTCTTCACTGATCCGTTTTATAGTTTCTACAGAGTAAAATGGAGCATAGCAAAGTTCTTTAAAAAAAAAAAAAAAAACGATTTGAATCCATGTCCTTCAGTCTTCCTGGCCTGTTATGTGACTTCTCGTTGATCACAGTCAAGCAAGTAAACCCAAGATGGCTGCAGGAGGAGGAGAGAGAGCTGCTATCTGATTCCCTTACCAACAGTTCATGCGCCTACCTCTCCACCTGCTTCCGACCTGGCACTAGGAGGCCCGGGCTCCTCCTTTCAGAAGGGAGCAGCCAAAGAGCTGAGGCCAGCCAAAGAGAGGACAAGTTACAGAGAAGCAGTGGCCAGGGCTTGGAATCTGGTCAAAGTTCAAATCTGGTCCATCCTGCAGGAAGTCAACTGACTTAGGGTGCCAGAGTCAAGATTTACAAATGAAGTAGCTCGACCGGACCAAGAATGGATGTGTGTGATGCCCAGCATTGGGGATTGCATGTACTGTTTTCCAGTGAACTTCACAGAGCATCACCAACTCTTACTGGTCCTACCTGTTTATAAAGACTAGATGATGTTCCCTTAATGAAATATAATTAGAAAAAGTCTCATTCTTAAATGACTAGAAAGTCCAAATTATGTAATACTTAAAGATATAGACTGCTATATTGTTTACAGGTAATGTATTAGCAATTCAAATTAAATTGAAGAAAAGCTTGTGTAAAATAATATTCTAAATCTGTCTATATATAGTGTATGATATCAAAGGTTTTTTTAAAATTTTTTATATTAGCCTATTATGTCTAACATCCCCTTTAAAATACAATATAGTGTACAAGCATTCTATCTCAGCTCATTTGCAGTTAAAATAAATTCTGAATTGATAGGGTCTAAAAAGTAAATATCTGACAGTAGCCCCTAACATACACACCTCATGACATGCCAGTTGCTTGGTCACAGAAGCAGAATAATACTAACTGGGCAGTAGGGTCTTGGCCAGGAACCCAAGCAGATTTCCCAGAACAATGAAGAAAGGGTGGCTCTTTTTTAAAGAGTCGGAGTCTGGGCCACGACCTTCACTCTATATAGGATTTGAAGAATTGGAACAAGACATGATGAAAGGCTATGGGGACTAAGAAGATACCATAATGAATAATGCCATTTTCTACATAGCAGCTACATAGGAAGGCTCAACAACCCCAAGAAAAATGCAGTCGGGAACTCTAGGAAGGGGTTTCTTTCAAAGTTCTCCTTGTGTATAGCGTGGAAACTGTATTTTGTTTAATCACCAATACAGCAGGGGAGGCTGGGCTTGGGGATGAAATTAGTCATCTCTTTGATGGACAGTGTTGACTCAAAGAAAATCTTGGCCTGCATTCATCTATAGTGAAGTGGTCAGAGGCAACATCTCAGCTGGGCTCTGGTCAGAAAGATCCCAACCTACCCAGAGTTCACCTGTTTTGCTCCATGTCCCAATCAACTTTGCAGTAGATAGGACCAGGATGTGTTTATTGGTGTGTCCCATGGTAGGCGTGGTTAAGACAAGGTGTGGCTGTGGCCCTTCTTGGGTCCAAGGTGGGAGTGGAGTTGTTGAGACAGTCTCAACTCTGTGCCCAGGCTGCCCTGGAACGAGAGATTATCCTGCCTCAGTGCTCAGCCTTTGGAGTGCTGGAATTACAAGTGGGTACTACCATACCTGGCTTTGGATCCCTTCTTTAATAAGACCTTCGCATCTGTGAAAATGAAGCGTCTCGCAGGTCGTTAGGCTAGGTAAACGGCTCATTGCAGAACAAACCGAGATCAATTACAGTCGTATTCTGTCAATGCAGAATGTGCCCTCTCCCTGTCCTCTAATTAAATGCCACTTGCTAGGGTATTTATGGAGCATACGCCATATGGCGACTGTATGAAATTCATACAGTACTCACTGCCCATAAGAGACTTAAAATCTTTTTTAGAACATAAATTCAGCAATGATATTCAAAACAGTCCACGAGCAGACTGGCCCCAGCGTTGGCCAATGGGCACCAAAAAAAAAAACCAATCTTATCGAAACAGATGCACTGCAAGGAATCATGCTGTGAATACAAGATCTGCTCACACTGGACTTTCAAAGCATTAAAAAAAGAGTTGGAAGGATGTACAGTTCTGTATAGGCCCTGGGTCACAATGAGAGAGTGTGGTCGAGGTGCCCCACCACCCAGATCTATCCAGTGACCCCTTGGGGTTTTCCAGGATCTCTCACTTCTCTCAGTGACTCCTCCTCTGTGTTCTTTTTTTTTTTTTTTTTTTTTTTTTTTTTTTTTTTTTTTTTTGTCATGGCCTTGTCACTGTATCTGTCCTGTCACCGAGCTCAAGGGGCTTACCCAGTAGTCTGTGTCTACTTGAGTCTGGTAAACTATCAACTCTTTCTATCAGTCTCACCTTTAAGATAACTTTTTCCTCTTTCTCTCTTATGCATTTATGTTGAGTGTACTCACGTGCACATGCGTGTGGAAGCCAAAGGTCTGTATCAGATGTCTCCCTTTGCTGTTCTCCGCTCTACTTCTTGAGACAGAGTCTCTTCACTGAGCCCAGAGCTGCTCAGCGGGTTGGACGGACTGGCCACTGGCCCTAGGATGTCCAGTCTCCACACTGCCACGAACAGGTTTTTACATAGATGCTGGGAATCCATACTCGGTTTCTCATGCTTATACACCAGGCATTTAACTGAAGGCGCCATCTAGTATAATTTTTATTTTTTGATTTATATTTATTTTTATAAAATTACCTTTCTAAGCAGTTACCAAAAGACTGGAAATAACATTTTCACTTTCCTTAACAGGATTCATTTTCGATTGCCTCTCTTTCTGTGTTAGAAAGAAGATAAATATGTAAATGACAGATAGATACATAGGTAGAGATATAGCTAGGTAATAGGTAGATAGGTAGACAGACAGACAGACAGACTTTTATCTCCTATTGTAGACACTAGATCCTCAACCCCAAAGTACATATACATTTTCACTTTTAATTATATAGTACCCATAGAACTAGTCCATAATTGATATTTAGCTCTCTGGCTAAATTAGTAAGGATAAGCCATTTCATAGACCCAAACTCTGTACTGAGAGGGATATTTAAAACTCCTTCAAGCTTTAGGGTAAGCCAGCACAAGCATGGTTTCCACACCCTGTGTGAGAAGAGCTGTTTACCTCCATTTATTTCAGGCAAACACAGCAGTTCTCTCGCACTGCCTACCCCTGGCTGCGTCTCTTCACTAAGAGGAAAGTTCACAGGGACCTGTAAACAAAATATCAGGCAGAGGTGACAAGCCAATATAACTTGCAGGTTCCTGGGCACACTGTCTCTTCGTGACGTTGTCCGGCATCTGCAGTTTAAAAGTGCTGAACCTGCTTTTGACCGCGTTCTGATGTAGAAATAAAGGCTTGACTCCGAGGTGCCCATAAACTCATTTTACAGGAAGATAAATCCCAATTTCAACACGGCAGGAGGAGGAAGCCCATTAGCCCCGGCTGCTGGGTGGACCTCTTGGTTAACACAGCCTTCACAGGCTGTCAGCAGGGCTGAGCAAGAAGGTCACAGGGAGCCTGAATGGGCCCAGCAGAGAGAACCAGTCTCTGCTTGATGCTGCTGGCTGCCCGCAAGGAATCCTTCATCCAGGGCCCTGTGTGAATGAATGGGCTCTAAGCACACACAAAGTGGTTTTTGAAATCTGAATAAGTGCTCAGCTATCATCTACAAAATTGTGGTTTGTGGAGTAGAAATTATGAAGGGATCCAGTTTTTCACTCTGTTTTATTGGCAAGCATCTTTATAGAGAGACTGACTCTTCTGTAATAAACCATCATGGGACACAATTGTTTTGGAATATGGTCTCCGTGTTTGATTGCAGGGTCTGCAGGCTTCAGACAGTAGGAATGCAATGCTTAAGCTTCTTCACTTATTGCCTGCTGGTGCACAAATACAGGATTTGGCAATTTAGCCTAAAGCCGTAGTCTCTCCCGCTCTGGGAGGTATGGAGAACAAGTAACTTTCTTCAGGCTCTAAGGCAAGAGGAGGCCCCCTAAAGCTGAAATCAGAGCCAAGGTGTGGGCCTGCCGCATGCATAATCCACGCACAAAACATAGTCTGGTGGACCCCTTACCAGAGCTGAACTCTGGACTCCCCACCACTGAAATAAAATAATAAAAAAAAAAAGGTCAAATCCTCATAAATGCTGAAAAGGAGCAGCTGGTGGCCAGAAAACCCTCTATAATAATAGGACCAGAAATAAAACCAAAGCCGAGTACAAAAAGATTTATCTGTAAGGAGAGAATTGATGTCAAGGAGAATGCCCAGCCACATTTGTCTGCAACGGGACCAGAGGGAGTCAAGAAATTCAAAACTCAGAGACGTATCAGATAATCACGAGCGATAACCATGGGATGGCAGGGTCCTCTGTCCCAGGTAGGACAATTCCCGTGTCACAACAGGAAGAGTTGCACTAACTCTGCCTGACAACTGAGGCCTCACTAAATGCTGTTGGACAGAAATTTGCTATTGGCCGCCTGGTCCAGAAGTTCACTACATTTCTTTCTGTTAAAGCTGAGGGGCCAAATTTATAGAATACTGACCATTTGTGTCCACATGCAATCTAACTTGATTAATAGACGTGAGAGTTTGGTACTGGGTGGGATGCTTCTAGAAGTTAGACTTCCTTGTAATCCCTGTCAGTATTAGAATATTTCAAGAGAAATCCTTTAACTTGGCTTATTTTCTGCCCTCGGGTATGCACAACCTGCCCAGGGAAACAAAGTATTGGGTTCTAAGGGGCAGCATTGCTGGCCTAGTTCTAGCCCTGGAGGAAGGGCAGCTATTTGAGTCACGGGCCCATCAGTGAGGCAGAGCCCCAAACATTCACATCCACAGTCAAGAGCAGAGAGACATGGAAGCATGGATGCTCACTTGTGCTCAGCTCACTCCACACATAACACAAGCCAAGACCCAGCCCACAAAATGGGGAAGCATGCATTCAGGGTGGGCCTTCCTACCTCAATTAAAAAGTCCTTTACAGACATGCCCACAGTCCAACCTGCAATCGACAATATGTAAGACTCTGTTGGTAATCCTAAGTGTGTCAAGTCAAAAATGTAATGAAACTACCACAATGACACAGGAAAAAACAACAGATTCTAATACCTAGCCCTGGTCCACCAGACCTACTTGTTTTGAATAGCCACCGTACAGCACTTTGAATGTCCCCACTCCAAAATCATGGCTGAAATTTAATTACCAGTGTTACAGTATGAGGAAGGGGAAAACCTTCAAGAGATGGTTACCTTGTGGTGGCTCCATCCTCAGAAATGGAGTGCTGATGGTATCTCTGGACTAGCTTAGTTATCACAAGACTAGATGGTTACAAAGTGGGACTGCCTTTTTTTGACTTGCCCTGGCTCCTCCTCATGACAATGATGCCTTCCACTATGCTAACACAGCAAGAAGTCACTTGCCAAATAAAGCATGGGCTTCATAGCTTCCAGAACTGTAAGAAATATTTTTTTTTATTATAAGATACTCAGCCCCTAGAATTTAGTGACAACTGGAAGTAAGCAAGACATGTAGGCACCCTGAAAGCCGCCCCCCCCATGCCCAGTTAATATGAAAACACATTTACTTCCCATGTGTTTATATAAAGATCAAATAAATTGACATTACACAAAATCATGTTGACTATTGAACTGTCACATAAATCTGTACAAAAACATTTGCCCAAAACATTTATTGAAGGCTTTAGGAGCCAGGTGTAGGGTGAATGCCTATAACCCCAATGGTCAAGATGGTGCGGGAGGTGAGTCACATATTCTACTAAACCTGGGCCACATAAACTAATCCTGCCAGAAAGGAAAAAGAAATATATGAATCCATCACTAAACAAACTAAACTAAAGCCTTAGACGTGGGGATGTAGCTAGTTATAGAGTTATAGTTTCCCCAAGTGTGTGGGATGCTTAGAGGAGTTCAAGCTCCAAAATTGCATGTAGAAGTAAGTGAAGGAAAAAACAAGCCTCAGATTTTCAAAGACATGAAATCAGATGTTCTGTGGAGACATAGACAGCCTTTGGCACATAGACATGGCCCAGGAAGAGGGAAGAAACAGGAAACAAAGATGGAAGAAAAAAAAAAAGCATATACGGTGTCTCCATTAGGGGGTCATTACTGTGAAGGGACACCGTGACCAAGGTGACTCTTACAGAGGAAAACATTTAACTGGGGCTGGCTTACAGTTTCAGAGGTTCAGTCTACCACAATAGGAAGCACGGAGCAGCGTGCAGGTGGACATACTTCTGGAGGAGGCGCACAGAGCTCTACCTCTTGATCCAAAGGCATCCGGGAGAAGGACTGTCCTCTGAAGGCAACCAGGAAGGGGGGTCTCTTCCACAACGGGCATAGCCTGGGCACAGGAAACCTCAAAACCCATCCCCACGGTGACACACTTCCTCCAGCAAGGTCATGCTCCCCGTGGGACAAGTATTCAAATGCATGAGTCTATGGGAGCCAAACCTATTCAAACTGCTAAATATGGTGTCCCGGTGAGTCCTGTCTACTTGGCAAAGCCTTGAGTCACCCTAGAGAAAAGCCTAGATCAGGTTGGCCTGTGGCTGTGTATGTGGGGCGTGGTCTTCGTTGTTAATGTGGGAAGGCCCGCCCACTGTGAGCAGCACCATTCTCTAGGTAGGTGATCCTGAGCTGTATAAGAGAACACGCTAAGCATCGCCCTATGTAGGTGAGCAGGTGGTGCTCTTCCGTGGTTTCTGCTTCAGGTTCCTTCCCCGATTCCTTCAGTGATGGACTGTGACCTGTAGGTGTGAATCAAGTCCACCCTTTCCTTCACCCCCATTTACTTATTATGGCAGCAGAAAGGAAACTGAAATGTTTAAGGCTTGTTTAAGACCTAGAAAGTAATCTCAACTTGCCTAGGGCTTGGGATAAATAGCATTTAAGTAAACTGTTGCTTTCGATGTTCATTTAAAAAAAAAAAGTCTCTCATTACGTTATTTGTTTCATCTGCGAACAATTTATTTCTCTGTGTCTCTGTGTGCTTATCTCTTTCTGTGTCTGGGTTTGTCTCTCTGTCTCAGTCTCTGCCTCCTCCCTTCTCTCTCTCTCTCTCTCTCTCTCTCTCTCT
>NW_022196891.1:84441697-84461232 GCF_008632895.1 Mastomys coucha
CTCTCTCTCTCTCTCTCTCTCTCTCTGTCTCTCTCTCTGTATGTGGATGTATGTATGCATATATATATATATATACACATGTGTACACATATACACATATACATATATACAAGTGTGTATATCCATGCTTACATGAGCATGCCACAGTAAGTGAAGGTCAGAAGATAGCTTTGAGGATTTCTTTTTCTCTTGCTACCACATGAGTCCCAGGGATCAAGCTCAAGTTATCATGCTTGGCAGAAAGCATCTTCCTCTGTTGAGCCCTCTCACTGGCCCCACATTCTTATTTTAAGAGGCAAACTTTTCCATCCTTTTATTTCAAATGTTAATTATAGCAATATAATATCAGCAACGTGTCTGCCGCATGACATCTAGATGGGTAAATATTTATAGCTCAGCCTACATGCTAGCATTATTACACAGTAGTCTCTGCCACACAGTATGTTAAAATCAACCTCAAAAAAAATCAACACACTTCTAATATTTTTTTCTATTCTTGGCTCTAATGGCTGATTTTTAATGTTAATGTTTCCATTGTCTTAATATTCTTGCTTGTCTCATTTATATTCTGAGATTAATGATACTTCCAGCACATTTGATTTATCACTTAGTGAGAGCTCTTGCTCAGAAAGTCAGTGCTGGCTGTTAGATGGTGATTGCCTGCGATGAGTTTCTTCTCAGCATCTGCAAGGACGGCTTGCCTTTCTTCTCCCACTTAACTCTAAATGAGAGTTCTTAAAGAGACTTCGATAGAATTCATATTGGTTTTCAAAACATCTCTTCAAAAGTTAGGGTGTTTAAAACAAGTCACATTTCCAACGCCTGTTTTCCTATCAAAGATGGGTATATACAATCTCTCTCAAATTCCAGCTGACACTGCACAGTTAAAATACCTAACTTTTCTATGCTTCAAAGGGGAAGTACCCCAGGGCTCACTTGTGAATACCTGTCTCTAGCCTGGGACAATGTCTCAAGAGGTTTCGGAACCTGTAGGAGGTGGGATGTAGCTGAAAAGGCTGGTCTCTGGAGCCCAGCCCTGAAGATTATACCCACAACCCATGTCTGGTTCTGACGTGAGTTCTTCTGCTCTGTTATGCAACAACAGTGAGGAGCCACAGGTCTGAGCTCCACCCTCACAAGTCCCTAGCCACACCTTCTCTCTGTGGTGGGCAGTAGCCTTTAAGCAATCCATGTACCACGGAGTGTGGCAGAGGTCAAAAGACAACTTTCAGGAGTGGGTTCACTCCTTATACTGTATGGGTTCCACAGGTCTAACTCCTACCACCAGACATGGTAGCAAGAACCTTGTCCTACCGAGTCATCTTTCCAGTCCTTAAAAGTCACATTTGTAAATGAACACTTTGGTTTGTTAAATCTTCCCTTGACTGGAATTAAGTTACATAACCAATCCTATGTAGCGGCTCCCACTGTAATTTAACTGTAGCTACTGCAACTAATTCCTAAGAGTCGGTTAGGACCTCACAACGTCAAGGCTATACAAAGGAAGATACTCTTAAGTCAGAATGACATTTCAAAAGAAAATGTGATATAAACAAAAACTTGTCTCCTTTTACCTTAGGAAGAGGTGCAGTTTTGACCTGAAAGCTTTTCTGATCACTCTCTGATTTTATTTGAAACTGGCAAGAGCCTCTTTAAAGTTCCTGATCACCACAGTGCACCAATCACTCTAGAAGAAACGTGGAAAAGGAAGAAAGTATAAAACTGATAAGTTATGTACTGTTGCAATTTCCCTTGTCAACTTAGCTGGATCTGGGATTGTCTTTGGGAGGGAGTCTCAATTGGAGACTGTGCAGATCAGGTGCATCTGTGGGTGTGGGTGTGTCTGTATGGAATTACAATGATAGCATTAAATGAAGTAGGAAGGCCTGCCCACTCTAGGTGGCACCATTCCCTGAGAGAGACCCTCGACTGCATACGATAAGAGAAAATGAGCCAAGCACTACCGCTCATTGCTCTATTCTGACTGGATATGTGACCAGCTGCTTCAAGCTCTTGCTGCCTGGACTCATCACAGATAGCCTCACGCCATGGCCGGAACAGGAACAGGAGGTGCTATGGAGTTTGTGACCCTTCAGAAAAAAACTACAGACTCAACCCAATCATAATTAAAAGATGTATTGATTGGCTGCTAGCAGGAATAACAGTTTCTGAGCCAAGTTTGAGATTGCCATAACAGAGGATATGGGGAAGGACTTTCAAAGGGGAAAACCACAGGAGGAGCTTCCATACCTGTGCAAGCAAGTAAAAACTGTTGTGTTCCACCAAGTTAAGTGATTAAGGCAACACACAATAATCTTTGGGTATCTGTGTACAAGTTACAGGAGCCACTAAAAAAGAAAGAAACTAAAATAAGCAATCATATTCCAAGTAGATAGTCAGAGCTATATATTTGGGTGGGGGGGGGGTCACTGGATCAAGGTTCCTGGGAACTTATATTCTAGGGACTAGAGTCAGAGACAAATGCTTAGTGGGTACCATGACGAATGCCTAGCATAAAAATGGAGCTCCATTAGCTATAACAGAGGTAAGTAATTATGGGCCATAGAGATTTCTTTGTCAGATTGAAACCGAGTGGGCCACACTTGGGCTTTCCTGACAACACTCCCATGGGATGTCAACAACACCCAACCAGATGCAGAAGGTCCTTCTGAGGACCCAGCTGAGTCAAGGACCTTCCACCAGACACTCCAAATACTACCACCCCTTCAGAACAAACATCAAGCAGTCGGACACTTGGGGAACAAACCATCACATATGTAAAAAAAAAAAATTAATTAAATTGACACAAACCACGGGATGGAAGGAGCCATCTACCCTACTATGAAAGAGCATTGTGGCTGGATCTTAAAGAATGAATAGTATGGTGGCTTAAAAGTGATGTTTGGAGGTAAAGTGGTGGTTAATGTCATCAACACCACTAGATTAGAGTAGCCTAAGAGACAGTTCTGGAATGGAGGGAAGAAAAATCTACCAAGTATGGGTAGTTCCATCCCATATGCTGACATCACAGACTGAATAAAAAGAGCTGGGGGCAGGGGATGAAATCCAGTTTGGTGTCAGCATTCTTTTGTATTTCCCAATCTGCCCAGATGTGAACAGGCAGCCTCACCCTCCTGCCACCATGGAGAAGAACTGCTCCTGCCCCTTTATCTATCCATGAGCCAAGCTGAAGCCAACCACACCCACTCCGGATTGCATGTTTTCTTAGGTATTAAGATCAGCAAGGAAAAAAAGTAACAATGGCCTTAGGCAGCAGATGTACACTGATTCCGATTCCCAACTTGTTTACTTGACCACACCATAAAATCACATTTTGCTTTAGAATACAATCTTATTATGGCCAGACAATGAGCTGAAAGGAGAAAAAGCTCATTTCAGAGATGGTTCTGTCAGTCTCACTTCAAAGCTGGAGGTAATGATGGCAGATTAGCATCCGATCTATGCTTCAAAATGGTCGTCACTGCTAAGTTTCTAGCCTAAGCTACCGATATGTCAAATTAAGAGTGGGAATCCAAGCCAGTCAAATGGCTCAGGGAGTAAAGGTATATAGTGGTTTGAATGAGATGTCCCCTGTAGTCCCGGGCATTTTAATACTTGGTCAGCAGTTGGGTGAAATGTTTGGATAGGTTTAGGAGCTGAGGGCTTGCTGGATAGAGTATGTGCCTGGGAATGGTTTGCAAGGTTTTCAAAGCCGTGCACCATCCTCTGTTTGCTCTCCCTGCTTCTTGCTTATGGATCAAGATGTGTAAGCACCAACAACCTTTTGCGTGCACTACTTCCCAGTTGCGTTGCTGATGGAGTCCTGTCTCTGAAACTGTGGGCCCAGATAAACTCTTTCTTCTATAGGTTGCCTTGGGAATGCCTTTTTGTTTGCTTGTTTGTTTGTAGTTTGTTTTTATCACAGCAGTAGAAAAGTAACTAATGCAAACTTTTTAACCACCAAGTCTGATACTCTGACTTCCATTCTGGGGACTCACATGGTGGAAAGAGAGAAGTGACTCCTGGTGGTTGTCCTATGCCGTCTACCACCATACTGTCATATGTGCCTGCACACACACAGACACACACAGACACACAAAACATAATTTTAAAACTTTTAAGAGAACATGGAGCTAAATTATTAGGAATTATGGGGAAAGGTGACAGAGACTCTATGAAATGTGTAAAAGGACAGAAAGGTGGAAAAAATCAATTGGGTTTTCTAAACTGGGCTTCTGAGTGACAGCAATGCCAACTGGGACAGGGTCAGCATGAGAAGACAAGCCAATTCAGGCATGATGAAATGAAGGTGCCTTTGGCACATCCAAATGAGAACACAATTTTTAAATGGCATTTTCAAATCTCTGGACATAAATTTTTTTAAAGTATCCCATACCATCTTGTGCCCTCCCTTGCCAGTGTAGGAGTTGTAAGACCAAAATTGGCAGCACTCTCTGAACAACCCAGGGTGTGTGTATCATATATTTAAGGTCCAAATAAATGACTAGGCACTAGGATTCTATGGCGAGCAGTATACACGTAGTTACTTGCCTGTACTACAAATCCTACACTAAACACAAGTTCTGCCCTGGGCGTGGCAGAGACCCATTAAAATGGGCATGAGGGGATATTTATGAAAGTAAAATGAAAACATAACTGTACAGAAAAACAGAAGATCATGAGCGTCAATCATTATGCCTTCAGATGGGCTAGAGAACTGCAGAAGACCCTGCAGCCTAAGTGTCTGGGAGAAGATGGCTTCCTCAGAAACCAACAAAACCCATGTCAGGATACATGTGTACATGTATATGCACATGCCCCCACACACTGTGTTGCTGATAGCTGGGTGTACCATTCCTTGACACAGATTTCTTAAGTCAATTCTGAAATGCAGTAAGCCTTGCCATCAGTATCGGAGGTACAGATCAGAAGCAAAGGGGCCTTGACATGTGGCACTGGATGCCACAATGTTTCCATAACAGAGTCAAGACAGGAAGAACTCACCATAGTCAGTGTTGTGATGTGTCTGGGGGAAGGGCCTTCTACACACATTGGCGGGTGCACAACCCTAATCCTTTGGAGAGATAATATTGTGGTATTTAGATATTCAAGTCGATTTTAGGCTTAGGACATCAAAACAATTCAATATTAATATAAGCACAGAGATAAAGTGAAATACTATAAAAGCATGAACTGGGGAAAACTTAAATATGCATCACTTGGAGAAGATCATGTTTCAGATGCATCATTTATTAACAACTGCCTTTAAGGCATTAAGTGTATTAGGATATTGGAGTTTCATAAGGTGCACCACATTTGTTAAGGGAATGTAGGAGTCACATAAGATCACTGTCCAGGATACCAAATACCAAAGTTAAATCAGGATCAGATAAACCATCTGAACAGTCCCATAACCCTTAAAGAAATAGAAGCAGTCATTAAAAGTCTCCCAACTGAAAAATAAAAAACTACAGGACCAAATGGCTTTAGTGCAGAATTCTACCAGACCTTCAAAGAAGACCTAATACCAATACTCTTCAAACTATTCCACAAAATAGAAACAGAAGGAACACTACCCAATTCATTCTATGAATACACAGTTATACTGAGTATTCTCCCTTGGAAATGGAATGGTTTCTGTCTAATCAGGAGCTTTTCACAATTTCCTTTCATAGAGGACTTCATAAGAGATTTTTTCTACTTACATCATGTTTAGTATTCCAAATAGATTTTAAAAAATTTGTTGAGTGTGTATTACTTTTAGCTTCAGAAGATATCATGTATATTTAAGAGGCATTTAACTATTATAAATAATTTTGATGACTTTAAAAAGTCAATAATGAGTTGCATATTTTAAAATAAATTTTATTAGTTTAATAAAAAATACAAATAAGAAACCTACAAGAAAAAAAAGATCACTGTCCAGTCAGAAACTCACTCTTACTTGTTGAAGAGACTCCTGAAAACTGTACCTATGTTTGAGCAAATGGAAGGACAAGAGGGGGCCCTTGAACTCGGTCTCCTCTGCAGGGCATAGCTGGAGTAAGGTTGGCTTCTGAGATTACTGGGTCATCTTTTCAGAAAAAGAACTGAATTTTGTAACTTAAGATTCACTTTGATGTTCATCCAGCACTCAGGAGGCAGAGGCAGGCAAATCTCTGTGAGTTCAAGGCAAGTCTGGCCTACAGAATGAGTTCCTGGACAGCCAGGGCTTCAAAGAGAAACCTGGTCTTGAAACACCCAACAAACAAAAAAAAAGCAAAAACAAAAACCAAAAAAGCTTTGAAAAAAGTTATTATCTTTCATATTTTTATTAATTATTTTATTTATTTACATTACAAATGTTGTCCCCCTTCCTGGTTCCCCCATGCCATCCACTTCCCCCTTCACCTCTCAGAAGGTGCTCCCCTACCCACCCATCCACTCCCACTTCACCACCCTATCATCCCCCTTCTCTGGGGCATCATACTTTCACAAGACCTAGCACACTGTCTCGCACTGAGGCCAGAAAAGGCCGTCCTCAGCTACATGTGTAGCAAGGGGAGGTGGAATTTGTGGAGGACCAGCCAATGTATGTTCTTTGTTTGGTTGGCTTAGTCTCTAGGAACTCTGAGGGGTCAGTTAGTTGATACTGTTGTTCTACCTATGAGGTTACAATCCTCTTCAGCTCCTTCAGTCCTCCCCCTAACTCTTCCATAAATTTCCTGAACAGATGACTCAAGCTCTAAGATCAACAATTGACAAATGGTATCTCATGAAACTGAAAAGTTTCTGTAAGTTGAAGAACACTGTCAATAAGACAAAATAGCAACCTACAGATTGGGAAAAGATCTTCACTAACTCTACATCTGATAGAGGGCTATTATCCAAAATTTATAAAGAACTTAAGAAATTAGACTCCAGAAAACCAAATAACCTAATTTAAAAAGTGGGCTACAAAGCTAAACAGAGAATTCTC
Organism: Mastomys coucha; assembly: GCF_008632895.1. Classification (NCBI taxonomy): domain Eukaryota; kingdom Metazoa; phylum Chordata; class Mammalia; order Rodentia; family Muridae; genus Mastomys; species Mastomys coucha. Next base: position 84,448,656 of record NW_022196891.1, read on the forward strand.
AACTAAGGAACTTCAAATGGCCAAGAAACACTTAAAGAAATGTTCAACACCCTTAGTCATCAAGGAAATGCAAATCAAAATGGCACTTAGATTGCACCTTACACCAATCAAAATGGCTAAGATCAAAAACTCCATTGACAGCACATGTTGGTGAGGATGTGGAGAAAGAGGAACACTCCTTTATTGCTGGTGGGATTGTAAACTAGTACAACCACTCTGGAAATCAGTTAGGAGGTTCCTCAGAAAATTGGAAATAGTTCTACCTAAAGATCTAGCTATACTACTACTGGGCATATACCCAAAAGATGCTCCACCGTATCACAAGGACATGTGCTCTACTATGTTCATAGAAGCATTATTTGTGATAGCCAGAAGCTGGAAACAACCTTGGTAAACCTCAACCAAGGAATGATGACAGAAAATTCCACTCACACAATGGAATACTACTCAGCTATTAAAAAACAAGCCCTGTGTTGCTCTACGGTGAGCCAGGACAAGGATGTTGGATGACAGCAGAGTCAGTTTTCCATGTTACATCAAACTTGAGTGAAATGGTAATTATTGATCCAACAACCTGAAATGGTTTTTCCTAAGTCTGTAGGGAAATACTGTACAAATGTGTACTCTGGGACTCTTAAATAATACTTATTAATGCCTTGGCAGGCCGTAACTGCTTGAAAGGAGCCATTAAGGATAAAATGTAATTCCTTTTCGGTTCTTTCATCTGTGACCCTCCTGTCAGAGATTGCCACACATGTGTGGAGTCAGGCAGCTCCCAGCTGCCAAGCATACTGGGACAGTATCTCCATTGGCTTGTAAATGGATTTTTCTTCTGAAATTCACCAATTCCCTCACCTTCCTTCTTTTAACATATTTAAGTCATTCTCTTGTGCAATCACTTGCTGCTCTTGCAGAGGACACAGGCTGAGTTCCCAGCACCCACACAATGGCTTACAACTACCTGTAACTGCAGTTCCCTGTGATTGGATGCTCTCTCCTGGCCTCCAGAGACTCCTGCATGCAAGTAGTGCACATATACTCAGACAGGCACACATGCACACACACACACACACACACACACACACACACACACACACACACACACACACACACGAGTGCATGTGCGCATCATAAAATAATAATTTTTAGATCATTCTTTTAACCTTATTAAAACTCCACAATTGCTTCATTTTGATCCAAGTTTCCAAATTTATTTCTATATATTTTAAACCACAGTAAAAGTTCGGGATATTTAATAGTACCTGTCACAATTCTACTAAATTCTGATCAACACATATCTGGAAATTTTTTGCATCATAAAATATTTTCATAGTGATTATCAACCACCACCCAAGAAGCTTGGGTCGTCATCAGGAAGCCTTCTATGTCATGCTAGATTTTCAGTGGCACATTTCAACCTGTCCCCTGCTATATTCAGGGAAGCATACCAAACTTACACTCCAGCAAACTCAAGTGTGACTTTTCCTTTCATAAGGCGGCTCTGCCAAGACACCGCAGTGAGATGAAACTGGTTAGTCAGGGAAGCTCACTCGAGTTACCTTCTTTGTTTTGAAACCTAACCTGGAGGGTGGGACTTCTAAGGCCTACCAAATGTTGCTGGAAGAACACAAAGAGGTTTAAATCTCCTCTTCTTTCAATGTGTTGTGGCACTGCAGCCTGAAGCCAGAACCAGATTTTTCTTCCTTTTTTCTTTCTTTCTTTCTTTTTTTTTTTTAAACAAAAAACTGCAACCTGCTTCCCATGAATGAAGGAAGCAGACTGCCTCTTTGCTGAACACCCAGACAAGGTGCTGATATAACAACAGTGGACAAGCAGCTGGGAGCCGGGCTGTCAGCCTGTCACACACTGACAAATCTGTTGTTCATATTCAGGCAGGATGCGTGTGTCCACTCGCCACCAGCATCATCCATCTAACACAGGAGGGGGGATGCGGGCAGCCTGCACCCTGCTGCCTACAGACCAAACACGCTTATTACAATCCTTCGGAAAGCTTACAACTAAACAACTCATTTGCTTTGTGATGATGGACCAGGCAAATGAGACGAGTAAGATAGCCTGCTCAATTCTTGTCTCTCTCCCTTCAAAGTGCCAAGACAGCCTGTATTACCATTTCATGTCACATACATAAAAGCATAACTCTGAAGAGCTCCAAACGGCTCTCCTGAAAATCTAGACAGGCAAAAAGAGAGAGGGTGAATGTAAGAACTATTCAATTAAAGTATTGTTATTTGAGGGGAAACATACTTTGAACACAATGTACAGGGCACCCCCAGCCTCCACCCCTTTTCATTTTTCAGGCAGGCTGACTTTCAGAATGATCTCTGGCAAATTTCCCCCAGAGCTATTGTATTTGTAATACTCTGACTCGCTGTCTTTCTGCAGATCCACTCTAGGCTGATCACGAAGTCCACCTGAGAATGAACTTACAATTCCCCAATCACGACATATCTATATTTATATGGCTCTTTGTAAATCAATAAAAAAAATTCTTTCTTGTATGCATTTGGGAAGAACTGAGAGGTAATGTACAGGATACTCCGAGTTCCTGATAGCGTGGCTCATTGTTCGTTGAGCCACCTACGTAAACCTGAGTTTACGCAGACTGTTGAGAAACAAAATATGCATCTGTTCCAACAGTTTCTCCTGCACAGTGTCCACTACACACAGTCCACTGCACACTGCTCACTGTGCTCTGCCCACAGCACACTGCCCTCAGTTTATTGTACACTACGTACCGCATGCTGCCCACTTCACACTGCACACCACCCACAGGACACTGCCCACAGCACACTGCCAATCCCCCACTGCACACTGCCCACAGAACACTGCTCTCTGCCCACTGCTCACAGCATGTTGCATAATACCCACCTCACACTGCCCACTCACGCACACAGCACACTGGCCACTGCACATTGTCCACTGGCACATTTCAACCTGTTCCCTCCTATATTCAGGGAAACATACCAAATTTACACTCCAGCAAAATCAAGTGTGACTTTTCCTTTCATAAGGCGGTTCTGCCAAGACACTGCAGTGAGATGACACTGGTTAGTCAGGGAAGGACTCACTTGAGTTACCTTCTTTGTTTTGAAACCTAACCTGGAGGGTGGGACTTCTAAGGCCTACCAAATGTTGCTGGAAGAACACAAAGAGGTTTAAATCTCCTCTTCTTTCAATGTGTTGTGGCACTGCAGCCTGAAGCCAGAACCAGATTTTTCTTTCTTTCTTTTTCTCTTTCTTTCTTTCTTTCCTTCTTTCTTTCTTAGAGAAAAACCACAACCTGCTTCCCATGAATGAAGGAAGCAGACTGCCTCTTTGCTGAACACCCAGACAAGGTGCTGATATAACAAGGTGCTGCCCACTCACACTGCACACTTCACACTGCCCAGTCTCCACTGCACACCTCACACTGCCACTCACACTGCACACTGCCCCAGCACACCACCCACTGCAGTCTCCACTGCACACCTCACACTGTCACTCACACTGCACACTGCCCAGTGCATAGTCTCCACTGCACACCTCACACTGCCACTCATACTGCACACTGCCCACTGCCCAGTCTCCACTGCACACCTCACACTGCCACTCACACTGCATGCTGCCCACTGCACAGTCTCTGCTGCACACCTCACACTGCCACTCACACTGCACACTGCCCACTGCACAGTGTCCACTGCACACCTCACACTGCCGCTCACACTGCACACTGCCCACTGCACAGTCTCTGCCGCACACCTCACACTGCCACTCACGCTGCACACTGCCCACTGCAGTGTCCACTGCACACCTCACACTACCACTAACACTGCACACTGCCCACTGCACAGTGTCCACTGCACACCTCACACTGCCACTCACACTGCACACTGCCCACTGCACAGTGTCCACTGCATACCTCACACTGCCACTCACACTGCACACTGCTCACTGCGCAGTCTCCGCTGCACACCTCACACTGCCACTCGCACTGCACACTGCCCACTGCGCAGTGCCCACTGCACACCTCGCACTGTCACTCACATTGCACACTGCCCACTGCACAGTGTCCACTGCACACCTCACACTGCCACTCACACTGCACACTGCCCACTGCACAGTCTCCGCTGCACACCTCACACTGCCACTCACACTGCACACTGCCCACTGCACAGTGTCCACTGCACACCTCACACTGCCACTCACACTGCCCACTGCACAGTTTCCATTGCACACCTCACACTGCCACTCACACTGCACACTGCTCACTGCACAGTCTCCGCTGCACACCTCACACTCCCACTCACACTGCACACTGTCCTTCGCCTCTTCTATACTCATTGCACTCCACACTTCAGGAAAGGGTAGAAACTGTCAGAACCACGACCGCTCAGTTGTGTGTTTAAACACAATTTTGTGTTTCCCATTTACATTTGTAGGTATTTTTTCAAGTTGCTTTCTATTGCTTTCCTTCAGCCTATCTGAGGAGCGTTACGTAAGCAAGCTGCTCAATAAAGTCCTCAAGAAATACGCATCCATGCGAAGAGCAAGACAAACACTTTTGGTTCAAAACAAGAATAACCTTGAAAAATCATGTTAGTGTTTTAGAATTAAGAAATTTCCACATTCCTATGAAAACTCCAGTAAAAATGTCACTACAGTTCATCATTTAATTTTTAAGTCCTTTTACATTACAACAGTAGCAGGGGTAGTGCTTGGCCTTACTGAGACTTATGCAGATGTCTTTATATGTTGCTATTCACATTAAGGGGAAGAAATCTATTTTGGGGAAGTATAGGAGGGAAAATGGAGTGAGTGAAAAACTTCTAAAGAGTAATTTTCTCTTTTGTTCACAACCTGTGGCATGTTGGATATATATATTTGGGTTTTGTTTTGTTTTGTTTTGTTTGTGTTTTTTTGCTTTGTTTTGTTTTGAGACATTCTCATTCGGTATGCCAGACTGGCTTAGAAATCTGTAGTCCTTAATAGCCTTGAACTTGTAATCATCCTCCTGCATCAGCCTTCTGAATACTGGGATTATATCTGATTCTATGCGTGCTCTTTCTAGGAGCACAAAGAAGCCATATCAGTAGGACAAATTGCATGTAAGAACACACTGTCTACATATATACTATATACATACTCATACATGTAACAAAAAGGTTTGTACAGAGTACTACTCATTATTTTAAAGAAATAACCCTGGTGTGGCTCATTGTCTACAATAGTACAATGTGAATGTATTCCTACCTAGAAAAAATTGATTTATTTTATTGGTATTTGACAAGAGGCCTTATGATGTGACCTGGGCTAGCCTAGGACCCTCCATGGTAGATTACCTTAGATTCCTAGGTGTGCTGGAAATCCTTGATTCACCTTAGCTATATATTGCAAAGCTTTAAGCAAATGCTTTGCTCTGCTACAATATGTCCCATCTTTTTGTGGGTCCAAATGAGAAGAAAAATGAAAACACTATTTAATCTGTAGTGAGACAAAGAAATTAGAAGGGTTGATTCATATTTTAAAAATAATTTTCCCTAATAGAAAATAAACCATAAACATTCAGGAGAGCCAAATAATTCTGATCAACTTGCACAATTATCTCGATTAACTCTACACTCTCAAGTTTTAATATTGTGCTTATGATCAATATAATAATGAGGTAAATTCTTATAAAATTCCTGGGTGCCCTTTATTTTGCCCTAAAACCCTGGTGATTTTTGATTGACAGAAAGATTACCTAATAAACCTCCAGTACAAACTAATTAATCACTTTGAATACAACACTAAATTGGCAGGCATAAAAAGCAAATGAGATGGGTGTCGAGGACCATTTTCAAATGACCTTAGTTGAAAACCAAGTACAGACTGATTTCATCTTGAGCAGTGAGCTCCAGGTTCATGCTTGTGCCCTCTTTGCTTCCACACCTGCCTGCCATTCCCCAATAAGCGCTTGGCTCTGACTCGGACAAGACAGTGAAGCAACAAGTCCCTGAATAGGGTGAAGGGCTGGGATGGAATGCCCACTACACCTGGCTTGCTCTCTACTGCCCCTGTAGCCTACAGCTTCCCGACAGCCTTACTATAGCGAGCACCATGATCAGTGGGGCCCCTTGCAGAAAGTTTTACTTCAGTTCTGTACCCCGTGGTAGGGCCCTTCGGTGCTGCGGTCTCAGTGAGTCGGGGTTACAACAAAACCTGGCATTTTTGATCATCTGATTGGACTTTAAATGATTTTTTTTCCCTTTGGGTTCTTTTACTAAATTTAAACATTCAAAGGGGGCCTGGAAGGTGGTTCCATGGGCAAACAAACCCACTTGCTACCAAACTTAAGGGAGCTGAATTCGATCCCTGGGACCCACATGTTAAAGGAAAAAACTGATTCTGAAGGTTATCCTCTGACCTCTACAAGTCTACACACCTACCCTACTGCCATTCATTCATAACTAAATGTACCCCAGCACCCATTCATTCCTAAATAATGTACCCCACCACCCATTCATTCATAACTAAATGTACCCCAGCACCCATTCATTCATAAATAATGTGATCAAGCACAGAAAGGTGCTACCTTTTCTAGCAGTGTAGGAGTTACTTTTTCTATTGCTCTCACAAAATATCTGGCAAAATACTCTAACGAAGGAAGGAATTTTCTAGCTCACAGTGTGAGACTAGAAGCCAGGAAGTCATGGTGGGTGGAGCACGAGCTAGGTGACGGGTCATAATGAGTCCACAGACAGGAAGCACAGAGACAGATGTGGTTCCTCAGCTGGCTTTCTGCTTTTTGTGAAGTCCAGGATCCCAGCCCATGAAATGGTGTCACCTAGTGTTAGACTGGACATTCCCCTCTCGGCTGAACCTCTCTCATCACACCCTCGCAGACATTCCCAGAGGCATGTTGACACACTGACTAGAAACCAACTCCAGTTCAGCCTGAAGATTAACTACACCTAGAAAGCCAGAGATTTTAGAAGCTTGTGCGCGGTTGCTCTTTGCTCGAAAAAGAAAGAGTGTCCACCATCAGGTTTGATCATGAGCATGCAATGTGAGAACTGTCCACGCTCTTTTCCATCACCTCCTCCAAGCTCACACCAGCCGCTGCGCTCTGTCGGTGATGTGATCCAAGTGTCTTGGGAGAGATGTGTGGCCCTGCAAGAATAGGATCACATTGCTTAGCTTCTTTATGTTCTCCCTGAAGCACATAACCACTCAAGGGCTCCCTGCTATGCATCTCAAACTATAGAAATGATCGTTAAAAGTATAGGTTTTGAATATTCAACCTAAAAGAAAGAAGAAAAAGACAGGCAGACAGATGAATATAAACACGGGGCAGTCCTAAGAACCATGCGGTAATGTGGTAGGGCTTCCTACGCCCCATCCTGTCTTGAGTCCACCCCAGTCTACTTCCGAGTGTGTTGGCATGTTCCTCGTGGTGGCTTTTCCCTGTTGACCTCCTTCACTCATGACTGACTGCGGACTGTGTGCCCAGTCACGGGATCTCTCTGTTGGTTTCCCAATGCACACATGCCTCCTGCCAGGCAAGAGGTGCATTCAGGAGCTATTCACGAGCCGCCATGATTATTGGATCTCCTTGCTGTATGTTCCCTCCTGTCAGGCTGTCTTCTTCCAAGCCCCTCCCAGCCCGGCCCTGCTCCTTCAGTGCCCTCTCTTTCCTGTTCCTCGCTGCTCCGAGACAGAGAGGGAGAGCGGAATTATTTATTGTGCGTCTGTTTGAAGTGAAAGGCTTTTACATTTTAATGAGCACTAAATAGGTGCGAGGAAATATTGTTCATTAGCTGTAATCTGCGGAATTGCTTGAGTGAACTTCCTTTGGAGGCTGCTTTAAGCGGCTCACTCAGGTAGAGCAGTTTGTATGATAATTAAGGGAGCATTTTTCTGTCAACATCTGTGCTGCTATTTATAACAGGGGAGGTGGCTTGCGGCTCCACTGGAGGGCTGGAGGGTGTGGGTGCTGACAGATGCAGGTGGGATGGGGTGGCAGTCAATGGCGGCCCAGCCGAGGCTCACGGCCACAACAGAGTTGCCGCTGTGACAGGCTGGCAGCCACGACAGGCTCCTTTCTCTGCCTTGCCTCCCATCCAGCCTCACCTAATTCTCAAAGAAATCCAGCCACATTCATCGTGGCTACCAGAATTCTTGCTCTGACATCTCTTCATTAATCACCACCCCCACCCGGCAGCCCGGGGAGGGAAATTCCGGAGGCTGTGGGGAAGCAGGTGCTCTTCACACCTTTGTCAGGCTTTCTTCTGGCTCTTGTGCATTTTCCTTCTATGTCACCCTGACGGGGCAGCGAGATACCAGAATTAGAGCTGTGGCACTCAAGGGGGGCAATCAGAGATGACCAGGAAAGAAACACTGAACTGGGCCCCTCCCATCCCTGCTCAGGCGAGGGATAGCCACCTTTTCTTATCCCAGTTTGATGGTCCCGGCATGGCCTGCGACAAGCTCGATTCCCTGTCCTTCTGAGGTGGCCTGAGGGAGTCTTTATATTCTTTGCAATAGCAGAATGACATGGCCTGCATAGCCTCCAACTAGAGCTGAAGAACGTACCTGGAAAGACCCAGGAGAAAGTCTTGAGAGGGCAGAGGACACTCAGCAGGAGGGTGCCTGGCTATGCTGAAGCCGGGAGTATGGGCAGGCGGTGATTGAGCAGAGGCCAGGAGCATGCAAAGGAGGCTGATGACAAGACCGTTAGGCTGAGTTGGTGGTCCAGCGCTTGGAGGGACACAGAGGAGCGAGTCAGAGCATCCCCATGGGTGAGCTGGGAGCAGCTAGGGGCAGAGAGATGAAGGCAGGCAGTTCTGTCAGTGGGTCGGGGGGAAAGCAAGGCCCCATCCTCTAGAGACAAGGAGGAGCTGGAAAAGCAGTAGGTAAGTGTGGCCTCTGCTCCTCTGAAAAAACTGATCCTATCTTTTTAAATCTTCTCCAGCTTAAGGTAGGACCAGGCAGGATTCTTAAGGAGAGCAGCCACTTTGCCTAGTTGTGAAAGGGCACCCATGGAGGGGCAGGAGCCAAACATATCGGGCCACTGGAAAACAATGGAAGGCCTCCTACACCAGGCTGCGATCTTACGGCAAGGGAGTTCCTCCATGTATGCTTTATGCTCTCCTTCCTGGCTATCCTCCTTTTTAAATTTTCCTTCCCTCTATCCTTCCTTTTTTCTCTTCTGTCTTTTGAGACAGGGTCTCTTGTAGTCCAGGCTGCCCCTGAACTCGCTGCGTAGCAGAGGATGACTCTTATCCTCCAGGTTTCCTCTACCCTGCCTGCTGTATTCATAATTGCACACCACCACACCTGGTTGATGCAGCGCTGGGGAGCAAGCCCTGGGCTCCATGCATCTTAGAGAAGCACTCTAAGCCCTGAGCTACACCCCCAGCCCCCCAACTCCATGCCTTTTAATTTTTAATACACGGGCATTATTTGGCACATAGTAGGAGAGTACTCAAAAATCAATATCTTTTGAGTGAATGAATAAGTTATTGAGGATCTGTTGACATCCAGAATGACTTACAATAAAAATGTGGAGCATGATAGTGGCTGGCTCTTCCTCACCTGGAAACCTTTTACTCAGGCAGTGAACTGGGAAAGAATTAACAGCCATCAAATGCTCTTTTTCATCTCTCAGGAAACCTCAATTTTGGAAAAATGCATTAAGAAACATTAGGTTGCTGGTGGCGCACACCTGTAATCCCAGCCATTCAGGAGGTTGAGCCAGGAGGATCGCTTGAGTCCAGGAGTTCTGGGCTGTAGTGTGCTATGCCAATCGGGTGTCCGCACTAAGTTTGACATGAATATGGTGACCTCTGGGAGCAGGGTACCACCAGGTTGCCTAAGGAGGGGTGAACAGACCCAGGTCGGAAACGGAGTGGGTCAAAACTCCCGTGCTGATCATTAGTAGGATTACGCCTGTGTATAGCCACTGTACTCCAACCTAGGCAACATAGTGAGACCCTGTCTTAAAAGAGAGAGAGAGAGAGAGAGAGAGACAGAGAGACAGAGAGACAGAGAGATAGAGACAGAGACAGAGAGACAGACAGAGAAACATCAGGCCTACTGAGGAAATTATACAAGTGTGATACCTTGAATGAGAAAGGCTCCCCATGGTCACATGGATTGGAACACTTGGTTCCCAGTTGATGATGGTGTTTGCAAAGGTCATGGAACTTTTAGGACGTGGCACCTTGCTAGAGGAAGTGTGTCACTGGGATTGGCTTTGAGGGTTTCAAGCATAGAGAAACTGCTTCCTGATTGTGATGAAAGATGTGATCTCACAGCTTCCTGCTCCTATCACCTGATGTCATCTCCACACCTTAACGACTCCTACTGCTGTAGGGCCATAAGACAGAATAAACCCCTTTCTTCCCTTGTCTTTGGTCATGGTGTTTTATGACAGCAACAAAAGTAATTAATACCACAAGGGATCCTTCTGTGTCTCTGTGACCAAAATACTTGACAGAAGCAATGGAAAGTGGGGAAAGTATATTTTGGCTCATGATTTCAGAGATTCAGAGATTCAGCCCATCATGGAAGGAAAAGTATGTGCGGTGGCTACTCCTGCTTGTCAACATGACTACATTTGGAATTAACTAAAACCCAAATGACTGGGCATTTTTTCTTAGTTGAATAATTAAGGGATTATTTTTCTTTATTTTTGTTTGTTTTATTGATTTAAGTTTTATTGAATTATGATGAGGAAAGATGCATGATCTCAATGTATCTGAATTTGTTAATATTTAAAAACATATTTTAAGTAGTTAGAATTAAATCACATTCTTGTTTCCCTTTTGTACCCCAACTCCTCCCAGAGACCCCCTTCAATACCTACAATACTATTTTTTGTCATATTCTTTAAAATTTATAAAATATTATAACAATAAAAATGAGTATTATAAAAGTTGTTTGATATAAAATAACAATCAATTTAACAGTCTTATGTAGATGTTTGTCTATAGCAATACTGAAAACATATGCATTTTTCTCAATATAAATTTTAAATAACTCCAAACATATTAACTATATATTTTAAAATAATACATCACTACTAGTAATTTTTGTTTTTTTTTATTAGATGTTTTCTTTATTTACAATATCTCCTTTCCCAGGTTCCCCTCCAAAAGAAAAAGAAAAAGAAAGTAAAATAATAAAATAAAATAAAATAAACAAAAACTAAAACAATCCCCTGTTCCTTCCCCCTCCTCCTGCTCACCAGTCCACCCTCTCCCACTTCCTGGCCCTGGTATTCCCCTACACTGGGGCATAGAACCTTCACAGGTCCAAGGTCCTCTCCTCCCATTGATGACTGACTTGGGCATCCTCCGCTATACACTTGCTCCTGGAGCCATTAGTCCCACCATGTGTACTCTTTGGTTGGTGGTTTAGTCCCTGGGAGCTCTGAGGGTACTAGTTAGTTCATATTGTTGTTCGTGCTAAGGGGCTGCAAACCCTTCAGCTCCTTGGGTCCTTTCTCTAGCTGCTTCATTGGGGACCCTGTACTCAGTCCAATGAACTACTAGTAATCACTACTAGTAATTTTTAAATGAACATAAATATATAAAGTCTTTTTGTTTGTTTGTTTTGTATTTAGTAGAGATTAAAATCTTGGCTCTTACTGTGGTACAAGCTCAAAATAAGAACAATTTTTAGACATTGGATTTCATGGTAATAAGGCTGTATACTTCAATGACGCTCATTTCACCAAAGGATTTTACCTCCATCATAGCTAAGCTGAGAGTTGATAGTTCTGCTGTGGCGAGGAATGAATTGTAGGCACGATTTTTGGATACAGATTTCCTGCTATGGTCAAAGCTATTTGACTTGAGTGAGTGTCTTTATTCTCAGCCCACAGAAAACAGGTTACATTCATTTAAGAAATGGTATGTGTATTAAGATGGTCATAAAGTCATTCGCCAACTGTTTCAATGAACAATGGTTCTGCTTGGAGGGTGGCACAGACATTAGGTGAGGGTAAGAATCTGGTTCATTGGCTGTGATAATTTTGAAAAGCATTCATCTCAGAGAAAGAGTAACTTATAAAGTCCTTTTCTTCAAACTTGACACAATAGTTACAAATGTCAAGCAAAGCATTCAGTCTCAGTCTTTGTTGTTCTCTTACAAGCCACTTCCCAAGTTAATTGTCTATGTTTTTATTGAAATATGTAAGCTGTTCTGAAAACCATAGTATAGTGTAAAAATATGAAATAAGCAATACTACTAATAGAGAGGCCGAGATAGGAGAAGCATGATTTCAAGACCATTATGTGGTACTCAACAAGACACTGTCATGTACAAACAAGCAGAAAGTGTATATGGATTATACAATATTGGACCTATTTCTCCAATTACCAAATTAGAGAGATCACTGGATGACAGTCAACAAATTTCTAATTCCTCATATTTTTAGATTTCAATCAATTAGGATATGTTGGTAACATTATTTTCATATTAAGATATTAAGAAAAAGTAATTTTTACTTCCTGTTGTTTTTGTTATAAGAGGTGGAATTAGATTTGTGTGGGTTTGTTGAAAGATTACCTTCTTGCTTCTTCTAGGGTGTAGT
>NW_022196891.1:84461756-84478692 GCF_008632895.1 Mastomys coucha
TGTTGTGTCAATGTTTTCTAAGGTGTCTTCTGCCCCTGAGATTCCCTCTTCTATCTCTTGCATTCTGTCTGTTGGTGATGCTTGCATCTGTGACTCCTGGTTTCTTTCCTAGGATTTCTATCTCCAGAGCTGTTTCTCTTTCTGATTTCTTTATTGTTTCTATTTCTATTTTTAGATTCTGGATGGTTTTGATCATTTCCTTCACCTGTTTGATTGTGTTTTCCTGTAGTTCTTTAAGGGATTTTTGTATTTCCTCTTTAAGGGCTTCTAGCTGTTTACTTGTATTCTGTATTTCTCTGAGGGAGTTATTTATGTCTTTCTTAAAGTCCTGTATCATCACCATTAGAAGTGATTTTAGATCTGAATCTTGCTTTTCTGGTGTGATGGTGTGTCCAGGACTTGCTATGGTGGGAGAATTGGGTTCTAATGATGCCAAGTAACCTTGATCTGTGTTGCTTATTTTCTTATGCTTGCCCCTGACCCCCGCCATCTGGTTATCTCTAGTGCTACCTACCCTGGCTAAATCTGACTGGAGCCTGTCCTTCCTGTGATTCTGGTTGTGTCAGAGCTTCTCAGAATCAAACTGTCTCTGTGATCCTGTAATTCCAGGATCCTGGGATCCTGGGCATGTTTGAGCACCTGGGAGTGGAGCTTCCTCTGGGAATTGGTTTTCTAAATTGAATAATTTGAAGTGGAAAGACCCTCTTGTTATCCAGATCTTTGAGGTGGGAAGATCCACCTTTAATCTGGGACATGCCTACTTCTGGCAGCATATCTAAAGGACACGGAAGAAGGAAGGTATTGCTCCTTTTGCCTGCCTGACTGTCCACTCCTCCACTGGCAAGTCTACTCCTTCACTGGCAAGTCTACTCCTTCACTGGCAAGTCTACTCCTTCACTGGCAAGTCTACTCCTTCACTGGCAAGTTTACTCCTTCACTAGCATTAGAACCTACATCCTGAAAAATCACCTGAGACATAAGGCCTTGTGGACTGAAGAACTACTGGATCTTTGGACCTTCAGTTCAAAGGCAGCCATTGTTGGATTAGATGGACCACAGCCTTAAATTATGCTAATACCCCTCCCACATTATATATAGATAAAGACAGAGACAGATTGATAGATAGTAGTAAGATAGATAGATAGATAGATAGATAGATAGATAGATAGACAGACAGATAGATAGATAGATGATAGAAAGATACATAGATTCATTCCGTAAGCTCTGTTACAATGCCCTGACTAATACAACATGGTTGCAGGAGCATGCCTGTCTGTATGACAGACCAGGAGACAGGAAGAACAGATCATGCCCAATCGTGGGGATAAATTTTTAAGGCTCACGTATAGTTACCTACTCCTGCCAGTCAGGCCCCACCTTCTAAAGACTCAATAGCATTGAAAGAATGGTACAAGCTGGAGGCTAAGCGTTTTTAAGTAATCGAAACATTGGCCTGTGGGAGACATTCAAACCATCACAGTATATGGAAACTCCACTTCTATTGGATCAATTTCGTAACAACTGAATATCAGGGATACATTCTCCTTATTAAACTCCATCTTCACTGACAAGAATTGTCATTAGATGCAGTATTTTATTGCTGTGTTATTTTTGTCTTGATTTTACATGATTATTAAACCATGTTTGAATTCTGTATTTGTCCAAAGGCAATTTCACTTAATGACTCATTTTGAGAAGTCAAATAAAAACAAACAAATGTAATGAATCCCAAGTGACTGAAGATAATTTACACTTGGAGATGCTACAAATAACTCAGATTTTCAAGTGGCTGCCACATTATCAGCTCAGAGTAGCTTCCTTACTACAATCCTTCAATACAAATAATTTTGGGGAAAAAAATCTGTCATCTATTGAATACCCCCCACCCCCACATGTTAGGCAGCTTTCTATAACTATAACAAAGAACCAGAGATAGTCAATTACTTTTAGACAGGAATTTTTATTTCAGCTCTCATTTTAAAGGTTTCAGTCCACTGCCCCTTAGGCATGTTGCTCTGATTCTATGTTAAGGCAATAGTGCAACATGCTTGAAGGCTATGTGCTCTTGAAGGCTGGCAGCAAGCAAGTTTAAAGAGAAAGAAAGCTGAAGCTACGTCCTCAGATCCCACTACAACACGGTGGCACAGTCTTCCTCAGGTTAAGACTTATAAATGTTAAAGAGGATGCAACCAAAGACAACAATGAGCTGACTCAGGTCATGGTCCAAGTATTTTTCAGGTGTTGTCTGTACACCAACCTTTATACAAGAACCTAGGAAGCCGCCTTGCAAGGGTGAAGCCTCTAGAACTGAGGTGTCATCTATACGAACTTTAGAGTTTAATTTTTTTTCAGTAGGACATACTTCTAACCTATTGATGTTACATGACCTTGGTCCCATGCTTAAGTATAGTCCAAAGATTACAAATAAACTGCTAGAAAGATATTTTTCAAAGTTTTCATCACAGTGGTGTCTGAGTTGGGTAGAGTTGGGTGGAGTACCTCATGGGAGAATGGGCATCAGGGAGATGGAAAGACTATGACAGTGGGCATGGTAGAGGACAGGTGCCATCAAGAGTGTGACACAGGTCACATGGGCAACCTTTCAGAAGAGATTTAACTCTCAGTGAAATTCATAGGTGATGGTTAATCACTGACAGTTTCAAGCAAGAACCACACTAGATCCTTCAGAGTGGTGGGGAGCAGAGGAGTGGGGGAGGAGCAGAGGCGGGGAGGAGGGGAAGAGAGCTCAAAGGAAAGAAAATCAGTGGAGAGTTTTGTTTTTTAATGAAATATTCTTATATTTTCAGTTGTGAGCCTAGCCATTAACGGCTGAGCCATCTCTCCGGCCCTGAAATATTCTTAATTTCATAAAGTCATAGCAACAGGGAAAAGCACACAGACATGATGGCAAGCAACCCTTGAGAGGCAGGCAAGATGCTGAGGTAAGAGCACAGGAGTGATGGTTCTGAGGAAGAGGCAGACGTTCTGTGGGAGCAGATTCTCCAGGGCTGGGTTACAGAGTGGAAAGTAGAATGAGTACATTCCATCCAAAGGCTTGCCTACTCAAGGAAGACAGTGGACAGCCATTTTTACACCTCATATCACATTGTCATTGTTGTAGCTACTAGCCATTTACCAGCTGAAGAACCAGGTTCCTGAGGAGTGTGGAAAACACTAGGGTTAGAGCCTGCCCAAAGACTTCCCTGTGCTCGTCTAAGTGGCGCCAGCTCTCCTCCTAAGAGGGGATATTGACATGAGATGGTGATGGGCTTGTTTGCTTGTTTATGTTACACAACACACACATACACACACACACAGACACACATCTAAGTTGTGTTGTTGAGAACTCTAAGAGTACTCAAAAAGTTGGGCTACCATTTTTGAGCCAACAAACCATTGACACAAAACCATGTGCCACACACATTTTCATCACCTCTGAAGGAATCCTGTGCTTCTTAGCAGTCACCCCTCATACCCACATCCCTCCACTAAGTAAATGCAGCCCCTTAACTGAGCTTGCCTCAGGAATAGCAATTTAGAGATGTCGGTGGGGTCTCCGAGGGCAACATCTGGATGTGGAGATTAAGGGAGATGTCTGTGCTGGAAACGAAGCTTCCAGAATCACCTATCAGTGGGAGATGCTGGTAAACACAGAATAAAGGCTGAAAAGATGGGGAGATCTCTAGGCTCTGTAAGAAGCTGACATCCAAGTCTGAATATATACAGGGAATTATGCTGTGCGTGCACTGTTTCCAAAGCCATCTGATTACTGATAACCACATGGACCCTGCTGTCTACAGAAGGTCAGATCTCTGCAACCTTCACATCCCAGGTTGACCAAAGGGAAGAGAGAAGTTATTCATAATCTCCCGCTTTCATTTTCTGTAAGTTATCTGTTACACTCTATATTAGAGTATATGTATATACTCTATTTGTTTCTCTCTATATATATAAATATATGCACATATAATATATGCATATGTATGCATACAATATATGCATATATGCACATATATGTATATATGCAATAGAATGCACGTGTCACACGCGAGAGCCATTTGATTGACATACACGATGTGAGTGGATCAACTATCTGCCCACTGCAGAGACTGAGAGTCTAATGTCTGCTCGGTCAAAGGGACTGGATGTCTCAACATTCCAACGTGATGCTGGAGGCCTGGAGGATTTCTGGAGAGTCAACACTCTTCAGACCATGCTGGAAAACCAAGAACTTGGGGACCCCGTGAAATGAAGGATGCCAGCAGCAGCGACAGATAGAGTAGCCTGCCGGAGTGAAGGCAGGCAGCAGGGCTTTCCCTCAGAACCCCGTGTGTCTGAGCTACAGAGGGTAGATGCTGCCATTCTGAGGGAGGTCTTTTCTCCTTCAGTTAATCCTTCCTGGAAGCTTTTGCAGATCTACCCACAGGCAAACCTCTAAGTTCAGCCCACATCCAAACAAGTTGACAACCCAAGGCGCACCCATTAAAGAAAATTTTAAAAAATCAGATCTTCCCTTTTTTTTTTTTTTCTTACCAGTGGGAGTATAAGTCCCCAAGCCATGGTCAGATCTCATTTCTCTTCCTGGTCTCAGTTGGCCTCAGTATGTAGACGGCAGGAGGAGAAATTAATGTCTGCTGATGGGGGAGGAGAAGTCTCTACTGATATAACATATGACCCTTATATTCATTCCTCGTGTGTGGCAGACTTTCCCTGGGGAGAAACAACACAACACAGGTCTACCCCAGAAAGGGAACCCCAACAGACCAAAGTAGGATTGCCCCGATGTCCAATTTGTTAAACTAAGGAGTTTTTATTAGGGTTCCTAACAGTGGTATGTGGGAGGGGGTACATCCAGGAGCAGGGGTGGCTTGAAGCAGCAGCTGCATCACCATTACCAAAGAGCTCACCCCAACAAGGTGATGACCCCCTGATGCACCCTTGGTGCTCTCTACACAACTCCCAGGCAACTGGACAGTCTGAGTGTCTCCTCTGCAGCCGCACTGGTCCATCATGCCCTTGGAATGGATTGCTCCCTTTCACACGGCTGGTGCAGGGCCCTAGAGAATCTCCCAAGTTCCTGTTCTTGCAGATGCTTTCCTTTGCCTGCCTCCTACTTCCCATGAGCCTCTCCCTCCCCTCTAGAGGAAATAATTCAGCTCAAAAGAATTCAGTTCCGTTTATATCCACTCAAAATAATAATAAATAACAATCTCAATACCCTTAGATGTTTTCTTATTTATATACTTACAATATATACTTACATTATTGACAACTAATGAAGCAAAGTTTGATTGCTCGTAAGACTCAAAAGTAGCTATATAGAGGGTTGGAGAAGTGGTCCAGTGATTAAGAGCACTGACTGCTCTTGTAAGGTTCCCAGCACCCATGTAGCAGCCCTTCATGGGCACTGCAAGCATGCGGTGCACTGACACACATGCAAGTGAAGTACGCATAAAATAAAAATGAATAAATCTCTAAAAAAATTTGAAGCAGTTATATAGATTTCTGATAATACCATTATTTGTCAAAACTAATTCTTTTTATGCTTGCCTTATCCAGTTGCTTTTTATCATGTACATTTTAGTTCATTTAGTGCAGAGTATACATTTCAAAGTATTCTCTTCAAATCCGGGAGAGGCAACTGCCTTCTCTGGCTTTGTGATCAATTGATCACGTAGATCTTATAAATAAGACACTGTATAATAAATGCTTTGAGGATGTTTTGTTGAAGATTTAAAATGTTTATTGCTGGTGTGTGTATTTGTCTGTGCATGGATGTGTGTGTGTGTGTGTGTGTGTGTGTGTGTGTGTGTGTGTGTGTGTGTGTATGTGAGTGCAGTCTACATGGAGGCCAGAAGAGGGCACCACATCTACTGCAGTTGGAGTTACAAGCAGTTGTGAGTCACAATGTGGGTGCTGGGAACCAAGCTCTCCAAGAACAGAAACTGCTCCTAACTGCTGATTCACCTCTCCAGTCCTTTTGTTTATTTATTTTTGATTATTTTACATTTTAGCCAGCTTGTGTGACTATATATGAAAAAGATAGGTTTGACTATGGTATTTGACATCTGTGACCCACAAATGCATTATCTGCAAACTTGTGTAACTGTCAGCTGGGGCGCCTCACCTAATCCAGGCACCTCTGAGCTGCCACACTCAGAGGCAGTATGAGGGCTGGCGGGGCGTATTTTGGTACTCCATGAACATTTGCCTTTGAATTCAAACGTGATGCACGCTGCCAGTTTGCTGTGTGTATTAATCAGCTCCTAAAACACGCCCCAGAGTGACTTTTAGCACATGTGTGTAATAGCCTGGTAAGTTCCCAGTCAATTTTAATGCAGCTTTTCCAACTTTTTTTTTTTTTTTTCTGAAAAATGCCCTTTCCAACCCTAAACTCACTCCCTAAGACATTCACAGCTGGAATATAAAAGACAATTAGAACAAATTTATCAGGTGGCTCACCTCTACTGTTTGTGAAGTGTTCACATGAATGTGTAGCTAGACTGTCCCCCACCAAGCAGCCAAGAGGAGCAGCAGACTGGCTGAGAGGTGGGGCGGGGCAGGGTGGAAAGGAGGCCACCAGGTCAACAGAGTTCCAGGACAGCCAGGGCTATGCAGAGAAACCCTGTCTTGAAAAAACTAACAATGACAACAACAACAACAACAACAACAAAAAGAACTTGAGCCAAATCCTTGTCTGCAATAACGTTGAGTTGAAGAGGGAGAGGGTATAACAGAGTTCAAAAATAGCTGCATGAAAAATGTTAAAAGTTGGAACTTAAAACTAAAAATAGAACGTGGTGAGAGATGAAGCTCTGAGGAATACCCCAGTGTCAGAAGTGATATGGCTAAGGACCCCACACTGCTCAAGTTGAAACCATTCAGCTTCCTAGGAACTTCTCCCTCTAGGTTTCCGTGATGCGCAAGTTGCCCACAAATGTCTCTCATGGCTCAGGCATACATCAGGGACAAATTCTTTTATTCTTTATTCTCGGTGTCTCTGTGTCTGTGTCTATCTCTCTGTCTCTCTCTGTCTCTCTCTGTCTCTGTCTCTCTGTCTCTGTCTCTCTGTCTCTGTCTCTCTGTCTGTCTCTCTCTCACACATTCACACACACACATACACACACACACACACACACACACACACACACACACACATACATCTCAGGTTGATGTGTGGTAGGGGAGAGCAGCTCATTTGGAGCAGAGCTGGCCCTGGAAGTCAATGGAATTGGTGGGTAATAAAGTGTAATACCAAAAGGAAAGGTCTGGATAGCAGCTCAGCCCTTCTAGTTAGAAGCTGGCCAACCCTCCGGGAGGCTGATGGAAAGATCAAAGGAATCACGGTGTCTGAAGAGTACAAGAGAATCTGTAAAAAGGAAATGCTCTCTTTACGCTAACTTTTAAAAAGTGTTTTAGGGCCAGTGAGATGTCTCAGCAGTAAAAGGTGCTGCCGTCCGTCCAAACCTAAGGGCCTGAGTTCAAGGCTTGAATAGTTGAAGGACAGAACTGATGTCAGCCAGTTGTCCTATGACCTCCACATAAGCCCTGTAAGAAAAGAAGAAAGAAAGAAAGAAAGAAAGAAAGAAAGAAAGAAAGAAAGAAAGAAAGAAAGGAAGAGAGAAAGAGAGAGAGAGAAAGGGAGAGAGAGAAAGGGAGAGGGAGAGAGAAGGAAGGAAAGAAAGAAGGAAAGGGAAGGAAGGAAGGAAAGAAGGAAGGAAGGAAGGAAGGAAGGAAGAAATGCAATAAAAGGTTCTAAGACCATCTCTATTAATTCTTTGAGAATTTTACACATTGTATTTTTGTTGGAAAATTCTATATTAAGAGAGTATACTGAGAGAAATTAGTGAGTAAAATTCCTATCATAGTTATGCTGAGAAAAGAACAAAGTGAAATTATACAGGGTGATTTGTTTTTGTAAAAAGGTGTCTCAGAACCCAGACTGGGCTAACTAACAAACACACCCGCCAAAATGCCCCCTGTCTTTTATCTCTGTCAAAGGTGGTGGTCCTGCTTTGTCACATTGGTAGGAACTTGTCTTAGAAATCTGACACAGTTGTCTAATTGGTGCAAAAGGGAAGAGGAGAGTTCTAGAAACATGGGCACATGGAAGGCTGACTACCATTGAGAGAGCAAAAATATCTCTCACAGTTATTACTCAGTCTGAAATTTTCTGCCCCAAAGTGATTTTGTGTGGTCAGATTCTGATGTATCTTGTCACACCCCTATAGCAGGTTCCTGAACGATGCAGTCTCCCTCGCCTTACATAAACTGTTTATGTTGGGCGTCACACTGGAAAGTGTATTTTGTTCCATGCTTTGGTCACTGATTCCATCACTGCTAACACTTTGAAGCCCTCAAAAGCGGAGGCTAGATTTACCAGGTGGATAGGGCAATTTGTGACCTCCAGACACTGCAGTGTATAAATAGACTAATGTTGGGGGGTTGCTAATGACATACATTAAAAAAAAACCCTAAGATTATCTGAGCCTAGTAAATAAAATCATCAAAATGTACTTCATCACACCTTCAAAAGTAGTCATGGTGACTTGTTTTTGTGGGGAGGATGTAAATTTCAGGTGCTGGACACTGGGATTTTCTGGATTTTTCCAGTAAATAATGGCATCAAGACTTTCTAATTCTTAACTCTCATACTCGAACTTCAAAGTCAAACACAAACACAAAGAATTTTATGATACTCATGTACATAGAAAGCGATGGGTAGGATGCAGGGTGGACAGGAAAAGCACGTGATTTATACTGGCAAAGGACCTACAATATACTTGAGATGATAAATAGATTACATAAACACACACATATGAGAGAGAGAGAAAGAGAGAGAGAGAGAGAGAGAGAGAGAGAGAGAGAGAGAGAGAGAGAGAGAGAGAGAGAGAGACCAAATTTTGGTTCAGACTCCATCTGAGAGAACCTGACCTAAGTTTGAACGCAAGGCTGGTAGCTAGCATTAGTTTCCCAACATAATTAGTTTCCCTACATAATAGATAGGTGATAAAATGATGCTCAATAGACTGGTGATAGATCCCAGAGTCTACTGTGGAAAATCATGTACCATGCATGCCTTCTTCCTCCCCATCAGTTCTAGCCAATGTCTGTCTGTTGGCTCATCAGCTCTCTTCTCCACACTAGCGTTCGCAGAGACCTTATCAGGATTCTCAAAGTAATACCTACTTAGAACCCATGGTTCTACTCCAACCCCAACAAAAGTAGAAGAAACCTCAAGTCTCAGCAGTATGTGTGGTGCCTTTCTGGAATGTTCTTCCACGCGGCTCCTTCTGGCTTTTTGATTCTTTTATTTGTTTTTATGTTGGATTTTGATTTTTGAGACAGGGTCTTGTTGTTTATTCCTGGCTGGTCAAACTATGTAGGTCAGACTGGCTCCAGACTCCTGATCCTGCCTGAGCTTCTCAAATGCTAGGACAACAGTGTGTGCCCAGTCTGCCTTCTGTAGCCCGCCCTCCCTCCCCCATGAGACACAGTTGGCTCCGGTGCTTCTCTGTGCCATGGATTCCCTCAAGCTGGACTGTCATCAAGTGTTTGCCCTGTAGCCAGACTCACAGTTCTTGGACACAGAAGCTGAGATTTATCTCACAGTTTTACCTAAGAGTTCTCGGATCACTGAGTAGTATAGAGTCATTGCCCCTTAACTATTGTTGAAGGGACATGGAGCACAGGGCAGCATTTCATAGAAGATTCAGTTGAGATAGTTGTTTAATGAATGGCTGTGGGCTAATTTTTGAAGTTTTAAAATCTTTTTGCTCTCCAGTCTTGCTGGTTCTGGCCTGTGTCAAATATCTGGCTTTCTTCTAACTATTAAATTATTCAGCAGATGTTTCAGTTATTTTGATAAACAAAGACTGGGGCTCTTTCTAGCAGAACTGTGTCTCCCATAAAAAGAACTTCCAAACCCAGACCATACATTTCGCTGTTACCCAGCTATTGTGGTAATAATTCAAGCATTGGAATTCATGAATCTCTTTTCACATTCAAATTTCTGATAATATCTTCCTAAAAAAACTCTTACAACAGCCATTTTTACTGCCTTGAAATAAGTAAGGAAAACTTCATACACACACACACAAAGATAGAAATATGCTCTGGGTGACAAACATGTGACCTGGAGTGCGACCTTGGGATCCCTCAGTTCAGTTCTGATGCCACAGTGTTGCAGATTTTCATACTGTGATGCAAGTTCCCCAGCTAAAATGTTTAGCTATCTCTGAACTTCTGAAGAAGTTCATACTTTGTTTCCAAGTGAAACTCCTGTGAGGTACCTCAGGGAAGTCACTGAACCCTCTATCTCCGAGTGGATACATTGAGAGAGAGAAGCTGAGCACACACGGGGGTATGAAAACATCACCATTGGAAGGAAAACCTGCCTTAAAAATCGCACAGTCTTCTCTCTGAAGCCTGTGAATATATAAGCACTGAAGGCCATGTAGATGTGAGATCTCAGTTAATTAGGGCTGAAGGCTACAGAGTGAGCAGAAGCACGAAGGGGCACCAGGAAGCAAGGCTATCCTTTTCTTCTGGGTCTTTTGAGGTCACTTTGATGGACCCCACTCACACACAGTTAGTGACAAGTGTTGAAGGGGATGTAAAGGAAAGAAACCCCCAATTTTTCTTCCCCCTCCTCTCTCTCCCTCATACCCACATAAAACACCAAAATAACAATTCTAAATAGCCTCGTCTCGCTTATATTTTCCTTTTCCCTAGATTCATCTTGCCTCAATAAATGTAATCCCAGGCACTTGTAGTTTTCTAGCAATAATGAGGAAGAGGAGGGAGATGGGAAACAAGATCCTTCTTGTTATTAGACTCGGACACTGGAAAGCTGGCTAGCATGTTAGCAATTGCTGCTGTTCATTAACCAGGGGCTGCTTGGATGTCAAATCTAAAATTTCCTACATGCACGTTCTCAGAAGGTTGGAGGATGAACAAAATAAGGATAGGCATTGCCTGTGGGAAGGCCCTTTGAGAACATTTTAAAACCTAAGCCACTTCCTCCTCCTCCTCTGTTCTCTGCCTAGAGCTTGTATTATAAATTTCTGTTAGTCACGAAGGGTAACCAAATCTTTTAAAACAAATAATGTTTTCATGACATCAACCTTTGAACGTCCATATATAAAATAAGACATAGGATGGTGAAGACAACCATGGAGATACTGTGGGACACAGGAAGGAAGATGGCAGTTGTAACAGAGCTGGGGATAGGATACAGAGCATAGGTGCCACTCTCAGGTGACATGCCTGAGGCAGGAGTGGGCCACATACTTGCTGGACTTCTCTGACTTGGTACACCTTTTCAGGTCCCATACAGATATGTGGCAGATCTGAAATCCAATCCAAGGGGCTGTAGACATGCCTTAGCAGTTAAGAGTTCTTCTAAGGGGTTCAGTTCACATGTCAGCTAACAAGTACCTGTTACTCCATCTCCGGGGGATCTGGTGCCCTTTATTGGTATCAGTGGGTACCCTCATAAATGTATACACACATATACACACATGTATGTGTACACACACACACACATAGACTGAATAAAGATATGTGGGAGGATCCAAGCAAGAGGGCGTGTGGGTAAGTGGAGGATTGTGGTAGACAGTGAGGGACTTCTGGCCAGAGGGTGTCTGGGCACCTTGTGGAATTGCTCTTGGCCTGACAGTAGGAAACCCAGAGAAGATGAGACCTCCTTGTGATGCAGAGGGAAAGTAAATGAAAGCTAAATCCACTCCCTACTATCAAGACAATGTTAATCTCCATCACATCTTAACACATCTCCTGCAAGGACAGCCAAGAATGTAACTTCAACAGACATTAAGCACTTGCATGGCTCAACTATGGAGATCCTTGGGAGGCAGCTCATAGAGTCACACGCAGAGAAGTGTTATCATTGTCTCTGACTACACCGTGCTTCCTGACATCAGCTTGAGCAGTGACCTTGTACATTTGAGGAAGATCTACAGAACCCTACTATGTTCAACAGCAAGGAGACCCCACAGGGTGTTTCCTCTGTCACAGATCCTGCTGCGTCACTAGCTTGTTTTAAGACACCATTGCTTCCAACAAGATCAGAAAACAATATAAGCCTTATGATTTGCTCAATATTTAAATTACTTTTATGTATTTACATTTGATAATAAAAACAAGTCAAGTTTTAATATAATTAAATATAACATAAATTAAATATAATTAAATTAATATAATTGCATTTAATAATTAAAATGTTTAATTTTAATTAAAGAGTATTTGTTGGAGCAGAGAAATTTTTACCCTTTACCAAGCTATTTATCAAAGCATCCACTAGATGTGATATATCTATATTTTAAGATACTTAAGAATCATTTTTTTCATTAAATACAATATAAACATATGTTATAATAAAACATGTTGACATGAGATATGTACACCCTTATAAAGTACAATTAATGTCACGTCAATATACTTGCATTAACCACAAAGGTAGCTTTGTAGAGTAGTTTTTTAAAAAACTAATTGGCTTATGATTATAGAATAAATATACAGGTGCTAACAAAAACCACAGGCAACCTTTTTTTTTTTTTCCCTTAGGTGAAGAACTGTTATGGTTCAAAATAGTTCAGTCACCTTAGAGAGGTAGTCTGATGCCTTCAATTCATAGAGATTTGCTTCACTTCCTAACGAATTGCTAAACGCTCACAGTCATACCTCGTCATATTTCCTTTCACTAAAAAGGCTTCAAGGCTGGAAAGACAGCTCAGTTATTCGAGCACTTGGTGCTTTCAGAGGACCTGAGTTTAGTTCCCAGGGCCTATGTCACATGGCTTGGGAGCACTGGAACTCCTCCAGGACATCCGACGCTTCTGACCTCTGAGGGCCCCTGCACTCATTTGCACATTACCACATTCAGAAATACACACCTATACATAATTTCAAATAATAAAAATGTCTTTTAAGAAAAGAAATTTAAATATTATAGGAAAAGAGAGAATTGGAAGTGTGAAATAGTAATTGCCAATGTGTAAAATGGTGTTTGTCGAACAATACCAAACTGTGTGTCTACAGTTATCTGTCTGTCTGTCTTTCTGTCTGTCTATCTATCTATCTATCTATCCATCCATCATCTATCCATTTCACAAGCTCTTACAGGATACACCTTCAAGCCAATGAGCTCTTGATACAAGACAGATATGAAAGAAAGGAAAAACCTAGAGGAAACACAGTCACTGGGCGAGTGTACACTCCTTTCAGTCACGGTTGCTTCTAGAATTACACCCTTAGCATTAACTACTCCGCTAAATGTAATTTCTGAGCAGCTTGGCTATGCTGGGACCAATAACGTTCCAGCAGATGTTAACAGTGAGGGAATTTAAAGATTGCCGAGTTTCACGGGTGCAGTAAAGCTGCGGTGGGAACAGAAATATTACCAGAGCCGTTACGTTCCGAGTGCATTCCCGGGTACTGACAAGTGATACGTGACTGATGGTGTGGTCCAGGGGAACGGGACTCTATACTTACTGGTCAGCAGCATATCAATCCCATAAATTAAACAAAGTTTTATGGATTCCTCATTCCTTTGCAGACTGATCTTCCTCGGAGGGCCTTTGTTTCATGTTAATGCCGTCATCCATGCCTTGTTCAGCCATACTGTTCCCTTTAAGCACAGGAGAGCCTCACTCCAGGCTTCCTGCCTGCCACAAATCCATCCCTATTATTTTTTAATCTTGGTGTTATCTCCAAGTGGAACTTTGGGAATACCTCCATGCATTTTATGATGAACACCATCAGATGTCGCACTTTTTATGTAAGTCCCCATAATGGCCTAAGAGGAACAATTTTATAATCTCTAAAATGTAGATGGGTAAAAAAACGTAGTCATACGGCATCATGCCTCCTGGGGAGGAAGAAGCTGAACAGGGTGTTCAGCTGTCCCTGAGAACACAGGAGAATGGACACAGAGCCTTTTACATCCTGAAGTGGGAATGCCAGCTCTTTCAATAGGGCAGCCAGCCACAGGAAAATAAGAACTCCCAAGAGACTGAACATCTTGTTCACCATGAGAACCCACAACAGACCCACAGTCAAATTAGGAGGCCATCAGAAGCGGGAGTGAAGTTGTGGGCGGTAGAGACGGCTCATCAGTTAGGAGCACAGTAGTGTTGGGGAGAATTTCAGCTTGGTTTGGTTCTTAACACCCACTGGGAGCATTACAACTGCTTGTAACTCCAATGTTTCTGGCCACCAAGTGCACCTTGCCCTTCTAAGCACACACACACACACACACACATACACACACACACACACACACACACACACACACACACACACACGCACGCACGCACTGCACACACAGACATGTATACACACAGAGGCATACGTATAGGCACATGCACAGTCATGAACACACACACCACACGCACAGGCATGGGGAATACACAGTTAAAAATTTACAAAATGAAGTTTTGCTTTTATTCTTTATCCAAACTAGCAACATTAACAAAAAGGTAAGTTGTATTAAAGCTAGACGTTCCAATGAACCAATAAGTGTATCTTTTTTTTTTTAGATATTTTCTTTATTTACATGTAAATTTCTCCTTTCCCAATTTCCCCTCCAAAAAACAAAGAAACAAACAAAAACAACAAGAACAAACCCCTGTTGCCTCCCCCCTCCCCATGCCTGCCACCCCACCCTCTCCCACTTATTGGCCCTGACATTCCCCTACAAGTGTATCTTTATACTTATAATAGACATGCAGTTATTCGTATGTCAATGCATCTTTATCTAGTCATGTGGATGCAAGAAAGAAGCTTTAAGTATCTGGGTCGCCATCCCATCACACCACACACATCACACTAAGACAGTGCTGCTTCAGTTCCTAAGTGGTATGCAATACACAGACATTTCCACTTAAACATCTCGAGTGAGCCAAGGTACCTTGGCCTCTTCCTTAGCCCAGGCTTATGTGACTCATGGATCTGCATCTCTTGTTACTAGGGGTAACTGGCTTGAGAGTGTGGGTTATTTGGTATCCTGCTGGTTCCTGTCCTCTGGGAGTTTTCAAGGCTGTGGGACAGCCAAACTCCTGTTTCTGCTGCCCCACAGCTAAGGTCATAAATGCTCCTGATATCCAGCATTTTTATGTGTGTATGGGGGAATCCATTTGAACTCAAGTCCTCATGTGCTGCCTGAAGTACTGTCCCAGCCTCAGCAAAACAATTTTGTTGGCGTCCCTTTCAGACACATGGAGGCAGGGTTCCTGTGGGCCTCGGACGTGGCTGCAAATTCTGGCATGAGAGACATTCCTTCACGGACTCTACGGAAGATCTTACTTCCAGTACATCCCTACACTACTGTAGACATAGGAGCAGCAGGCACCATGAACTGGTGGCAGGTAAGTGGAGAGAGTGGTTTTCATTTTCTTGCTGCTGCTATTATCTTTTAAGTCCTAATAATACCACTCATGCTCAGGCCCTGAGACTATAAATCTGTACATGTTCAGTGAGCAATCCGGAAGTTTCCCTCTGCCGTGTGAGGCCCCGATAAAAGCAAACAATACAGCTCTGGCCACTGCTTATTAAGAAGGGAGACACCCACATGGCCCGACACCGCATTCCTTTTTATTTTGACGGTACTATTTCACTGTCTATCGTAAACTTAGTGAAGCAGGCTTTCTCGATCCTGCCCTCCTTTTATTGGATATAAATCACCCCTGACAGGAAGTTTTATGCCTAAATCCGTTTACTCCTTGTTGGTAGTCTTTAAATTAATATTTATAAGCTGAAAGAGGCCTAAAAGGGTGCAGCAATATAATAGCTAAATGCCTCGGTTGGGCTTGCACTAATTTCTACCTCCTATACCATTAACACCTTTTAATTATTCTCAGTCTTAGCCTCTATGGCCAGTACCAGCCTGTGCCCACAGATCACGGCCTTTGCTGGAGTTGAAGTGGGCAAAACAGGGTTCATGATGGTGTAGCTTCTGTCCATAGATTGTTGTCTCTCTCTCTCTGTCTCTCTGTCTCTATCTCTGTCTCTGTCTCTCTCTCTCTCTCTCTGTATGTGTGTGTGACATAAGTCACAGCTTAGGTGTGGAGGTCAGAGAACAACCTTGAATATCAGTCCTTACCATCTACCTTGAGTGAGACAGCAAGGTCTCTTTGTTGTGTAGGATGTACATTCCTGGCCTTCTGCTTCTGGGGGAGTCTCGTCTCCACCTCCTAATTGCTCTGTCACAGACTGTTGGCATTACAGGTCCCTCCCCCTAGCCTACCCAGAGCTGTGTCTGGCTTTATATGGGTTCTAAATCCAGAACTCAGGCCCTCACACCCAAGCTCTTTACCCACTGAACAATCTTCCTATCGGCACAGGGAGCTTTTGAAAGATTGTAGTAGGTGCTGGGGGCGGGGGATGTGGGGGATAAGGAAATGAGAGTTAACAGGCAGGTGAAACAATGGCTGAGAATTTACTCAAACTGAAATCATGTCGTGATGGACCTTTGTAATTTCCATATTGAAGGACATTTTTTAAAATTACCTCCAAAGACAAGATTACATATTTCTTTTTTTTCTTTTTAAGTTTTATTGCAATAAGATGAGAAAAGTTACATGATTTCAATTTATCTGAATTTGTTAACACTTAAAAACATATTTTAAGTAAATAGAATTAAATCACATCCTTGTTTTCCTTTGTACCCCAACTCCTCCCTGAGATCCCCTTTCAATACCTACAATATTTTTCTGTCATATCCTTTAAAATTTATAAAATATTATAACAATGAAATGAGTATTATAAAAGTTGTTAGATATAAAACAACAATCAATTTAACAGTCTTATGTAGATGCTTGCCTACAACAATACTGAAAATACATTTTTCTCAATATAAATTTTAAATAACCCCAAATGTATTAACTGTATATTTCAAAATAATACATCACTACTAATA
>NW_022196891.1:84478783-84484817 GCF_008632895.1 Mastomys coucha
AGTGTTTTTGTTTGTTTGTTTGTTTTGTATTTAGTAGAGCTTAAGATCTTGGCTCTTACTGTGGTAACGATACAAGAGTTACAAATGTCAAGCAAAGCATTCAGACTTACTCTTTGTTGTTCTCTTACAAGCCCCCTCCCAATTTAATTGTCTACATTACTTTTGGGTATATAAATACTTCTAAAATATGTGAGCTGTTCTGAAAACCATAGTATACTATAAAAACATGAAATAAACAATACTATTAATAGAGAGGCTGAGATAGGAGAAGCAAGATCTCAAGACAATTATGTGGTACACAGCAAGACACTGTCATGAACAAACAAGTTGAAAGTGTATATGGATTATATAATATTTGACCTATTTCTCCAATTACCAAATTAGAAAGACCATTGGATGACAATCAAATTTCTAATTCCTTATGTTTTTTGGATTTCAATAAATTAGGATATGTTGGTAATATTAATTTTCATATTAAGATATTAAGAAAAAGTAATTGTTACTTCCTGTTGTTTTTGTTGTAAGAGGTGGAATTAGGTTTGTGTGGATTTGTTGAAAGATTACTTTCTTGATTACATTGCTAATGGTTGGATTTTAATTTACAGCAGTAATCTTGGCCACAGATCTCAGGCCTTGATGGTTCCACAACTCCATCCTGTGTGCCTGACTCCTCTTAGCTGCCTCTGCTCCTCTGGCCTCTTTCTGGTCACTGATGCTTTGTTCAGGAGTATATACTACTCTTTCTATCCTAGCCACAGGATTCAGCAGGATGGCCACAGCCCCAGGGCCTCCATCTTGAATGGTCTCAGTCAGTCAAGGCTTAGGTATGAGAATGAGGTGTGATTCTGGATAGGTGACAAGAGGGACAGGAGAGGAAGTGGCTGCTGAAAAATGCTTCCTTGTGTTCAAAAGCACCATCAAATATGGTCCTCGGCTCACTGTTCCATAGGGGACAGATTTCACCTTCTTGCTACTGTCGAAGGAGCCAAGCTGAGGTCAGAGCCAATTCCTAGAGGAGGGCAGCGTTGCTGCTCCAACTGTGACTTCTTGCTCCCAATAAGAAAGTGATAATGCTGTTCATTGGTCACACCAACTAGTCTATGTTTTCTGAAGTTTGTATCCAAAGCCCACACTCATCTTTAGAGTTACCTGTGACCTCTGACTCCTGAAGCAAGGCTCCAAGGTATAAATCAGCCTGGCCCTTTGTTTTCCTCTTGCTCAGGATTCAGTTTTCTTTGTCACCAAGCTCAGGGGCATCTCTCTACTCACTTCTGGGTTCCCTGACTCCTGCAACCTCCCAAGAGACTTTTCCCTTGCTTTCTTTGTCTGTGTAAATTGGCGCCCCTCCTCCAGCCTCATGTTAGTATAGTTTCCATACGAAGCTGATATAAACAGGTATGTTTATATAATAGATCTTCTTTTATTACTTATTTGACTTGGAAAATACAGGAGCTAAATCTGCTAAGTAATATGCACCATCCTTCTGGATAATGCTGCCTTCTGTCAAATGCAAACTGTGATGTGGAAAAATGAGATTGGATTTCAGATGTGGCTCCAAAGGCCATGAAAAAAAAGTTAGTGTCAAAGTTTTGTGAGTGATAGCTGCTTGCTTAGGCTAGGATGCTAATCTCCAAGGGGACTATATGGTAGGGAACAACATTGCTTAATATATTTTAATTTTGGTTGTATGCTTTGTTGAAAATAGTTCAAAATTTAGTTACTGATTTTCATTTGTTTGTCAATAAGGTTACCAGCTCCACCAGGAATTCCTCAAGTTTACACAGCATTTGGACCACCTCTGTTAAAAACCAGTCAGGTGGCCCATAGGCATGAGGTAGTAACTTATGGAAGGCTGAAGTAAGCTGTGGGCAGAGGCATATTTGTTTCAAGGATATGCTGGGCTACATAGCAAGACACTATCAATCAATCAATCAAACTAACTAACTAACTAAACTAAACTAAAACCAAACCAAATTTAAAAATTAGTGAAAATTCATTTTTTTCCAATTCCCACCAGAAGACAATGGAACCTGAATACCTGGAAGGTTTCAGCCCAGCTTTGTATTTTTTATAAAAATCTAAGGTGACTTTTATAAATGTGATATAAATCTTGAAACTCATTGGTTTATCATATTTTTCTATGATTTTTAGATGCACAAATGGAACCTTCCTTAGCATAAGCTTAAATATTTAGAATTTTAAGAAAATTATCCTAACATGTTTAAAACGCTGTGTCCCACCCCTCTATCTTCACAGGATCCCTGTGAAGGACAGCATACAAGAATGGTTTTAAACATGATATTGTCAACCTCGGGTTCCTTGATGTCCCATCTACTCACTAAAGCTTGTCTCTGCCCTCCATTCGGATCTGCACCACTTCCTAAAGAAGCCCAGATAAATACTCTGAGGAAAGGATATTTGATTTGTTAGTTACTTTCCTTTTGCTGTGATAAAATACCATGACCAAAAACAACTTGGAGGATAAAGAAAGGGCTTTATCTTAGCTGTTATACAGTGGAACGGCAGGGCACGGTGGCAGCCGGGCAAAGCATGGCTGTGGAGGAGCAGGAAGCTGGCCGATCACATTTTCATCCACACACAGAAGCTGAGAGGACAGGAAGTGAGGTAAAGGGAACAGGAAATGGGGTAAAGGGAACAGGAAGTGGGGTAAAGTTACAAAACCTGAAAGCCAGCCTTCAGAGACGAACTTCCTCTTGCAAGGCTGTAATTCCTGAAGGTTCCTACCCTCCCCAAACAGCGACACCAACTGGAGACCAAGTGTTCACATTCACAGGCCTCTGGAGTCAGGTCCCCTCCCAATTCTAAAGGGCACGTCTGCCCTTGCCCATAAGTTTTGCATCTCTAGGCACCCTGAACACCCTGTGGAGTCTAGGAGTGCATGCATGTTACCCTCGGGAAGTCAGAATTTAGGAAATGTCCTGACCAGGTTTCAAAAATGGATTTAACCCCTGACTTCATTCTGTCCGAGAACTGTCTTCAGTGTTTGGACCATGGCTAAGCTGGGGAGTGGACACTAGGTAGGGCCTCACCTGGAGTGAAGTAGCCAGATAAAAACCAAAGGAGAAGGCTCTGACTTATGCCTAAGGAGGCAATGGCTCCTCCGTGGCTGCCACTATATGTCATGGTGCTAGCCTATTAATTATATGTAATAAAGCAAGATACAGGGTTGGTGCTGTAGCTCAGTTGATAGAGTGCTTGCCTAGCATTTTTTTCCTGATTTTCTTTATTTACATTTCAAATGATATCCCCTTTCCCCCCTTTCCCCCCCCCCCAAAAAAACCCTGTTCCTTCCCCCCACCCCTGCTCACCACCTCACCATCTCCTGCTTGCTGGCCCTGGCATTCCCCTACACTGGGGCATAGAACCTTCACAGGACCAAGGGCCTCTCCTCCCATTGATGACCGACTAAGCCATCCTCTGCTATACATATGAAGCTGGAGCCATGAGTCCCACCATGTGTACTCTTTGGTTGGTGGTTTAGTCCCTGGGAACTCTGAGGGTACTGGTTAGTTCATATTGTTGTTCCTCCTAAGGGGCTGTAAACTTCAGCTCCTTGGGTCCTTTCTCTAGCTCCTTCACTGGGGATCCTGTGCTCAGTCCAATGGATGGCTGTGAGCCTCTACTTTTGTACTAGTCGGGCACTGGCAGAGCCTCTCAAGAGACAGCTATACCATTGCCTAGCATTTTTAAAGCCCTGCATATGATCCCTAGGCTGGGTAACTAGATAGGGTGGTATATGCTTATAATCTTAGCACTAGGGAGGTGGAGGAGGCAGACTACGTGTTCAAAGTCCTCTTCCATGACGAAGGGAATTTGAGTTAAACCTGAGCTACTGAATCCCTATCTCAAAAACAAAACAAATATATTCCGATTTGTTTTATTCTTCCAAAAAAATTTTTTTAAGCATTGCCATCATGACCCTTACTAAGGGACACTACCGTTCCACTCTAGGGACAGAGAAGGGCAGAAGGACAAAGGCCTGGCTCCACCTTACTCAGGTGGGTTGTCTGATAAGTAATCTTTCATCCTATGGTGCAGACAGGATCCACAGAGTCCTCTTTGTCTATGGATGCCATCCAAAGCCCTGCTTCAGAATGAGAAGTTACACCATGAGTGATGCAGGCCTGGAAGTGGTCTGTCAGTTGCAGAAGTGCCTTGGGTCTTGGGATTCAGCCTGAGGAGAGAGAAGGCCTTCCTTATCATCCTACTCATCAGAGAGAAGTATATATAACCAAGAAGTAAAGGGGAGGACCTTTGACACTGACATGGACTCATTCCAGGCCCTGCAATCTCTCTCCACACACTTCTCTAGGCCAGTGGTTCTCAACCTTCTTGGTGCTGCAACCCTTTAATACAGTTCCCCAACCATAAAATTATTACTAGTGCTACATTACTGCACAACTGTAACTTCGCTACTGTTATGAAACATAATGTAGATATCTAATTTGGGGGGTATCTGATATGGGACACCCGTGAAAGGATCATCTAACCTCCAAAGGGGTTGTGGCCCACAGGCTGATAACTGCTGCTCTAGGCTCTCCTTCAGGGGAATCATGAAGAAAAACAATCAAAGCAAACAAAAGAACAAATGGTGCAGAGAAACACTGAGAAAGGTCAGCAGGTGTCAGGCCCTGCCCACCACTCTGTCCACCACTCTCTGGAGCCCATGCCAAATGTCTCTGTGTTTTAGGATGGGAGCAACAGTAGAGTCACCTCAGGGATTTGGAATCTGAAATCCAGCATCTTCTTTTTGGCTGGTGACTGGAACAAGTTCCTGAATGCAATCTCTTCTACAACAAGCCTGCCATGCAGCAGGGGCAGAGCAGGGCATTGCTCTGGTTTGTTGACAGCTTACACACCTTGCACCTAGAGCAGTGACTGGAAACACAGCAGAGCTTAGTCATTGATAATATAAAAATAACTAACAGGCCTGGAGAGATGGCTCAGTAGCTAAAGCACTTGATACAGTCATGAGCACTTGCGTTCAGATCCCAGGACCTATAGGCTCACAATCACCTGTAACCCCAGCTCTGAACAAGCCAATAGCCTCTGTGGGTACATTCACTAGACACACATGCATACTGATGCACACATGTATACACGCACACACACACATATGAAAATAAAATAAGTCATTGTTATATGCTAGATATTTAGAACACCCTCTCTCTGAAGTCTACTTAAAGCTTTATGATGATGTATTATTTTTACACTTGTATAAATCTCATAGACCAGCAACATGACTATTTTGAGAATTAGGTCCTGTTGGTGGCAAGTGATAAATTTAGTGTCATTGTTTTTGAGAACCAAACTGGGTTCTAGTGCCCACAGTTTCTTTTGGATAGTGATTCCTAAATTTGGTTGTCACAGCAGGCTGATGTCACCTTCCTGAGTCCTATGATAGATTAAACTCTTAATGAGTCAACTGCTCACTGCTAAGAACCCCTCCCCCCAAATAAAACCAGAAGAGTGACCTAAAACAATATATAAACACAAGAAACACAAAAAGGCAAAGCTATACGAAATCTCCGAGAGATCATCACTTCTTAATTACCTAACCCAGAGATACAGAAATGGTTTGAAAAGCTAGACAAAGATTTCAAAATCTACATAAAAGACAAAAAAACATCAATGACTTCAAAGGAGGAAAAACGCAGATAAATGAAGTAAGGAAATCAATTCAGGACATAGATGAAAAGTCAGTAACTGAGAAGGGCCAGTCAGCAACATGGAGGAGAAATTCATCAAGGAGGTTTCGATTGCCAAGAGAAAGCACGGCAATGCTGAGAGTGAGAGCCTCAGTGAGTCAAATAAAAAGCACCACAAACAGCATCACCAAAGGACCAGAGGATGCAGAAACAGCATCAGCATCACCAAAGGACCAGAGGATGCAGAAACAGCATCAGCATCACCAAAGGACCAGAGGATGCAGGAAACAGTGTCAACATCACCAAAGGACCAGAAGATGCAGAAACAGCATCAGCATCACCAAAGGACCAGAGGATGCAGAAAC
>NW_022196891.1:84487517-84495153 GCF_008632895.1 Mastomys coucha
ATGCAGGAAACAGTGTCAGCATCACCAAAGGACCAGAGGATGCAGGAAACAGTGTCAGCATCACCAAAAGACCAGAGGATGTGGAAACAGCATCAGCATCACCAAAGGACCAGAGGATGTGGAAACAGCATCAGCATCACCAAAGGACCAGAGGATGCAGGAAACAGTGTCAGCATCACCAAAGGACCAGAGGATGTGGAAACAGCATCAGCATCACCAAAGGACCAGAGGATGTGGAAACAGTGTCAGGATGACAGACATCACTAAAGGAAGACTACATCAGACATCAGTAAAGAAAAAGGTAAATGTGCATGATCACAAAACCAAAGAACTTAGAGATACCACTAAGTGACCAAAGCTGAGAATCCATGGAGTAGAGGGAACTGAGATAAAACTAAGGACATACAGTCTATTCATGAAAAAACTTCAAAATACAATCATTGAATTCTACATAACACTCAAATATAAGCATCACACTGCTGGCTTAAGAAAACCGTTGAAACATGTGTCCAGTCCCAAACTCTCTACACCTCAGTGGCCTGAACTTTTGCAGTTAGAATGGCCATGCTGGAGCAGTGGAGCTTTGCTTGGGGCTCTATACTTTTACTGTCAATCATACTTTTATATACCTATCCATGACCAAAAAAAGAAGAAAAAAAATGATGGATTTGAAACCAGGAAAATAAATGATGCTTTATATTCTCTCTCATGATTCCCATGTCTTCAGCCAGCATTCTGTCCTTGTTCACTATCTAATATTATCTTAGTCTTGTTTTAAAATCTTATGCTATATCCACAGTTACTGCCATTTACATGGATACTTTCTAGCTAAGGTCTACATATAAGGGATAAAAGAGACCACGAGGATTTGTTTTTCTGAGTTTGAATTACCTCACTAAATATTATATATTCAAGTCTACATTTACTGCAAATTTCAGGATTTCATTTTCCTTGACAGCTGAATCATGTTCCATTTCAATTTATACCACATTTTTATTATCCATTTATTTGTTTGTAGAAATGTATGTGGTTTATATTTTACTCCTGTAGTGAATAAAGCAGCAGTAAACATAGATGTTCAAATACTTTTGTGGTAGCATATGGAGTTCTTTGAATATATGCCCAGGAGTGGAATTGCTGGGCCATAGGACTCAATAGGATTATAGCATAAAGTTTCTCAAATGTTGGGATACAGCTATCCAAGGACAGGAGGTACTTAGAACCTGAAAAAGACACGAGTCAACAGAATCTCTCCATGATACTCCATAGTCAAAATGATCAAAGCACAAAACAAAGAAGCAATAATTAAACCTGCAAGTGCTAACTCTCTGCAAATAGCCCATCAGAGTGACAGCAGGCTTCCTAGAGAGACATTAGAAGCAAGGATAATATAAATTTGCAAACCTTAAACACTGAAACATTTTAAGCCAAGTACAAACTATGGTAATTCAAAGACCATGAAACCAGCATTATGACAAATGGCCCAGAGGAGAGTGTCTTAGTTAGGGTTTTACTGCTGTAAACAGACACCATGACCAAGGCAACTCTTATAAAGACAGCATTTAATTGAGGCTGGCTTACAGGTTCAGTTCATTATCATCATGTCGAGAAGCATGGCAGAGTCCAGGCAGGCATGGTACAGGACAAGCTGAGAGTTCTACATCTTGTTCTGAAGGCAAACAGAAGACTTGCTTCCAGGCAGCTAGAATGAGGGTCTTAAAGGCCATGTCCACAGTGACACTCTTCTTTTAACAAGGCCTCACCTACTCCAACAAGGCCACACCTCCTAATAGTGCCATTCTCTAGGCTACACATACTCAATCCACCACAGAGAGAGAAAGGCAGTGCCAGTCACAAGAACATAGGAAATAATAAATTTCACAAGAGGAATAGATGAGCAAAGGAGCATTGGGGAAGGATCAATTAAATCCAAATCAATTGGCCAGCCACAAAGTTCCTGATATAAATAGGGAAGAAAGAAAGTACCAACAGAAACAGTACATGCAGGAAAACAACTAAGAAAATGATAAGAAGTCAGCAAATCCCTCAATGTAAGTAGTCTTAATTCCTCAATGAAGAAACACAGACTGGTGGGTGGGATTTAAAACAAGATCCAGCTCTCACCCTTTCATTAGGAACATAGTTGATCAGGGGCTGAAGGGAAAAGACAGTAGTCAATTTACCAAGAAAACAGAGGCCCCAAACAAGCAAATCGCTGTATTTATATCTGATAAAGTAGACTTCAAGCCTAATTTAGCTGGAAGAGAAAAAAAGCCACTTTCTCCCACTAAAGGGGACACTCCGTAAAGATGATTCTAAGTGTACGTGCACTGGAGTTAGTGCACTACCATTTTAAAAAGCCTGCTGGACAGAAAGGGATAGATGGCAACACACGCAACAAGGAAGGCAGCATCAGTACTCAGCTCTCATTAACAGATGTCCTCCAGAGAAAAATATCAACAAAGAAACTTCAGAGTTCACAGGCCAAATGGACTAAACACACGTCTGCAGGATGTCCCATCCGACAGTCACAGAACCCAGTCTCCTCAGGCTAAACTAAGGCTCTAGTTTAGACCATAAAATTATAATGAATACAAAAGAATCAAAATAATTTGTTACACCGTATCAAATCACAGCAGTATAAAATTGTAAATCAGCTGCATGAACAGAAGGTCCACAGACACACAGAGATAGAACAACATACTATGGCTGATCAGTGGGCCATTCAAGAGGTCAGAGAGGGAATTTAAAAACTCCTAGAATCAAATGAAAGTCAGAATATCACACTTGTCAAAACTTTGGGGGATGTGTCAAAGCCTATACAAACCAAACAAAAGGCAAAATAACCCAATTAGCAGAATTAGAGATGAAAGAATCAGTATACTAGAGACCAAGGGACCGCAGAGATTCGTTAGGGAACAGTTTGAAAACCTACATTCCAACAAAACTGAAAAGTCTAGAGGTAGGGAAATTCCTAGAGGATACAAATTTCCCAGACAGACCTGCAGCAAAAGAACTGAAGCAGTAATCGTCTCCCAACAAAGACAAGCAAACAGGGTGTCTGTGCCACATTCTACCAGAATGGTAAAAAAGGCGCTGACGCAACAGTATCCTCCTCACCTTCCCATGGAAAAGGAACCAACGCTACCAAGCTCGTTCCAGGAGAGGAGTGTTATCTTCCTTCCTAAACCAAATAGAACACACACAAGAAATGGAAAGTGGGCAGGGGGCAGGACGGAGGGAGGGAGGGAGGGAGGAGAGAGGGAGAGAGGGGAGGAGGGAGAAAGAAAGGAGGAAAGAAACTATAGGCTAGTATTTCTGGTGAACATACAGAGAAGCATTCCCCAAAGAATATGAAAACCAAATTCAGAAGCACATTAGGAAAATGATAAACCATGATCATCATGTTGGTTTCATTTTAGGGATTCAAGGATGTGTGAACATATGTAAATCAATAAAGCTAATACAGCACATAAATAGAATTAAGGATAGAAATCACATGGTCATCTTGATAGATGGGGAAAAGGCATTTGACGAAGTTTAACATCCCTTCATAATGAGAGCTGGAGGAACCATAAGGGCAGATCTGTAGCCAACACAACACTAAAAAAGGCCAAAGAATTTCTTCACAAACAGGTATGAGACCAGGGTGTCCAGATCATTGAATCCAGAGTTTGAACTCCTAGCCAGACCCATTATACATGAAAGGAAGAAAGCCAGATCAATCATGCGAGAGATACAAACAAGAGAGGGAGGAATCAGATTATCCCTACCTGCAGATGATGTATGACTTGTAGAGCATGTGTAGTAAAGTGGCAGAAAATAAACATATTTATTTATGTTTATTAACATAAAAAGTAAAATAGCATTTTGATATTCTAATAATCAACTGGCTTAGAAAGAAAGGGGGAGGGGGTAAAGTCTCCCTGATGATAGCTTCAGTACCAGCTTTAAAACCCTAGGAATAAACCCAAGAAATGAGTTAAAAATCCTCCACAGTGAAAACTTTGAAACTCTCAAGGAAAAGGTTGAAGAAGACACTAGAAAAGAGTCTCCCAGGTTCTTGCTTAGGAGAAATAATATGGTGGAAATGGCCACGTCACAGAAGACAGACCAGACGCAACACCACCCCCTCAAAATCCCAGTGTTATTCTTCACAGAAGTATAAACAAAAATTAGCCCCAAACCCCCAAATTATATGTCATTGTTACAAAATGGATCGAAGAGCTTATTGTAAGATATGACACTCTGAAACTGTTAAGGGAAAACCCCATGGAGTCTGAAAAACCCCATGGAGTCTAGGAATCAACAAGAGCTTTCAGAAAAAGATCATCACAGTTATGTAAATTATTACAAAGGTGACAAGTGGCATCACGTTTAGTAAACACTAAATGGTTCTGCTTGGAAGGAAACATCTCAGCTTGCAGACAGGGAGACAATTCTTTCCCCAAGCATTCATTTTGCATGGGGTTAATATCTACAGTCTATAAAGAACTTACAAATTTAAGTAAGCCACGCAGTCAACAGAGTGTACAGACAGTTCTCAAAAGACAAAATGCCAGTGGACAGTTTCCAGATGCTGAGTTTAAGTTCAGGCCACTTGGATGCCAATGCATCATGGTGCCTTTCTATCAGAACTAGTACCATAAAAAAGGTGTCAGCGCCACAGATTTAAAGGCAGGCTGCTTGAAGACCTCCTAGACTCCTTGTCCCTGAGTCAAAGAGCAGCAGCAGTCCTGCCATTGATGTGTGAGATGTTCTGGATGTGTCTGCCGCGTCTGCGTCTGCAAACTTGGCCACTCTCTTAGCCTCTCAGATTTCAGGCCCTACTATGAATTTCTGACTGTCTTAGCAAAGGCAGTTTCTCATTTCTTCCCAGGGGGTTATTTGGAGAAAGCAAGAGTCTGTTTCTACCCCTGTCCTCCTTTCATCTCAGATGATGTGCAACCTGTGTAGCTAAAGCATTTTCTGCAGCAATTTGGTTATTATATTTTATTACCATCTAAACACTGTACTCTGCAGAGACAACAGTGCATCAAGACTGAAGCCCGACTTGTAACACCTCTTAGCGTCGATACCAACACTGGACAAAGCAGAGTCAGTCCATGAATGTCAGGGGGCTGTAAAACACAGGATTGCGAAACGGTTCTCAGCCGCTTTTTATAGACAGAAGCTGCCCACCACAAGATGTATAGGCTTAATAAATCAATGGGAAGGAATTCCAAAATGGATAAATCAATACTCAAGCAGTCAGAGAATCCTACAGGTGTCTGACAATGACCCATTGGGGCCTTTAAACCTCAGCTAGTAGGTTTAGCCGAAAGGGTCTATAATGATAGATGAGCCAAGATGATAAATACCTCTGTGGTGGAAGTTTGTATTGTCTGCACTTTCTGCACCACCCTCCACACAATAGCCATATAAACTGACTCCTTTATACCATACAACGGATCTGCTAGAAAATCGGACTGTAAAGCCATACACCTGGGGACAATCTCGGAGGAATTGGGTCATTTACATAAATGGTTTCAGGTGTGACTAGTCGACATAATTAGAGTGCCTACTGTTTGCATCCTGCAGATGTGCAATCATGCAGTGGCTGTTGGTGGTAGTGTATATTAATCTTTCCCTTCTGAAGTATATTACAGACACATATATAAAATTACTAATAGCCTTTCATTGGCTACTTTATTTTTGAGAAGCTAACCTAAGAGAGTAATGTGACATTAATAATGATGTTGAAATTTAAAATATAGAAATAGAAACTATTCATTGCTAGCAGAGGGGTTTAAATTGCATGTTCATAAAATAAGATGAAGTGCATATGGTAAAGAGATACTGCCAAGTAAACTTAATGGTTTAAGAAAACTCTTCTGGGGCTGGAGAGACAGCTGGCTTAGTGGTTAAGAGCACTGGCTGCTCTTGCAGAGGACTCTGGGTCAGTTTCCAGCACACATACACACACTGTGTCTCCAACTACCTGTAGCTCCACATGAGAAACTCACATAGGTGCATGAATGCCCATACATATGTATGCACACACAACACACTATATATACATACACACACACACACACACACACACACACACACACACACAATCATTTTCTTAAAGAAAATAGAACGTACAGTTAGATTTTAAAGCCTGGTTGTAAGACTGTGTCTGTAGTCACAATATTATCATAAAGTGAAGAGACTAAAAGGTGTACCAATTAAAATATCTCCAGTTTGTCTTTACTCAGTTTATTCAAGTTTTCTATAGAAATTAGTTGTTTTAGTTAAGGTTTTCTGTTGAGATGAGACACCATGACCAACGCAACTCTTTTTTTTTCTCCCCCAAGACAGGGTTTCTCTGTGTAACCCTGGCTGTCCTGGAACTCACTCTGTAGACCAGGCTGGCCTCGAACTCAGAAATCCACCTGCCTCTGCCTTCCAAGTGCTGGGATTAAAGGTGTGCGCCACCACTGCCCGGAGTCCAAGGCAACTCTTATAAAGGACAACACTTAATTGGGGCTGGCTTACAGGTTTTGAGGTTCAGCCCATTATCATCATGGCAGGAGGCATGGCAGTGTCTAGGTAGACATGGTGCTGGGGAAGGAGCCAAGACTTCTACATCTGGATCCAAAGGAAACCAAGAGAAGACTGTCTCTTCCAGACAGCTAGAAGGGTCTCAAAGTCCACCCTCACCATGGCACACTTCCTCCAACAAGGCCACAGCTTGTAATAGTGCCACTCCCTACAACAAGCATATTCAAACCACCACAGTTATTTTTAAGTCAGACACCACTTAGGTTAGAAAAATCATTTCCATTAATCTCTGTTTAAAAACATGTTTTTATGCATGTGGGTATTTTGCCTGTAAGTATACCACAAGTGTGCTGTGCCTGAAGAGACCAGAAGAGGGAGGATTCCCTCAGGGCAGGGGTTACTGATAGCTGTGGGCCACCCTGTGAGGGAAGGACTTCAAACCTGGGTCCTCTGGAAGAGCAGCTGATGGTTCTGACCACTTAGGCCCTAGTCCATCAATTGCCTAAGTTAATTTCAGAGAACCTATCTTTAAAATAAACTTCAGTGTACTTTTTAAGGATTTATGTAATTCCATCTCACATGGGTGAGTGCTTTGTTTGCATGTATGTGGCTGCCCTCAGGACAATGGCTGGTGCCTGTGGAGGCTAGAAGCTATCAAAGGACTGGGCACTGGACTTGCTGGTGCTTGTGCATTTGTGGTGTGGGTCTTGGGAACCAAACTTTGATCCTCTTCCCTTCTGATCTATTTTTGAAAGTTGTATACAATTATAATTAATCACAATATTTGTTAATAGGGAAAAATTAGCAACTCCTCAAATATCTGGGATTAAAATGATTAGGAAGCTAGGCTGACTAAGAATATGGTAACTATATAGTAAAACCTTAGGAAGGCATTAAGATGACCATTTTGTGAAATTTTACAATATGAAAGTTACAAATTAACCTTAAAGATTATTGTATATATTTTCAATATTCACACCTAAATGACAATTATTCCAAAATGTGAGTTTTAATGTTCAGTAAAACTTCTTCTTTTCTCCCTCCCCCTCATCTCTTTAGCCATCCTCCCCCTTATCCTTAGCCATCCTCCCCCTTCCCTCATCTCCTT
>NW_022196891.1:84495483-84521633 GCF_008632895.1 Mastomys coucha
CCTCCCCTCCCCATCTCCTTAAACATCCTCCCCTCCCCATCTCCTTAAACATCCTCCCCTCCTCCTCCTCCTCCTCTTTTCCAGTGTTGATTTAGAACCCAAGGCCTTGTGTGCACAGGCCAGTACTCCAACAAGGAAAGAAATTTTCAGTCCCCATTTCTTTTGATGATTTATTTTTCAAATATTCTGTTGAAGCAATGCTAAAGCTGGATGTTGATAAATGAAACCTGTTATACTGTTTCAAAGCCTTTCTCCATCCATTGTTTGGCATTATCTTTCTTACATAAACCACATCCAAAATTTACTCACAAAGTCGTTTGTTCCATTCAAATTCACAAAAACTTAAACATGCTGTAACACTGTTGAGGTGTGAAATACCTTCAGGTCTTTAGCACTTCACACATGGTTGTTTTCATGCTGTCTTTTCTCTTCTTGTTCAGCATTTTCCCCTCTTGCCTTCTAGGAAATACGCCTTGGCTCTTACTGGCCTTTGCTTAGCTGTTATAACAACCAACCTGACGCTAGAGTAGCTACTCTCACACACATCCCACAGGCTCGGGGACAGAAACAATCGACTCCTGATAAGCATGCCACTCAGGACTCATGAAGGGTCAGACATTCTCAGGCATGGCAGAGAGTAGCCCACCGGGGGAAGATGACTGTGCATAGTCGGTTTACAACCAAATGAAGGAGCACTAAGTAATTCTGCCTCTGGGGTGCTTAGTGAATGCTCAGACCCTGTGCTGGGTGCTCTGGACAATAAAGGCAGCAAATTCATGCACCGCGCAATTAGCTTGAACAGCTGGCAACCTCTGCGAGCTGAAGCACTTGTCTCCCACGATCCAGCCTCGTAGCCTTGAGAACCACAGAGAATAGTTTGAATTTAAAAAAACCGAAATTCCGAAC
Source organism: Mastomys coucha (assembly GCF_008632895.1). NCBI lineage: Eukaryota > Metazoa > Chordata > Mammalia > Rodentia > Muridae > Mastomys > Mastomys coucha. The sequence continues at coordinate 84,496,390 of NW_022196891.1, forward strand.
ACATGAGAAATTGCTCAGTCTCATCAGACTTTTGGAAAATGCAAATTAAAACTCAATTAAACAAGACACCACCACATTCCTATTAACAGGATTTTAGGACAATATATATATATATATATATATATATATATATATATATATATATATATATATATTACTCCTCGGTTTGATGGCTTTTATCTTTTACTGGATTTGAAGAGGCTGCCTTTCCATTTTGAAGAGCAATAATGTGAGATTCCAGGCAACCAGCAAAAAACATGATTTGGGGCTTCCAAGCCCAGAAGTAGCCAGCTCATGTGCCGGAGTCTCCCACATTACAGAAGTATTGGACTTAGCCTTAACCGTCAACTTGACAAAGCTACGGTCACCAGAGAAGGAAGTTCTCAGTTGAGGAATGGATTGCCTGCATCAGATTGACTTGGGGGCATATCTCTAGGGGATTGACTTTATTGTTAGTGGATAGAGGAGAGGCCAGCTCACCATGAGTGGCAGCACTTCAGGGACCTATGGTCCTGGGATGTAGAAGAAAACTAGCCAAGCATGAGCCTTCCAGAGTGCTAGCGAGAGGTGCTCCTCTGTGCATTGGGCTTCAAGTTTCTGTTTTGAGTCTCTGCCCTGACCTCCTTCAGTGATGGACTGTGACTGGGAAGTAAGGCAATAGACCTTTTCTCTCCTCAATTGCTTTTGGCAAGAGTGTTTTATGACAACAGACATGGGAGTAGTAAAGCAGGCGTCCTTAGAGACCCACTGACAAGACAACTACGTGCCTTACCTAAAAGTCTCTAAGCCTCTTCCCCTAAAGCCGATGGCGGTTTTCAGTATATAGAGATTTGGGGGGAACACATTAAGACTGAAATACTGTATCACAGCTGTGTTCTACCAGGGAAGATTGAGCAGGTGACAAGCTGTCAAAAATTATGTGAACTCAACTTGCCGTAAGGAAACCTGGGGATTTCCGTCGATGTCTGATTCATGGTGTTACGGTATAAAGACTGCGGAATGAGGCCGGAAGGCTTCGGCGCTGCCATTTGGATCCCGGAGATATTCTAGCCCATGTGATTCAAAGTTGAGGACATAGAAAAGACGCGTGATTCAGCAACAGCCGAACTCGGAGATGGAACTGAGCATGCTCTGTAGGGTGAAACTGATGTTGAAGTCTTTGGCAATGAGGTCTGAGCACTCCAGCATGGAGGCGAGCCAAGGTGCGTGAGCAGCGAACACTTTTACCCACTGAGCCTTCTCCCCAGACCCAGTGTTTCCACATCTAAGCCCTTTAGAAATATTCTGACCCATGGCAGCCTAAGCTAATGACCTTATCCCCAAAGTATTCTACTTAGACTTCTTTTTAGGGAACTTTTTAAAAATGTCATCCTTTCTGGTGAATTCTGCTGTTAATTTTTCAAATACTCTTTTTTTTTTTTTTTAGAGCAGTGTCAGTATTTAACTAGCAAACTATTCTATGTTGCTAATATTTTCAAGAAAAACACGCTATTTATACACTAGTTGAGAACAATATATGATTAAATTCATATTTAGATTTTCTTAAGTTTTGTTTGATTCTCTATAAACTTTTCAACACACTTTAAATTTTTTTTTTCATTTTTGAGGTTATAATATAATTGCAATTCTCTCTTCCCTTTTCTCCCTCAAACATTCCTGTGATTTTTTTCAAATTCATGGCTTCTTGTTTTCATTCTCTCTGTCTCTCTGTCTCTCTATCTCCCTGTCTCTGTCTCTGTCTCTGTCTGTCTCTCTCTCTCTCTCTCTCTCTCTCTCTCTCTCTCACACACACACACACACACACACACACACACACTCACACTCCTAAATACATACATACAACCTGCCAAGTCTGTATAATGTTACTAGCATGCGTGTTTCCAGGGCTGACAGAGAAGATGTTTTTTTGTTGGGTGTGTTCCTTAGTTGCCTGTACAGCTCCTGTGCGGAGCCGAGCCCTTCCAGCTGCCCATGTTAGCATGTCTGATATTCAACAGTTCTTCATAAATTGGCACTGAGTAGCAGGGAGCTTTCGTTTCAGTTAGAAATAGGCTTAGGAAGGTGGGAAGTGGCTCGGCAGACAGAGCACTTGGCATGCAAGCATGAGAACAGGGGATTGGGCCCCCCAGAACCCACATAAAAGCCAGGCAGGCATGGAACCTAGTTGTAAATCCAACACATGGGTAGCACAGGACATGAGGCTAAACTGGGGTAGCTGGCTCGTTGACCTAGGTAGGTCAGTGTGTGTGTTCCAGTTTCTGCCTCAATAATTAAAGTGGAAAGTGATCAATAAAGGTACTGGCATCAACCTCTGTCTTTCATGTTGACATACATGTATACGTGTTTTCATATGCCTGCATACATATGTGCCCTCATACAAATATGGGTACACACACACACACATACATACACACACACACACACAAGAAACAGATATAGAGAAAGTCACTTTTGACAAAGAAAATGCCAAGTCATGTTCAGAAATGAACTACTTTTTCATTATTACCCAATAATTAACAAATAGCGGTGCTGTGGCTTGCCGGGAGCGAGTCTAATAAGCTTATTACCACTTTAACAAGGAAAACCACACTAATGTAGACTTTACTCAGTTTACGGGTTTGCCAGACTCCAACTTTAGCTGGACTCATGCTTCACTTCTGCCCTACTTAAAAATCGGGGTTTACTTAGCAAATTAATAGTATAACTAGGGCAGTGAGCATGCTTAAACCACTCTGAACACTATTTTAAAAGGCTTTAGCAAATTAATTTTATGCAAATGATATTGCTAATGCAAGTACCACTAATCTGTTCATTAAAGCCAGAGGGAGCAAACTTTATTTTGGCAATTAGTTGAAGTTACTATATGTATTAAAAAAAGCACCGAAGTTGCATTTCTTTTAAAGTGTACACAGACTCTTCACTGGCTGGGACTTCCCCACATCACTTGGTGTGAGATCAGGAGCTCACACCTTTTGCCTGTGGCCTCACAGGTCCCTTCACCTCAGGTTAAATAGATGCGGTCAGCTCTCCCAGGCATTGAGAGATAACAACTCCTTTGGCTGGAGCCCTCCAGGTGCCCTCTTTTCGAGGAAGGCAGGAACCCTGCCCTGACTGGTCTCTCAGAGGTAGAGAAGAACTGCCGCTATGTAATGGGACAGTGATGTGCCCAGATCCATTATTAAATGTCAGGCTTCTCTTGCAGCCCGCTCCTCTCTGTGAGTTCCAGAGACGCCATGTTGTCTGATGGAGTTTGGAGGGAGAGACAGAGCAGGTGGTGACTATCGATGTGACCTTTCAGATTATCTCCCCGCTCTGAGTGCATTTAAAGAGAGAGGGTTGACATTTGTGGTTATGATCATTCATAGCCTCGTCATCCGCCCATTGATCTAAGACGACGGTCACATCGCTGTCTTGGAGCCCAGGGACAAATGTGGCATCTGACTGACAAGCAAAAGCTCAAGTGAATTTTGCCATTTATTATTATAATTATTGTTGAGTCAATTTCCTTTTCCCCAATTATGGGTGCCGTAGTGTCGTGAGCTGTCAAAAGAATGACATGGTGCCTAATGCCGTAGCGAGCTACAGGAAATAATTTGATGTAAACAAAGGTGTCTTTTGGCTCCCGTGTGTTTCATACCCAATTTCCCTTCTGCCCAAAATCCCATTTTAAAGAAGTGAAAACTATTCTGTGTTTTGAGGGGGAGATTTCCATTGCACCACATAGTCTCTGTAACAGTCTTCCTTCCATTTCTGTGTGCAGGTGTCTTTATTCCTTTCATTACTGTGGAATTAATAACCCTAGGCATAGCAGCTTTAAACAAAAATGCACTTCCCTATGAGACAGGCTCTTCTGTATCCCATACCTGACCCTCCTTGCCTCTGCCTTCCAGTTGCTGGTATGACAGGCATGACCACCAGTCCCAGGTTATGCTATGCCAAGAGTAGAGCTGAGGGTTTCATGAATGCCAGGCAAGCGTTTTACCACCTGGGCTTTGTCTCCAACACAAAGAATCTTTCGTAGAAGCTGGTTTTACAGTCAGGGATCCTGGTGTGATTGACCAGGTGCTTCTGCAATGAGGATGTCAGGCCAGGGTCTCCCACAAGGCTGGGCTTAAGGTGATAGTAGGGCTGTAGTACTTTCAACGTTCAAATGGAGCATGACCTGCTTCCAAGTACTGTCTCTTGGGTATTAGTAGAGCTCCAAATCTTGCTCTTTGTTGGTTGCCGCACAGACCACTCCGTAGAGCTACTTGCAGTATCAAATCTGCCTCCCTTAGCATAAGAGCATGAGAGAACATCCGAAGTGGAAACCACAATTAATCTCAAAGGTGACCCCTCACAGCCTTTGTTCCAAGTGAATCACTACAACTAGCTTCCACTCAGAGGGAAGAAGATAGCAAAACACTGACCATGGCTACTGGGAGGCAGGAGTCAGCCAGAACCATCTCAGGGGTTGATCAATACACTAAGAGTGAATGGAGTAGGCGCTGGGTTCCACGGACGCTTTAGTGACTCTGTGGCTAAGTGACAACATGCATCCTATCATTCGGAGACTCCCCAGACCCCTGTGTTTTCATCTGTGGGCACACCACTGGGCCCTCAGTGAGTCTCAGTGGAGACAATCCCTACCATCTCAGGGCTGATGGGAGCACATTCCAGCAGTGTGCCAAGCCTTTTCAGCCTTCCTAATGCTGTAACTCTTTTAATGCTGTTCCTCATGTTGTGGTGACCCCCAATCTTAAAATTATTTTATTGCCAATTCATAGTTGTTATTTTGCTACTGTTAAAAATTATAATATAAATATGTCATATGCAGGATATCTGATGTGTGACCCCAAAGGGGTTGGGGCTCACAGGTTGAGAGTCACTGCTTTGCAGTCAAGTTTTTCAAGATTCTTATTTGTTCTTCAGAGTCAGAAGGGCTCCTGGGGTCAGCAACTGACTTCGTCATTAACCATTTCTGAAATTTTGTCCATTTTTATTAATGTCTAACATTTATTTTTGTTTTTACCTGGCACACTGAAGTAAAGTTACCTGCTTCATGGAACTTGCTCAAAATAAAAATAGATAATTAGTGTGAAGACATATAATAGACACATATTAGTTTAGAACCATAAACAAGAATTCGTCTATTACACAAAACACTTAAGTGTATATCTGTGCTTGTGTAATAATAAATAAGCTGTACTTTTTCTATATGCTGCTCAAGGAAATGTAACAACAGAAATGTTATATTTTCTTTAATCAAAGACCTTCTAAATTAAAGACAATTACTTAGAGAGTTCTGATGGCTTGTGATTAGCGGTCAAGTCTTTATACTCTACACCGTATTGAAATAGATTTTAAATTTCTCCTGTTAAGTCCTTCCCATGAAGTCCAGGGCAAATGCTATATCACCCAGCCTGAGTGTGAAAGATGGCGCTAAGAGTGGATTGGCTACGGAGTCGGGGAAGGTTGGCCATGAACAAGAAAGTGTTGTAGAAGGGAGATTCATCTTCCTTGTAGTTTGTTCTGTCTTCTCTCTCCATGTGCATCTCTGAATGGAATAGCAGGCAGTGAATATTACTGCCCTTGAGACAGAGAGCAGATGGCCTGCCACGCCTCACACGCCTCCTCATGGCTCTTGCAGACTACTGCCTTCCTGGATTCAGCTATTTTGGTATCCAGTGAATCCATAACACTTCTCCTCTTCATCATGGAACTTTGCTCTCTGGGCATCACAAGCCATCCTCAAGGCCAGACGCATACAACATGAAAAGGCAGGACGAGAGACTGTGAGCACAACTCTCTTCCCTGTCTGCACGCATCTCGGTCAAGCCTAGAAATTTCTTGAAGATACTGTTACAGAGACATCTCCATGAAACTTTTGACAAAATGGATTTCATGAAAAGGAGAGAGTTGCTGGTGTCGGATGGTTTCACACCTCCAAGTGTGAAGAGATTAAGCTCCACATATCTATCTGTGAGAAGCTTGCAATAATTGATTCCCTCTTCCTTCCTTCCTTTCTTTTTCTCTTTTTCTTTCTTTCTTCCTTCCTCCCTTTCTTCCTTCCTTTCTTTTCTTTTTCCCTCCCTCTCTCTCTCTTTCTTCCTTTCTTCCTTCCTTTCTTCATTTCTTTCTTTCTTTCTTTCTTTCTTTCTTTCTTTCTTTCTTTCTTTCTTCCTTTCTTTTAAAGAAGAATAGTATTTGGCCTCCTTGCTCCACAGACTTCGGGACAGAAGAACACAGGTCTTGTAAAATGAGGGTTGAACTCTGAGTGCTGTCTTCTTTCGGTTGTTGTGTCTCTGTTGCTATTGAGGTATGCTTGCTGGCATGTATAAAGCAACTCCTCTATGAAACACATCACTTTTAACCCTTTTGTCTTGTTTCCTCACATCCATTCTTATGACGGCCACTGTACTTCTCTTTTTGTAGATTCAGTAGATGTGAGCTTCAGGAGACTAAATGATTTGCCCAAGGGTGTGGAGACTCTACTCGTCTGAATCAAGAATAGATCTTATTCTTCAGTTTTCAACTGTTTACCACATTGATCAGCACTCTTAACCATATGTTTAATAAGTTCATATGGACCAGGTACCTTTTGGTGACATTGCTTCTTCATCTTCCAGGAGTCCTCTCAGGGTCTCAATGTTCTGCAGGCACGCAGTAAGAAGTTCTATTTTAAATTTTAAATACACTGCCAATTTCCTACCCCAAATTGCCTGCCATTAGAACCACAGAATTAGCATTCAAGAATGAAGTGTTCTCTGGGACTGAAACTGGTTCTGGCTAGGAAAGGGAATGCCAACTGTGAACGGACTTCCCTAACAGGGGACAGGGATTCTGTGCACAGCTGATATATGCAGTGAATTCTGAGTTCATATTTTAGCTAGTCATCCAAGTTTCTTCGCTAATTAACTTGTTTCTCAGTTTTACAGAGACACATAATTAAATAGTGTTATGTTAGGATGATGTTCAGCTACAATAAATGATACGTCCCAAGTGGTGAGTTATGCAGTAATTTCTCTGTCATGTGAAAGACATATGGAGATTGTCACTCCACAAGGGAGTTAGGATCCTCCTGTTGCTAGATGGACTACCTCAGTGTCCCCACAGTATGGCCCCTGTGTTCTTGTCTAAGATGGCTGTGGGTGCGACCAGCACATACCCATTTCAGTGTGTGGCATGTGCCTGTCAACACTGGGCACACACTCATGCAACCATACCCATGCACATACAAGAAAACAAAAATAAATTGATGGTTCAGCAGTTAAGAGCACTGACTACTCTTCCAGAGGTCCTGAGTTCAATTCCCAGCAACCACATGGTGGCTCACAACCATCTGTAAGGGGATCTGATGCCCTCTTCTGGTGTGTCTGAAGACAACAACAATGTACTCATATACATAAAATAAATAATTCTTTTTTCTAAAAAAGCAAGTCACTCAATTAATTTAACTTATACATGGTTAGTTCTCAATTAGCTAGACCAGGTTTGTAAAATGGCATGAATAATGATAGATAACAATTAATTAAAAGCTGCTCATAGGTAAAGTTTGTGAGGTTGCACATTCTCTGGCATATTAATTTTTTTTCATAATGATTTCTTTCTTGTATCTGTAAAATTTACACTTTTACATTTTTCAATGATCCACACTGTATCATATCACCCTGTGGCTAATGCCAGAGGAAACTAACCAAGAAATAGTGAAGGGTAAAGTCAAAGCAGATAATTGAAGCATAATTCTATTTACCACCTTTTTATCAAGAAGGATCTGTAGTGGTTTATGAAAACTACATATCATATCAAATCATTGAGAACTTAGCATATCCTGTTCCATCCAAATCTCATGCTGGAGCAATTGAAACATCCGGGTCAGTGTGTATGTCTTTGGGAAGTTTGCAGCTCAATGAAATAGACTTTTACTGTGCACAAAACTTTTGCTAATAAGAATAAGAGCTCCCCTGCCGATCCAATAAATCAGCCTGGATCCTGTGCAAGAGACCAACAGCAGCTGACAGAATACAGGTTCTTGGAAATGCTTTATAAGTACCATCTAAAGAGCCAGACTGTGTCTTAACAGCCTTGTTATCCTAATGAAATCACTCTGCCTCCTCATCTTTGCTCCAGACACCTCCAAGGTTGGGCAAAGGAAGCCCCATCTCCCCAAATGCCTCTAAACACCAAATTTGGATGACAGATTAATGATGAGATCTGCCTCCCCATTAATTTATTTGCAGGAGACACCTGTGCCAATAACCTCGTTAGGGTTTGGAGCGTGTCCCTAGAAAGGCATGCCTTCCCCCTCATTGAATCCGCTCCCCATAATTCTTAATTACTTTCTCTTGCCTGATGGGGAAAAGGCACATGACATGGAAAGTTTTACAGGGTCTAATCATTAACCAACTCCTTTCTTGAGTGGAGTTAGAGTATCAGAGAAAATGCTCTGTCTCAAAACCCCCTAGCTACTTTCAAAATCATTGGCCAAAGGAATTTTCCACATGCGTTTTTTCTGCTTGAGAGCTATTCCTTCTAAGATACGAGCAAAGGCTCTTGGATCCCTTGCCATGTGTTGGATGCCATTCAAAGCCCTTTCTTCAGGATCAGCCCCACTGCCTGGCACTGCCAAGCACCAGGTTATTGGTGTAATTCTCCTTTTTCAGATCATACTGAGACACACGTTGTCACTCACCCACACCCAGGCATCAAAGCCAGCTTGTCTCACTACAGGGCTCTTAGGACACATTTCTTCCTAGGGTAGAGCGATTCTATGAGAGAGAAGGGGAAAAAGCTCTACTTTTGATTTTAGCCTTCTTTGTCTCAGGTAATTTGTTAAAACGGGCATGGTCATTAAGGGATGGGGCAGTGAGACAGTCAGCTAAAACCACAAAACCAAAAATGATCAGTGGAGCAGGAGAAGGTTCTGGCTCCACTACAGTAAGAGACAGTCTACTTTTTTGTGCCTAGTCCTTGCCCCTCCTCCCCAGTCCTGTGATTGGCTGGACACTGGGATCATCTGATGATGCCAAAAGGTTTGCTCAGTCTCTCTGTCTCTGTCTCTGTTTCTGTCTCTGTTCCTTTGTCTCTGTGTCTCTGGGCCCTCTCTCTCTGTCTCTCTCTCTCTCTTTCTCTCTCTTCCTCTCTCTCTCTCTTTCTCTCTCTCTCCATTCTCCATCTCTCCCTCCCTGCCTGTGTGTGTGTCTTTGTCATTGTGTATCTATCTTCTGTTGTGACACAGAGATAACAACAGTTTTCTGAATAAAACTAAAGACAGGAACAAGACTAGGGAACGATGGAAAAAGGACGTTGGGTGTTGGTTGCTCTGGGGTGTGTGTGTGTGTGTGTGTGTGTGTGTGTGTGTGTGTGTGCATGCGCGAGTGTGCATTGGGCACGTGCATTTACATTGTGTGCACTTGTTCATGCTTGAGGGTCCCAGAAGATGTCAGACATCCTCCTCTATCACCATACCTGGAACTCTCCTGTCTCTACTCATCCTTAGCACAGGGGAAGCAGGTGCAGGTGACCACACCCAGCTTCATAGATGCTGGAGATCTGACCTCAGGTCCTTGTCCTTGTAGCAAGGAACTATCTCTTGATATGGAACTATCTCTTCAGCCTAAAAGAATTGTTTCAAGGAACAGGTCGGCTATAGGAAGATGTCTAAGCAGATTGGTAGCAGTGAAGCTCACCTTACTAGTATCTGTAAGGGTGTTCCAGACAAACATGCTGAAATAGGTTTCCACTTGTTTAGTTTGCTGATGAAGAAAACATGAGCAATGAGGGAGTGTGGCAAGGGAGATGCTGGGAGTGGAGGAGGTTGAAAAGGTGTCCTGTATCAGCTTGGGGTAAGGCCTTTCAGATCATGGCTAGAAGCCTGTATTCTGTTGTATCTAGAGATACACATGCTCACTCACACATACACACACACACACACTTGAGAGCACGTGAGCATTCCTCCACACACCAAACCAATCAACTTCCAATGTCCTTTTCCTTTATGGTCTTGTTCCAGTCTAGATCCCTTGGTGCTTGTGGATAGCAACAATATAGTGCATGTATATTTTAAGGGGCTCATATGGCCATGTATGGAACATGCACTGGAAAAGTCAGGTGTAGAAGATGGAGCTTGATGAGAAGGTTCCCATGAGAAGATGCTGTAGAAAAAGCTGGCGGCAATTACTGGAGGAAGGAGAAGAGAGCCTTTCTGGTAGATTAAAACAAGATGGAGGATGAAGCCGTTTCATATCTGGATATGCATAATACCACTTTGAGAGGTCATGTGCACACATCTATCAAAGAATGAGGGGTAAATTATGGAGAGGAAACAGAAATCAAGGTTTTGTTTCAGTTTTACTTGCTGTTCAGACATGCAAGTGGACTGCCAACTGGGGACTTTGGTAATCAACTCCAGAGGTGACCCAAGAGGCCAAGCATGGAGATACAGACTGGGAATTTATTTGTGTACAGATACATGGTTTACATATGCCTTTAAAAAAACTTATACAGAGATCTTGTTTTATTATTATCAGGTGTGTGAGTGGTGAATTCGGGCATATTCCCACTCCATCTATGCTAAATAAAGCCAGCAGTGGGGTTTTGTTTACAAAGACACTGAAGTCCTTCTCTGTGCATTGCTATGGATGTCTGGGGATCAGGGTGGTGTTGTGCACAAATGGTGGCCTCTTACCTCTGGGATCTGCGTTTCAATATAGTGTGCGAATAAAGGTGCTTCTCATACACCCAGATCAGTGCTGTCCTTATTAGACAGGGTGACACACTCCAATTTGTATCAAAATCCTGTAAGAAGTGTTCCTCACTTCTATGATGACCTGCCCCTGAAACTCTCATTAGCTTGCTCCTTCATCTCAGCTACACCTGTGCTAATGGTCTGACCAAAATATAAAGATTTGCAATCGCTTCCTTCAACATAAGGATGGAAGATGGTAGTTTACCTGTTCCCAAAAATACCTAGGGTTGGGCCGGGCCAGCTGGCTCAGCAGGTGGGGGATTTGTCTATTAAGTCTGATGACCGGCATTTGATCCCTGGGCTCCACATGGTAGGAGGAAACTGACTCCCAGAGGGCTCTCCACACAAACCAACCAACCAACCAACCAACCAACCAACCAACCAACCAACCAGCCAACCAACCAACCAACCACCCAGCATAACCACCCAGGTTCTGCCTCTGTATTGCTACTCATGGCTTCCCCTTCCCATTGTCTACTTTCCTCCCTGATTTGCCCTTGACCTGCTGCTCTTCTGTATGTTGTTGCACAGAAACCGACAGCTATCTGCACTCTATGCTCCAACTCTGTTTGTTCTCGGATTTGATACAAACATTGTTGTCAAGGAAACGCATTGAAGATAGATAAGAGATTCAAAATAAAACTAAAATTAAAGCATCGTGTTCTAAAGGTATGATTCAAAGATCAACGGCATGAACCAGGTGCCATGGTGCCCGTGAAAGAATTCCTGAGCCAGGAATTTGAGACCCACAAAGCCAGAACCCATTGCCAACAAACTTCATCCCTGAGAGCCAGTGACTGCGTCACAAGCAGCAAGTGGGCTAGACCATGCCTAGAAATTGTGTATTCATGTTGACAACACCAACTCTTGACAAAAGAAAAGTCACTCAAGTCACACTGGTGATGGGGTTGGGGCACAAACGGTCCTGTCGTACACGGAAACGATGGAGAACATGGCTATCTCTAGTTTGAGGAAGGAAGCATGGGAGTAGGTTCAATGAATGCTGCAGACAGCTTTCTTTCACTGTTACAAATGCCTGAGTCAATCACCTTGGAAAGAGAAGAGGACTCTTTTGTTTGTTTGTTTGTTTGTTTGTTTGTTTGTTTTTGGCTCAGTGTTTGGTTCCAGTCAAATGATAAGGTACCTGCTGTTGCTTTGGGCCCATGATAGTATGCCACCGCAGGGGCATGTTAGTCAGGCAAAACTGTTCACAGCTGCAAAGAGGAGGAGGAAGATGGAGCGATCAAGGCTGTGATCCTGTAGGAGGGCATTTTCCTAGTAACAAGACTTCCCACTGGGCCTTAGTTCTTGAAGATTATGCCAGTTTCCATTAGACATGGCCTTTAACACTTAGGCCTTTGAGCTACATTCAGGATGCAAGGTACAACATGGAGTTCAGGGAAGTTTGAACACAAAAGTTGTTGTTATACCCTGAAAGAATTATTGACTGGAAGAAGGGGCTAGCCTCAGTTGACTGAAATTGTAGAGGACAGAGCTATGGGTATATTCCTATGGGTAAGAAGACATACGACTATGGTCCTTGATCCATACTGTCCCTCAAGATCATATCTGGTTTTGTGTGTGTGTGTGTGTGTGTGTGTGTGTGTGTGTGTGTGAAGTTTGCCCATTGCAAGAGCCACAGTACAGGTGTTGGGGTCAGAGGACAACTTCACAGAGTAGGTTCTCTTCTTTGGGGATTGAAGTCAAGTCTCCAGTTTTGTGTGCAAGCATTTACCTGCAGATGCCTCTGCACAGCCTGCACAGCCCGTCTGTGGAGGTTTTCGAAGAAGCATTTCCACTGTTCAGATGCCGAGGACCGTATGTGGAGACTGGTACCTGTAGTTTGGAGAATGCTTCTAGGGAAGTAGTGCTACACTTGAGAGAAATTCACTTTCAACTAAGAACCTGTTTTCTGCCAGCCGCAACCATCCCAAATGGGAAACTGAGCTGGGAGCAGTGGCTCATGCCTTTAATCCCAGCACTCTGTGAGTTAAAGGTCAACCTGGTCAACATAGTGAGTTCCAAAAATCAAATAGAGGACTGGTATTAATCTGCCCCATGGTCGGGGGTGGGGCGTTAAGTCCTTCAAAATTAGAGATGTCCAATCAACAGCTAAATTCTGAAGCATGATCACCCTTTTAAAGCAAACTGTGCTTGTGACTAGAGTCTGGAAGACATTCTTAGGGCCTGTGGCTCTACAAGCCTAGGAGTACAATCTGGTTTCAGTTCTCTGCTGTGTCTCAAGACTGCGGGTCTCACTACCTTGAGGCTCGGTACTCATGATTGCAGCACTCAGTGGGTTGAAGGACACCATGGGATAGCCTCTGGCTTCTGAGATTCATTGCTCCTCACAGCACTTTGAGTTCAATCTCTACACCTTACCTACAGTGTGTTCCTCTCTTCTGTTTTCTTTACGTCGGTGTTACAGAGGGTTCCAGACTACAATCTCAGTATCGGAGAATGTCAGCATCAGTTTAAATGTAACACCAATGGTAACGTATAATGTAAACGTGGCTTCTGATAGCTGCAGTACCTCACGGTAGCCAGACCTCACAAGCGTAGTCCACTGCACAAGCATCTCCTCCATACCAGTCATCACCTCCATGCTTCTCCATTGGCTGTGCCAGATGAGGTCAGAGGGATGACATCACTCATTGCAGTAACCTGCCTCCTTCCACATTTCCACTTCTATGATTCTGTGAATGGCTGTTTCTGTTTCCTTTCCACAAGGCCAAATGCCACCCATCATTTCACATCCGACTGGAGCTGCTTTCCTCAAGCTGCTTTCTTCATGGGATTTTTGTGAATGATCCTGGGATCTGCTGGTTTATCCACCTTTAAACGTCAATATTTACACTCTCACCCCATTATGTGTGGCTTCCCCAGCTTCTCCTTTGAAGTGTTGCTGTGGAGGGAGAGCCTAGGAGACCGGAGTGTAGAACTTGTTTACTGGCACTTGCCAGAGTTTTGACCTGGACTCCATATTTCTTCAGAAAAATGTCTGCTTTTTGAGGACATTCTCCTTTGTTGGAAATGTAATGCATCTGACACTGATAAATCCATGTGGAGAGATCCCAGCTCCCACTTTCTGAACTATTCATAGCTTCAAAGAGCTCTGGGTGTTTTCATATTTACATATATGCTATGATTATGCCCAGACTACCCTGCCTTCCAGAAAATTCCATCTCCAGTTCTGCCTTCTCTCCATCCTCACCACAGGCTGGAGAGACTGATGAAGTCCAAGTTGTCAGAGCTGGTTACTTGCTAGAAAAATATTCACACCTTTGACAGAGCTGTCAGTTTGTTGTCCCCAAACCAAATGAGCACATGCACTGAATTTCCCTTCCACAAACTAAACTGGAGGGCAGTGCTTCAGATGTATACTCAAATCTATACTTAGAACGACTTGACCAGTGGCTACAAACAATCAAAAACCCAGGGGAGGAAAACTCATTTCTAGTTTAATGGACCCCAAACAAAGGTGTTTCACTTTAAAAAAAAAAAAATTCAATCTTTCCTCCTTTAAAAGGGGATAGTGGGGGATGGTAAAGGGAATCTAATAACCAGAGCTTCATTAACAATGCACAAGCATCGGTGAATGAAAAAGGATATTCTAAATAAAAGTAAATTTTATACACAATTCTCCTCAGAGGCTCACAACGGCCGTCCATGTGAAAGGCCAAAAAAACAAAACAAAAAACAAAACAACAACAACAACAACAACAACAAAAAACTTTTACCAGTAGTAAGTATTTTACAAAGACAAGACTAAAATAACTCATTGAAAATGGACAGTAAGAAAAATGATAGATAAGAAAATGACGGTAAGATAAATACAGACAGGCAAATGAAGGCAAAGAAGAGTGGTTTCCAGCGCTTCCAGGCTTTACCTAAGCTCTAACTTAAGTAACCATAGAAAAAATTATGTGCAATGACTCTTTATTGCTAATGGCTACAGGGCAAGCAATAGCTGTGAAAATCTCATTTGAGAAAGATTTGATGAGGGTGATTCTGGGAAGAGATCGTTTCCTGTTCTTGTCTGCCGTCTCCACTCAACACAGTCAAAGCATCACGCCACACTCGGACCTCTTTCTGTTTGTACGCTGGCGAGGGAGATGGTTGTGGAGGGTGGAAGGAATGGCAACAAGTGCCAGTTAAAGACAACAGGATCGGCCGTGGACACCTCGGGGTTTAATTCCACAGATACCTAATGGTGTAAACTGAAGTGTGTAAACTGGGTGTGTAAACTGAGTGTGTAAAGTGGGTTGTTTCTAAGAGGCAGTGACTCAGGAACATTCTGATCCATATTTCTCCTGCTGTGTTTAATATTACACTTCCAAGTCTCTTACATCAACGCCAGGAAAGAGAGTGGTGCTGTGAACCTGGAATCTCAACATTTGGGATTGTGAGTTTTAGGCTAGTGTTAGTTACCTATGAAGCTGAACCAAATTAATCCCCTAAACCAAGCCAACCAAAGTCCTCCCCATACCCAAACAAACCCAAATGAGAAAGTGTTCAGAAATCAGACACAGGAAGATTTTATGGACAAGAGAAATAAGTCCATGGCAGGCATCACATTTCATTGGCTGAAAACAGTCAGGTGGCTTTTCCTCAATGTATGAATGTCTGGGGATGCAGATGAATGGGGTGCCCAGGAACGGAAGGAACAAGTCAAGCTCTACCACATGTGTAGGGTTTTGTTTTTATAAAATTGAATTAAAAGAGTGGAAAATACTGGAATTTGAAACCGACACAAAGATATTAGCCATAATCATAAGGACATATTGCTTGTTGTATATTTGTGTGGAATCATATGCATTTAAAAGATGGTTATTCAATATTAGTAATAGTTATCATCAGATGGTAGAATTCCAGGTGATCTTTCATATTCTCTTAACCCAGTGTTTCTGAACCTCCCTCGTGCTGTGACCATTTCATATAGTCCCCCAAAGTTGTGTGACCTCACAACCATAAAATTATTTTTATTTTTACTTCATAACAGTAATTTTACTGCTGTTATGAATTGTAATGTAAATATCTGTATTTTCTGATGGTCTTAGGTGATTCCTGGGAAAGGGTCATTTGACCTCCCAAAAGGTCATGACTCAAGCTGAGAACCTCTGTGTTACCCTGTATTAGTTGGTTGGCTTTATTTTTTTTTTTTTAACAATGAACAAGTACTGTGTATATAACCAGAGGAAACAAATCAGTGTAAAGAAAGGAGACTTTATAGTTCAAGATGGAATTTGCATGTTTTCATTTTTTTTTTTTGGTTCTTATTGAGAAGTATGTCACACATGTTTAACACTGTTCATATCAAATTGACATCCAAATGTTCACCATGATTTATTTCTTTTCTTTTTTTTTTCTAAATCAGAATCTTAGTTCCAATTTTTTTGTGCTGCATTTCCATGTTAGGAACTGGGGTCTGGGAGCCACCTGATGTGTGCCATATCTCTAACAGTTGCTCCAATAACTCATCAGAAGAATAATTTCTTCCATTTTCGATGTGTAAAGATGAACATGAAATGAATCAGTTGATCAGTAGCAGAGTCAGTCTTCAAATCAAGCTCTTTAGTGTTCATAGAACTGAACTCTGTGACTGAGTTGATGAAATAGATTGCTTGTCCTGGTCCTTACAAGGTTGAGGTTTCCCGGCTTATGTACAAAGGAAACCCCTAAGTAGACATTAGCTCCTTTAATCCCATCTGCATCCCCGTGAGGCAGAAAAGTATTTTTAGAGATGAGGCGATTCAAGCTCAAAGAGAATTTAAGTCCTTCCTGACACTTCGTATGGTGTTGATAAGGGGAAGGACCCAGCGAGGCATAGTTGTCCCCTAGACTCAACTATGCCTTTTCATTCTGCCTAGAACTTTTAAATGAGTTTCAGTTTTGCATACTATTGCACATATCTATTGTGCAATGGAACATTTCAATATATCTAAGCTGCCGGTTCATATCTATAATCTCAGCACCTAGGGATCCTCGGGAGGAAGCTGATCATGGGTTCAAAGGCCAGCTTGGGTTAAGTAACAAGAACTTCTCTCAAAAGAAAAAAAAATATGCTAGTGTACACATATGTAATATATGATTATAACAAATTTCTACAATATGGGTTGACTGTGCAAGGACCTATAGGCTCATGGGTCGATGCCTAGTCCTTAGCTAATGATGTCGTTGGAGGCAGTGTTGACAACCTTAGGAGACAGCGTGTAGCTGGAAGAAGTAGGTCACTCTGATGATCTGGTTCTTTCTCTTCCTGTCTGATGTGAGGGAAGCAGGCCCTACCATGGGCTCTAGCAATCATTATGCTCTGTGTCACGTGGGCCCAGACTCAGCAAAGACAAGCAAGGACTATGAACTAACACCTCTGAAACCTCTGAGCTTAAAAACAAATGTTTTCTCTTTTTAAGATGTTTACCTCCAGGCTTGACTCTTGCTCAGAAGGGGAAATAAAAATGTCTGAGAGTAGGAAAAACCGGGAAGAGAGGGCCAAGAGAGTGAATGGAAATCAGTGGTGGAGGGGATGGGGACCTGGCATGGGGGAGGCTTCAGGGAGTCTATGAGGGTGATTCTAGCTGAGACTTGAAGCAGTGGGGGATATGGAACCCAAAGTGGCTTCCTCCTGTAGCCAGGCAGGACTCCCAGTGGAGGGATTAGGACACCAACCCACCCACAAACCCTTTGACACAAAAGTGATCCTGCCTACAAGAAGTGCAGGGACAAAGATGGAACAGAAGGAATGGCCAACCAATGACTGGCCCAACTTGAGACCCATCCTATGGGAGAGAGCTAAACCCTGACACTGTTAATGATTCTCTGCTATGTTTGCAGACAGGAGCCTAGCACAACTGTCCTCTGAGAAGCTCCACTCAGAAGCTGACCAAAACAAATGTAGAGACCCAGAGCCGGACATTAGATAGAGCTCAGAAGCTCAGGAAGTCTTGTGGGAGAGTTGTAAGGATTGAGGGACCTGGAGGGGGGATAGGGGCTCCACAAGAAGACCAACAGAGTCAACTAACCTGAACCACTGGGCATTCCCAGATACTGAAACACCAATCAAAGAACATACATGGGGCTGGACCTAGGCCCCACTGCACATATGTAGCAGGTGTGCAGCTTGGTCGTCATGCAGGTCCCACAACAACGGGAGCTGGGGTTGTCCATGACTCTGTTGTCTACCTATGGATCCAGCTCCCCTAACTGGGCTGCTTTGTCTGGTCTCAGTAGGAGAGGGTGGGCCCACTTCTGCAGTGCCAGGATGGGCTGGTACCCAGGGGAACCTCTCCCTTCTCAGAGAAGGGGATGGGCAATGAGGAAGAGACTGTGTGAGGGGTAGTGGGATGAGATGGGAAGGGACTGTGATCAGGATATAAAGTAAACACATTAATTAATTAATGGAGAATAAAAAGATGTTCACCTCGAGTATTTGTCACTGCCATGGCAAGTCTGACTAATACCGTGCATGTGTTCTGTAGTAAGTGGTCCAAGATGATTATCTCTGTGAGACTTCTATACACTGAGACGTCTCAGTAATCCTCAGGAGCTTCCTGCCTGGGGTCTGCATCTCCACATAGACTCTAGACTCAGCTCACACTAAAAATGAACAGCTAAGCTGAGAGACAGTATCAATGGCATCACAGTCTCAGAAGGAGGAGAAAAGATCTTTTTTCCAGGACTAGAAGGACTATTTCTTGTTATTCGTCTCAGTAAAAACATGGTTTTTTTTGTTTGCTTGTTTGTTTGTTTGTTTGTTTGTTTGTTTTGCCATCTTGTGCAGTCCAAATGAAGAGACTGAAGAGCATTGGGTCACCAGGAAAGATAATGTCCTTTATCATTCAAGTGCAATTCAAATCTCTCTCCGCAGCCTCAAGCATGTGCTCAGAGATAATTGACCGCACAGGAGGCTCACATGCTGCCAAGCGATGGTCCTAGGGTCACAGGCTTCCTGCCCATTTTCGGGGTGGCCCAGTTTTGTTTTCCTCTCATGGAAAATAAACACGTCGCAGATCTTGTGGGAAGAAGTGAGAGGCTGGAGTTAGGCACATAAACATTCCTTCTCCTCAATGCGGGACTTCAGGGTCCAAGTGGCTTTGCTTCTGTGAGGTCTTTTTCCAGCCAGCCCAGTCCCCCCACCCCCACCCCCCGAATCTGGCCCAGACCACCCCCACTCTTTCCCCAAGGTCCGAGGCCCCTGCTCATCACCTGGAGTGAACGCTGACAGCAATGCACAGAGGCAGGGAGCAGGGAGACATGCCGGCATTGTCATGCATGACTGACCAGCAGCCATCAAGGGCAATTAACCACGGAGAACTCAGGATCTTTGTGGACAGCTCCAAGCTCCCTGGCACCGCTATGATTAGATGCGTTCCACGGTTCCCTGTAGTCGCCACGTGACAAATTCCGTCTCTCTTGCTCTTTTTCTCATTTCCTTTGTGCGGTACTGGTGCGTAACCACCCAGCACAGACTTCATTTCAGATGACTTTATTTCCACCAGAATTTTGGTTAAGTTGCAAGGACAACCGAAGCACTTCCTTATTCGCAGAGTCCGTTCTTGAGTGTACTAATGTGAGCTTAGTATGTCCACCCTGTTGTGAGTCTCTCCCTCTGATTCCTTTTTTTTTTTTTTTTTTTTTTTTGAGGTGATTCACATAATGAACTGGATGGTAAAATTTGTCTTCTTTAGAACCAGGCTCTGTACAAGAGACCTGAATAAACTAGCGGTAAGCTTTGCTTTTGGAAGTGTATTTGGTCACTTAATTCATACAAAGTTTGAGATAGTTCAGGTTGCTTGGCTGGAATGTCAAATGAAAGTATTATATTTTTTTTAATTGGCCTTGCAGCAAAAAGAACTGGCTTGTTTTAATAGTATAAGATAGAAAATTTTGAAGCCTGGGTAAAAAAGAATTGAAGAAAAGAGCCCGACCCTTGCTTGTTTTGAGACTGGGTTTTGTTATGCCACCCAAGCTGGTCTTGAACACACATCCCTCCAGCCTTGTTCTACCCATGAATGAAAACAGAGGGTGGGAATGGCCTTGGTCTGATGCCCCTGAGCTCTGCCTGCAGTCAAGCCAAGCTCTCCTCGTTCCCATCAGCCTAATTGTTCCTCCACCATCTGTCATCACAAAGGTTAATGAACCCATTCTATGTGATGGGTAAAGTGAGGATGTCAGACGATCTGTGTGCCCATGTGATAAATACTTCCTCATCCTCTGTGTGTGCCAGGAACTGTGCAAGACACTGGTTAAAATAAAGGCTGGGGTTAGGTGCCAAGTGACAAGGAGGGCTGCAAATAGGTCTAAACATAATAACTTTGAAGGATGGGACCTAGACTCTGATATTTTAAAAATATAAAGGTGTCAGGTTAAGTCAACAAACAGTTCTTCCATGCTACCAAAGGTTTGTAGCTGGGATGCTGGTATTACTAGCAGGCAAGAGATGAGGAGGGAGGGTTAGGTGGGGAACGAACGGAGTGGAAGGGATGACGAAGGTCCAGAGGAGGGGTAACTAACATGGAAGATGTTTGAAGAAAACACAGGGAACGGTAAGGTGGACTGCTCAGGAGCTGTCCCAGCCAGCAGTCTCATGACCTGCATGGAGAAGCAGAGGAAGCTTCACCCCTGCTGTGGCCTCTCATAGAACGGGAAGGTGTGTGCTTGGTGGGGGTGTGCACTGTGTGAGGTCACCTCCCCTAGCTGTGAACCTTGTAAACTGTAGTACGACCAGCGGGGCAAGACAGGGCCATGGATATAGTAGTGGTGTGAACATTATGAAGGTTCCCAACAGCTTTCTGGTTGGATTTAGGGTCTACTCCACAGGAGGACTCACATTCCTGGCACTGCAAATCTGACCAAGACCTATGACTGGGGAGCCCTCAGGCTCCAGGGTGGAACCTACTACTATACTTCAGCTAAATGGACATGGTATTAGAAACTTGTATCTCTCTAAATTTGTATCTCTCTGAATTTGTGTCTCTCTAAATTTGTATCTCTTTAAATTTGTATCTCTCTGAATTTGTGTCTCTCTAAATTTGTGTCTCTCTGAATTTGTATCTCTCTAAATGTGTATCTCCCTAAATGTGTAAGTCTCTAAATGTGTATGTCTCTAAATGTGTATGTCTCTAAATTTGTATCTCTAAATTTGTATCTCTAAATTTGTGTCTCTCTACCCATAGACTAGGACAGTTCTCAGTGCTCCTCAGAGAAGTTTTTGTGCAGTGAATGGTAGTTAGTACAGAGACTCACAACTGGTCAAAGCGTAGGAATAAATGTCTGTCGAGAATGCAGAAACAATAGGAACAGCGTTATCAAAGCCCCTGAAGAGGTTGAGGGCCCATCATGGAAACAGGAGGGGGGCGCAAAAATCTTAAGAGCCAGAGATAGAGTAATCTCCAGTTTGGACTTGGCCCTGGTTCACTGCCTAGCACTGGAAAAAGACAAAACAGAAAGTAGATACTGTGGACACAGGCTTTTCTATGATGATGCCAATGATGACGAAGACTCAAGCTCTTTGAAAGGGAAATTATTTCCGTCTACCAACAAAGAGGGTTCCCACTGTCCTGCTAAGGAGACATCCCTGCAAGCATCCCCACTGTGGGGCTCACGATAGGTTTCCTTAATAGGTGAAAAGAAACAGGCTGTGCTTCGTCACTCCAGTGGAGACAGGCGGAAGACGGGACACAAGCTGGATACAGTTATGGGGAAGTTAGGCAACCAAGTTGATTACTAGTACCTTTGAAAAGAAGATCTTTAATAAAGACTTATTTCTGTGGAAGTCAAAATACATTAATTCCACTCCGGGCTTCATTACTAGCTAAAAAGAGGTCTTGCACAAATGATTTCACTTCCGTCAACACTTATACAATGGCCATTCTGAGAATAAGGAAACCCTATTACTTCTATTTATGGAATATCGTTTCACCTTTATGGCATGGTGTGAAGCATGGATGCATCATTCATTCGCCCAACACATATTTATTGGATGACAGAATTTATACCAGGAACTGAGAAGTGTCTGTGTCTAAGGCAGACCAAGCCCAATTCATGTTATAGTCAGTGTGTGGTTTGGGGTAGGGGTGGGGACACACAGGCACATCAGATCACTTAACATGGTAGTCACCAATCACATATGAAGTGTCACCAAACCAATACATGGGCAAACAAAGTGTTTGTGCTGTGTGTATATGTGTGTGCATGTGTATGTATGTGTGCATACAGGTATACATGTGTATTGTGTGTGTCTCTGTGTACATGTTCATGTACATGTGTATGCATGTGTGTATGTATATATGTATGTAATGGAGGCTATAATCATGGAGATTTACTCTGAGGAGATGACATTTAAACTGAAACCTAAAATTGAGAAGGAACCTGCTATGTGCAGAATAAACAAGGAAAAATATTTTGAGGAAGAGAAAAACGGAAAGCTTAAAAGCAGCAAACCAAGGTATCGCTGTAGTGAAAACGCTGGACACCGTGAGGAAAGCTTGTAAGAGTCAAGGATCAGTCCCAAACACGAGGAATCTCCATAGCTCAAGTTTTTAATCACTCAACAGTGGTATGACAAAAGGCCAAAACAAAGTGGCAGCAATTGGGAAATGGTCAAAAAATGACACGACAGCTTAACGGTAACAAGAAATGCTACTCAGAAAAGTTCTTTTTTCTAAAGCAGTGTTGGGAGGCACATCTACAGACCCTCGTGAATGGAACACAGAAAGAACTCCAAGGAACCCCAGCGGAAACAGACCTAAGGAGCCCATCAGTAGGTGTGCCCCCAAACACTGCAGAAAACGTCTTCCTCTGTGCAGACACAGGAAGGCAAAGGTGAAAGAGGGAGGTACAGATGTACGGGTTTTTAATTGTTTATTGTGTCCAGTGAGGTGACTACAGAAAGAAACCCTGAATTATTCAACTCCTACTTAGTCTTGTTTCGTTTTTGTTTTTGTTTTCATCTGATAGCATGAGACTCAGAAATTCTATAAAACAAGAAAGTCGGGGGAACAACATTAAGGGCTGGGGCCATCTCTCAATACGCGAAGTGCTCGAATTTCAGGCATGAGAACCTGAGTTTGATTCCAGAACCCCCGTGAGACAAAACAAAACAACAAGACCAAGGATTGCTGTGGGTGGTTCCCATGAGCACCTGTTCCCAAGGCTTGAGGTCATTGGGCTGCTCCGAATGGTAACACCAGGACAGAGCACACATGGAAGACCTACTTGGAGAAGCCAGTTCTTGAGTAATTCTCACTCTTTGCCTCACCTCACCGAATCTCTTTCCACACCACAGAATCATCCTAGTATGATGAGCTACTCTGCAGGGAGTGGGCTGAGGCGGGGTGGGTGTGCGGTACAATTTAAGAAAGGAAAGGCAAGGGAGTCTGGTATTTCTTGTTAATTTGATAGTTATTTCTTAAGCAAACAACTCACAGGCATTTGAAATGAGTTATTTATTTTGCTTCCGATGGCCCTGTCCCTGAACAAAAGCAAATGTACTATTAATTCTCATTTGCAACACTACTTTGATTTCCAATTCCATCTCAATTTACTTTTATGCTTTGTGGTGGTGTGTTTACGACAGAGAGATGTTATGATGAGGGAGATTGCATTGTATTGAAACAAACCTCTATGACATCACTTCTTTTCTTTTCGGACTTTACCTGCCTTTTGGTTAAAGTCTCCCTCGGTCTTTCATATCACTAATCTAAGGCTACCTATTTCTTTTGAAAAGTGACCCACCCCTTCTCGTTTTTCAAAGGACCTCTGCATATTCCATTAACTGCTAGATTGGTTCCACAATGTCTTCATAATGGCTTTCTGCCTCCTGGGAGATTTCTCTCTATCTTATATCCTTAATTAATAAGTTCTTTACCAATTGCCACACAATAATAGAGTATTCTTTTAAGCCGAGTAAATGTGTTGCTGCTTCTGACCTCACACTAGGACCCTAGCCTAGAAATTCTCCTGCGCTGGTGCTCCTGGTGGAGAATAACAGTGGGCGTTCTGGTCCTAAGAGAAGTGTAGAGCGCGACTGAGTCCACAGCCTTCAAATGAGCTTAGGCCGTGGGTGGAGACGACTGGATGTCAAAGAACAAATACAAGACAAAGATTAAGAGCATCACTTCTGAAGCCCTCAAAGAATGATAAAAACTCAAATACGAGGTTACCCATCTCTACTCATAATGCATTTGGAAACACAACTTCTCATTGTCCAGAAACGTGTAATCCAAAGTCTCTTTGCCCATTCCTGTCACACGACTTATTCATTCATTCATTCATTCATTCATTCATTCATTCTTCATCTGTTTTATGTCTGTGAGCTTTAAATTGACAGGGGAGAATAAGACACAATTCTTACTTACAGAGGAAATGTTCTATGTCAACTTTATTTCAGAATGACCGCATGAATGAGAGAGTGTAGGATCAGGAAATTCCCAGTTGAATGTTCTTCAGATGCTGTGCCGTTAGGCTACACTGTTCTTGGAGGACGTGGAGGATGCTATACTCTAATAAAATGTCAGCCTGAAATTTTTCAGAGAATGAGGGTTATCCGAAGTCATAAAATGGAATGTCACCACACATTAAGGTGGAGGAGGAAACGGAAAGAGGGCTTGTTCGTACGTTGGAAGGGTTAACTTTTAGAGAATTCTCAAATATTAGGACTTAGAGGGGGTTGAAGAAATTTGGTCTGCAGGCAAAGAAACAGAGCGAGGACACTTTCTAAGGTCAAATGCCAATTAGCGATAACAGGACCTACTATGCCACGTAGTCCGGATGTGTCCTGCTGACTCTTGCCAAATCATCTGCTTCCTTTGCATTTCCTATGTGTTAGACCTTCCTCGTCTGGCATCCACACAGTTGAAACAGCCAAGTTCTTGACTGCTTTCTCCCAGAGCCCATCCACTTCTTCACACGTGACTCTGAATTACCTGCTTCTATAGGAACATACTTGGCTCGTATTATGGTGTTCAGGTCAATGGGGCACATCATGGTTAAGCCTCCCTAGACTGGTCTCGAACTTGTCTGTCTAGATTCCCATATTTTATTATGAATTCTGTGTAATAGCCCCTACCTGTTATTTCACAGAGCAGCCCTCTCTATGAGCTGGCTTCCTTCCTCTCGGTTGCCACCCACCTAACACATGCCAGGGACTCTCCATGCCAAGGATGGTTGTTCGAACCATTTGTTTGTATAAACGTACTTTATTCACTAAAATGAATGACCAAGAGACACAGTTCTATTAAAGCGCACAAACGCCCGTTCGCTTTTTTCATTGTCTATTAAAATCATACCCATTTTTCAAGGCTCATCAAATGCACATTTGTATTTGCTGTAGCCCTCCATGATAGTTTCCCTATGGCTAACGTTCATTCTGTCAGCATGTGTTTATTGGCCACAGCCATAAATATTTGGCTTAAGTGATATCCATAGCAATGTTGAACATAGAACTGAGTGCTGTTCTCAAAATTCACTGTCATTTTGGTGTTTATCCTCTTCCTTGGCTGATCTCCTAAATATTTCA
>NW_022196891.1:84521644-84522900 GCF_008632895.1 Mastomys coucha
CTGTTCTCAAAATTCACTGTCATTTTGGTGTTTATCCTCTTCCTTGGCTGATCTCCTAAATATTTCATTATCTTCCAGATTAATTTTACAATGTGTGTGTCTTATGATATTTTCCATTAGCAATACTGATGACTTTTTATGAACTCCCATTTAATCAACACATCAATCTTTCTCTCTCTCTCTCTCTCTCTTTCTTTCTTTCTTTCTTTCTTTCCTCCTTTCTTTCTTTCTTCCTTCCTTCCTTTCTTCCTTCCTCTCTTTCTTTCTTTCTTTCTTTCTTCCTTTCTTTCTTTCTTTCTTCCTTTCTTTCTTCCTTCCTTCCTTCCTTCCTTCCTTTCTTTCTTTCTTCCTTTCTTTCTTTCTTCCTTTCTTTCTTTCTTTCCAGGATAGGGTTTCTCTGTGTAGTAGAACTCACTCTGTAGACCAGGCTGGCCTTGAACTCAGAAATCCACCTGTCTCTGTCTCCCAAGTACTGGGCTTAAAGGCATGTGCCACCACTGCCTGGCTCCAACACATCAATCTTACCACTGCTCACATCATCCCCAACTTAGAGATGACACAACTACAACACCAAGCCATCAGCTTAACTTCTCCAAAGCTGTGTACATGGAAGGCTAACTTCTCTAAAGCCGTGTTCATGGAAGGCGGACCGTGTATTCAATAAACACCTCATGAACTGAAGCTTTCACACAAACAATGACACCATGAGGATACATGATGCATTTTAGTGGTTTTTAAAAACACAAATAACAAATTATGCAATTCATTTATGCCAAAGTAAGACCTCGGACTTAACCCTGGGGGACAATCCAATACAGGAGCTCAGGTTGGCTAAGCAACCGTCGAACAAGAAGACCTTCATTTAGTGCTACCGTTGCTTGCTAGAAGAGTTATAAAACTCCAGAGGGCAGTGGAAGCATCATGCCAAGGAGTAAATAACAGCAGCCATTTAATTACGCACGTTCCTGAGCGTGAGTGGTGGGTCTCATGAGGTCTCTCATCCTCCAAGGTTCTGCTCTGGGCGCCTTTGCTCCCTTGCTTCTGAGTTGGCCTATAATTCATCTGTGGGTGATTTGCAACACTGAGAGAGCTCACCCATCTCTGTGCTCTTGCGGAAAGCCAAAATACCCTCAGGAAAATGCTGCCTCGCCACGGAAGCACACCGAGACTAAAGACCGTCAAAACACACAGGAAGGGCTAAATCCGGATAAGGAAGGATGTAATTCCCTGAGCTGGAATTTAGACCGCAAGACAAG
>NW_022196891.1:84522911-84525784 GCF_008632895.1 Mastomys coucha
AGGAAGGGCTAAATCCGGATAAGGAAGGATGTAATTCCCTGAGCTGGAATTTAGACCGCAAGACAAGGTTTCTTCCAGGAACAAGAAGTTTCCTGTCCTGTGGGAGGTCTGAAGCAAACCTTTGGGGCCAGACTGCCATCAAAGGCTGAGCTTTGAGTTTCATTTAATACCTGCCATCTTTGGGAACACATTGGCCCCTTTTGCGGGAGTCTAAGTTTTTTCGAAGAAAATCCTTGCTGACCAGAGAGCTTCAGCTTTATGGATGACTGAACAGTGGAGGTAGAGGAAAGGATTTAAGCACTGTCTGGGTTATGAAATGCCAGTGTGTATGAGCGGGAGCGGAGGGGAGGAGGAAACCTTTTTCAGAGGCAGGGACAGCTGTCCCCAACATCCCCCCAAGCAGTTCTTAGATTGATTTCTTCTGCTGTTTCATTTCCTAGGTACTCTGAGCCCAGTGCTTAGTGACTTTGCCCACATTGCTGCAATGGAGTCACTAGGCTGTAGGGGGAGCTCCAGCCTGCTTGGTGAATTCCGAAGGCCTGGAAACAGCTCCCAAAAGTGTTTAATAGGCGGCAGGGCCTCAGAAGCCCACAGCTGTCCCCTGTGAGAAACGCCCTTGCTCTGGTCTCTTGGAGACTTGCATTTCTTTCATGTTGGACTAAAGCAGTCTGAGACTTCTTAAGGTGAAGCTCAAATGGTTCAACAGTTACTCATGAGGGTCAGGTCAATGGGGGTTGGATGGAAAGGGGAACAGGGAGCTATTGTTTTAACGGGGCCAAATTTCCCTTGTGGGGAGATGGATAGTGGGAATGGAGGTCACACAAGACAGATATACTTAATATCATTAAGAGTGCGTGTGAAAATGGCAGAATGGTAGATTTTATGGTTTATGTTACCAATCACAAACTTCCAGCATGGAATGGAAAAGTCTAAACATGTTGGCGGACTAAAATACCAGACTCCTGAAGCAAGGCTACGTTATAACGCTTCCAAAAGAAGAACAGGGACATCTTTGGAGGCATGCAGATGGGGTTGAACCTCTGTGGTCAATCATCCTGCAAATTCAGCCTCTGTGGGAAGCACTCTGGGAGAAAGCCGACACTACAACCGGGGAACCTCAGCCCTTTACCCGTGTAAAGCTCTGCCACGTTACGTGTGTGCGTGTGCAGTACAGATATGCACATATGCATGTTTGACTGTGTGTGAACACAGATACGTGTGTGTGTGTGTGTGTGTGTGTGTGTGTGTGTGGGTACACATGTGGAAGCTCAAGACTGATGTCCAGAATCATGGGTTTTTGTTGTTGTTGTTGTTGTTGTTGTTGTTTTGTTTTGTTTTTTTTCAAGACAGGGTTTCTCTGTGTATCCCTGGCTGTCCTGGACCTCGCTCTGTAGACCAGGCTGGCCTCAAACTCAGAAATCCACCTGCCTCTGCCTCCCAAGTGCTGGGATTAAAGGTAGGAGCCGCCACTGCCCGGCCAGAATCATGTTTACCCGTATCGGCCAGCTCCAGGTTTCATTCTTACACTCTACTCAATGAGACAGGACCTCTCAAGCAAACCTGGAGCTGGCCGATATGGGTAGGTCCTCTAAGCACTAACTCAAGCACTCTGTTTCCATCTTCCAAGACTGAAATTACATGTGAGCCACCACACCCACGAGTCACTTATGTAGGCTCCGGGGATCTGAGTTTCCCATCCTTAAGGCTTGTATGGCAAGAGCCTAACCACTGAGCTATCTCCTTAGCCCTGCTCTCTGTGTCTATGACTTGGCTTCCTGCACCATAATCTTATTAAATATCCTTTCCCAAGCCCCACCAGGACACCAGAATGACTAAGCTTCAGATGTGAATGTGAGCCGGCTAATGCAAAGAGAAGTCAAGTGAATACATGGTAAGTAGAGAAACCATGGAGCCAAGCCGAGGGAAACCAGGGCCCTGAGCAGAACTGGACCCTAGTACTATGACTCTGTAAACTGGAGGCATGCTCCCAGAGGCTGACCTTCCGCCACAGCCCCAGGTTAATGTGGCAGCTCCACTTGATCTTGTGTCTTGCTCTCGTATCTACTTACTGTCTGCTTGCTGCCGAGTAGAACCATGGGTGTCAAGGCCTGTGGTCACAGAATTCTTACATCAGTGAGCCTTGGGGCTGCACCCTTGGCTTGGGCTTAGAAGGTTTTGGGGTCTCCTAAACACAGAGGATTCCTGTGATACATCCCTTAGCTCCTTCGGTGTTACCCAAAGAACAGGAACCCTGACTCTGTTTCAAGTTCTGTGTCCTGAAGGTAGCTTGGCAAGACCGATAACATGTGTGCCGGCACTGAACCAGACCTGAAACAGGGGCTGCCGAGACCTGCCTGAGAATGGGGAGGAAGAGGAAATTCAAGGATATTCATCCCCGATCTATCTATCTGGCCTTCCCTCTCTTACTTTGATCTGTCCAGTTCACAAGTTGACCAGTTATAACCCCACGCATTCTAGCCCTCCATGCTGATGAGCTCTCTGTAGGTACTGGACAGTTCTAGAGAACACAAGCTTACATAAGAAGTAGCCTGGAGTACTGTAAAGATCAAACAGACAGAAATACTTGGTTCTACCCCCAACCCAGCCACCCTGGCTCCTTGACCTTCAGTGGGTCATTTAGACAGCAAGCATCTTTTGTTCACTCATCCACTTGTTTGTTTGTTTTGTTGTTTCGTTATAGCAGCTCACAATATAGCCTATGCTAGCCTAGAATTCACTATCTTCCTGCCTCAAGTTCCCTTGTGAGATTATAGGCATGTGCCACTATGCCCAGGGCAGAATCTTTTTCAAGTATGTTTTGTTATTGCCAATGTTTGGTTTTGTTTTTCTTTTTGGAGACAAAGTATCATCCT
>NW_022196891.1:84525794-84531244 GCF_008632895.1 Mastomys coucha
ATAGTATATACTCCCATGCTGGGCTTGAATGTTGCTTTATAGTCAGGTAACATATACAGACAATTGTTGGGATCACAGTGAGAAAATTTTGTCAGTTTTTCTAGAAGGCTTCTGAGGAAAATGCCCACCACAGTGCCTGGAGATTATTCTCCTTTGACCCCCAGCAGTGTCAAAACTTTAGGAATTATCACTATAAATATGCAGGGGCTGGTCTCTAGGTGCTGCGTCCTCATGCTGTGATGTTCTTATCAAAGTGTCACGTGACTGCAGACGGACTCCTTAGCTTCTCTAAGCTCAGATTTAAATCGCTGCTCCGATTCAAATCCATCTCTTCCCAGCGAGCTCTCTGTCACCAGAGCCCACTGGCTGGGATGAAGTTCTCAGGGCACAGCTGGTGGTCTGCTGCCTGCTCTGAGAAGCCCGGATCGCCTTGCTACCGATGGATGTCCACTTGCTGCCTGAGGAGCGAATCCTTTCTGTCAGGTCAGTTATCTCTCAGGGCCACAGCCCTGATCGCATCTGACATTGCTACAGAGCAGAGGTTGCTTCCACAGTAGTATCTTCCACGCTTACCAGGCTCTGAGTATCACTGGACAGACGGTGCTCAGAGGCTCAGAGTGCTCGGAGGCTCCGCGAAGCTCACTCCTCCTATCCCGTGTGTGCCTGAGTCTCCGCTGACACTCAAATACCTCCCACCACGTTCTCAGTTAAAAAGATACTGATGAGAAGATGGCTCAATGGTCCCTCTGATGACCTGCGTTTCATTTTCCAGACTCCAAGGAAAATGAGAGAGCTGACTCTGGCAATTTGCCCTCTGACCTCCACGTGTGCAGAGTGGTATGCCCCCAACACCTAAAAATAGATAGAATTTAAAATAAGAGACACAGCTTTATTAGTCTAGTATATGAACGATCTTCTCAGTGAGTGGCACATGCCTGGACTCCTATCACTGGGGAAGCTCAGCAGGAGAATTGTTGCTGGAGGCTAGCCTGTGCCACATAGTGAGTTTCCAGGCCAGCCTAGACTGCATAGTGAGATCCTGCCTCAAAACGTCAGAAGTAAAATCACCTCAAAGAAGTAAATCCCCTCAAATATACAAAAGCTGCAGATAAGTTCATGTTACACGAGAAACTTTAATGAGTTTTTGAGAAGTTTTTGAACCTTTTACCATTGGTAATACCCAGTTAACTATTTTGTGGGGCTTGAATTGTTTCTTATACACCCAGGGAAGTCCATGAGAACAGCTACCATGCTGTATTTTGTAATTGGTGGACCCTAGAGTTTAGGGTGGTATATGGATGACAGCTATAATCTGTAATACTTGGAGAGGGGAGAAAAAATCTTCAGAAGTGTGCATTTTATAGAGTCTGGAACTAGAGCTGCCCAAAGAATGCTCTTAATCATGTTGTCCAACTTTCCTCTCCTTTAGATCACACAGTATTCAATGTGGAGGAGAGAAGGGCCACCCTAAGCTTTCATTGGCCGTTATTGGCAAACTGTACCTTGGTCTGACAGCTCTAAAAATTCTATTTCATTCTTTTCTGTATCGTCGTGGCTCAGGCAGTTCCTGATATGGTAGCAGCATCGACATACAGCTCCAGAGAATGCCGCTGAATACCCACCAAACTTTACTAAACACAACTCGAAGGGCTTACTTGTTCTGTTATATGACAGAAGCAACTAAAGGGAGGGAGGTTTTATTCTGGATCATAGTTTGAGAAGACAGTCCGTCATGGTGGGGAAGGCATGGAAGCATGGAGTGTGAGGCAGCTGGTCACAGAACGGTCTGCAGTTGAAGAGCAGAGAGAGGTTTGTGCCAGCCTGCTTTCTCTTTCTCTTTAGATCAGGGCCCTAACCCATGTAATGTTACCATCCACAAGGCAGGGGGCGCCCTTCCTACTTCAGATATCCAATCTACATGCTCCCTCACAGACGTGCCCAGAGGATCACAAGGTAGATAACTTTAAGACCCCTCGAGCTGCCAATCTGTATTAAATGCCATAGTCACCCATTATGAGTTTTCTTCTGGGTTAAAACACAGCCCACACACGTCTACCGTAGAAAGGAACGCAGAGAATGAAGTCATTTCTGCACACGCTCTCCCTCACAGCACAGCAAGATCGACTGAGGGATAGCTTCAAATTCTTGCTGATAACACTCTCAGGCTAACCCAGCACCTGCCATGACAAGAGTCCTACACTTGTTTATGAGTGGGAAAAGAAGAAGAGGGCAGAGCGGATACTCTGCACCCCGTCCTTCAAAGCTGTGCTGCAGCGGCGTGTGGGACCTTCCAGTCCTCTCATCTCACAGATTCGACCGACACAAGAGGAGGTGAAGATCATTAGAATGACAGGGCATGTTTGCAAGAGCATTGCCCCGCTATGCCCCGAGCCACACGCTTAGGTTTAACAAGGGGAGGAAGTGTGAGAAACTGCCGGAGGAACACGATGTTGCAAACGGAGATTACGATGAAGGAGGTCGTTTTCTGGTATGGAGACCTGTGCTCTGAGTGTTGCTGTGTCTTACGAATGTACCGACCGTATTATCCGATCTTCAAAACGAATAATTTGCAGTGCGCTTCCTGCACAGGGTTTGGAGGCAGCCGTGTGATCCTGGAAAACAGACCTCAGAATGGCTCTCAGGCTGAGTGGGGAGTTGGGAGTGGATTTTCAATGTGACTCTGCTGATGCAGAGTCTGACTGCGAATGTTATGTACGTCAGGCAGCTCTCACAGGGCATCGCTTTGTTTGAATTGCGACGTCATACATTCCGGCCACTGTATCTTTTATCCAGGTACACAGGCTGATGCGACCTCAGGCTGAACCCTCTGATGTCATGAGCCAAAATGGATCCTTTCTCCCTTAAATTGTCTCAATTAGATGTCTGTTCATATAATATAATGACATAACATTTTTAATAAAAATTTCATAGTACTTCATATCACCACAGAAAAAAA
The DNA here is from genome assembly GCF_008632895.1 of Mastomys coucha. NCBI lineage: Eukaryota > Metazoa > Chordata > Mammalia > Rodentia > Muridae > Mastomys > Mastomys coucha. Next base: position 84,528,751 of record NW_022196891.1, read on the forward strand.
TAGTGTTATTAATATTATTATATATTAAATGTATTTTCTTTATTTAAAAATGATTTAATTTTGTTAATAATTTAATTTTTGCGTGGAGGGACACGTGCATGATATATGTATGTTAGACGTGTGCACAAGTCTAGGTGATGAGGCCAGAGCAGAATATTTGATGCTTGGCTATATCACCCTTCTCATTATTCTTCTGAGACATTGTCTCTTACTGAACTTGGAGCTTGAATTCTCTGCCTAGACTGCTGGACAGCAAGCCCTGCCTATTCTCTTGTCTCCACCCTGACCAATGCTAGGGTTGTAGAAGTGTGCAGTTAGGTCTGGGTGTGTTGAAACTCGGGTCCTTGTGCCTAAGCAGGACACATTTTTATATAATAAACCATCTCTCAAGCCTGTCTTAATACTTCTAATTTACAGATTTGTAAGAAGATCGAGTGATCAAATGCACTTCCAGCTGAGCATCACATCAATGTGGAAGTCTGGAGAGCCATTTAAACTTTGTCAATCTGAGGAGGAAAACAACTCATACAAAATAAAAGTTGAGGAGCTGAGAATGAAGCTCGGTTGGTAGAGTGCTTGCCTAGCATGAAAGAAGCCCTGGGTTGAATGCCCAATCATGACATAAGCTGTGCATGGTGGCATATGCCTGTAATTCGAGCCTGGAGATGAAGGTAGGTGAATCATGAGTTCAAAGCCATGCCTAACCCTGTCTCAAGTAATAACAATGTTGAAGTAACTGAAAATGGTATTCTTTATTTTTTAAAGATTTATTTATTTATTTCATGTATGTGAGTACACTGTCACTGTCTTCAGACACACCAGAAGAGGGCATCAGATCCCATTATGATGGCTGTGAGCCATCATGTGGTTGCTGGGAATTGAACTCAGGACCTCTGGAAGAGCAGTCAGTGCTCTTAACGGCTGAGCCATCTCTCCAGCTGCGCAAACAGTATTTTTAATAACCCCCATTTAACAGAGGTCTAATGCATGGTAAAAATTTTCTTAAGAACTATACAACAAGTACTCCCATTTAATTTCTCCAATGATTAACTTGTTATTTTCTTTAAAAAAAAAATTATTGTGTATGTGTATGAGTGCTTTGCCTATATGTATGTCTGTGCACAAGGTGCATTGTGCAGTACCGCTAGAGGCCAGAAGAGGGCGTCAGATTCCCAGGAGTGGAGTTACACCAGTCCTGAACCAGTTGGGTATCTAGGATGGGTCTTTTGTAGTGTGCAGCCAGGGCTTTTAGTCACTGAGCCATCTCTCTAACCAGGAAGATAAACATAATTAGGAGATTTGAAGTGGAGAACCTGGCAGTATTTTTAGGCCCTCTTCTTCAGAGAAGCAAAGACTTGGAAACAGCAAGATCAGCCTTTAGGTGAACCCAAAAGCAAAAATCAGCTTGATCGAGCAGTGCCTTGAACCCGGGTCAGACCTACTTTAAAAGTTCTGCTCCCTACCCAGTCCAAATATATGTATATTCGGAGAATTTGGCCATCCTTGATAAAACCATGAGCTCTGGTTCCTGGCGTCCGTCCCCTCAGCACTGCTTATTTTACTGATCCATTTTGGATACATTTAATGAGAACGGAATGATACATACGCAAAGCCGTACTGCAGCCGTGGTGGAGGATTTTAAGAGTGGACATTTTAAAATTTTTGTCTTCCAAGCAGTTTTCAAATATGAAAAGGTATAAAAAGAGATAAAAACTGGGAGCAGAGTGAGGTGTGGGCACGGGGCAGAAGCGCTGAGTAAGATCTAGGCAACTTCTTGATTCCAAATTGGAACCCTTGGCTCAGGCATGGGCCACTTTTAACTACTGTCTGAGTGTGCAGCCCAAGACAACTTTTACCAAAAAGTCTGGGGCAGACAGCCTGGATGGACTGCTGCTAAATCTACAAACCCCATGTCTGGCCCATCAATCCAGGACGCTGTTTCTCCCCAAGATATCGCAGACACAACTATGTTGGCAAGCAGGCTGCATATCTAAGTGGGAATCATGGGTTGTCTTCTCACTTTTGCCCCTCTCTGCCTTTGCAGACTCCCAGGTTCTCCTCTTAGCCTCTAATGGAGCGAGCATCTGGGGAGGCTTTCTTGTCACACGTTCCTGTTCACCTCCCTGGGCTTTCCTGAGCTCCCTGCCTCCCCGAGCTGAGGGGGACAGAAGCAAGGGTAGACAACATGGATCTGAGAAGTTCTGTGTCTCGGAGAGCTAGTCCTCACAACGCTCTTTCTCCAGGCTTGCTGAGCATGCAGGAGAGTGAACACGAGGCTTTTGTGTCCTTCCCATCAGTCCTGGTTTTTGAAAATTAATATATCATGGCCATTTTTCTTGCTTTTGTTTGTACCCAAAATTTCATCTCAATGAAAGGAGTAAAAATCTGGTCTTCAATGATCTTGATGTAAACACACATTGTGCATCTTCTGCTCAGCAACAGTGGACCTTGAACTTGGAAGAATATGAAACATAGGAAGTAAATTGATAGGAAG
>NW_022196891.1:84532079-84536866 GCF_008632895.1 Mastomys coucha
CTAGAGAAGCTGTTTGGCTGGAAAGAACTTTGAAGTCTCTTGTCATCTTGTTCATTCTGAGAGACCCAGAGAAGTAAAGGACTAAGGTTCCACACTGCATGCCTCAGGCCTTTCCTACTTTCTAGAATGATCTTTGTCAACAACAGCTGCAATTTATTGAGTATTTATTACCTGGGTTCTGTACAAAGTAAATTACATACTTTATTTCCTTGAGTAAGTGAGTGTGCAACTGTTATTATTAGCTACATTGTATTGATTGGGAAAATTAGTCTTTGAGAAAACTTCCTCTTGGCTTGATGCTTAAAATAATAAAAATAAATAACTCAGTGAGTGCCTGTAAAATCTTTTGGATTTTCATGACTTTTGCAAACCCAAAACTTGTTTAAAATCCACTCAGGCCCCTGGAATATTATGTTGCTTAGGACTCCTCATGGTCCTCTAGAAATTGAACATGTGAATGCTATTTTATTAGAACACAAACCTAGCTCACTATTTGATTATACACCTCTAGGACCCACCCCACATCATACCTTGCTTATAATATGCATGTGGCCAGGGTTTGTGTAGAGATTAAATTAAGCACATTGTGTGCAGCCCTTTGGGTGTGCAGCCCATTGTGTGTGCAACCCATAGTGTGTGCAGCCCTTTGTGCGTGCAACCCTTTGAGTGTGCAGCCCATTGTGTATGCAACCCATAGTGTGTGCAGAACTTTGTGTGTGCAACCCGTTGGGTGTGCAGCCCTTTGGGTGTGCTGCCCTTCACAAAGCACAAAGTCTGCAACTTCAAACGTGCTTCATCAAATGCTTTTCATAATCATTTCATCAGCAGGCAGTCTATTGCTGTTTTTAAAATGAGGGAACCAGAAGGCTGGAGAGGTGGCTCAGTGATGAAGAGTACTTGATCCTCTTGTAGAGGACCCGGGTTCAATTCCAATAACACACCTGGTTGCTCACAAGAGCCTGTTGATTCCAGTTCTATGAATCCGGTGCCCTCTTCTGATATCAGCAGACACCAGACACATGCATGGTATACAAATATACATGTAGTCAAAACACCCATTCATAGAAAACAAGGTAAATAAATCTAAAAGTAAATTTTACATGAGTAAGTCAAGGTTCAGCAAGGTTAAGGAGCCAACCAAAGCTTGTTTGATGGCAATCAAACCTCCAAAAGATGGAAGAAGGTAATTGGGTATGTAACTCAGTCCATACAATGGTTGCCTATTATCCATGACGCCCTGGGATTGATACAAATGGCGCACAGTGGAATCCAGCTGTAATCACAGCACTGGGAAGGCGGCTGGGCCTCAGGGACTGAAGATCATCCTTGGCTACACAGCAAGTTTGAAGCCAGCATGGCTCTGTTGACTCTGTTTCAAGAAGAAGTAAAAGAGCTTAGAAAAGAACCCCTAATAATGCAGAAGCACCAACTAAGAAGTGCGCCCTTGAGTCGCACGGGGCCCTCTGGCCCAAGAAGTGCGCCCTTGAGTCGCACGGGGCCCTGTGGCCCTCTGGCTGTCTTCATGTTTGCTTTAAGTCAGTCACAAGTTTTCACTGGGAAAAAGCATGTTCAGTTCTCAGTGTTTCACAATGGCTTGGGTGTCATAAAGCAGAAAAGAAAAAGAAAAGATGACCAGGTCACACATCCCATCTAGAGATCATGTTTCAGCAAATGCTTGCCTATTGTCTCAGGCCAAGTGCTTAGGGATGGGCATTATGGCTATTTTATTTTCAGATGTGTGGTTAGTGTCTTCTTTGCAGCAGTCAGACACCATGGAAGAGATATTTAAGTGGAACATGTAAATTGAGGACGGTAGATATTCCGTTTCATGCATATCATCAGAACAACGCAGATTTTAAATCTTAGGATGCCAACCAAACAAGGTTGTAGATCTCCTCCATGTGAAGAAAAATTAAACTTCTGTCGGGGCGTATGATAGCAAATATCATTGAAAGAAATTTTCCTACAAAGAAAAGGTGTCAGTCTCAGGAGTGATAATGGTATTAGGGTGTGTGTGTGTGTGTGTGTGTGTGTGTGTGTGTGTGCGTGTGTGCGTGTGTGCGTGTGTGCATCCTGATGTTTTAACTAGAGCACCTCACCACTGTTCTGAGAAACATTCTTGCTGGTCCTTCATCAAACAAGCAAGCTGTAATGATGAGGTACTTATTCCAGCTGTTCTCTGTGGGCCCCAGCCATGAGGGTAATGCCACTGTGGTTGTCAGTGGTGATTGCTAACTTGTTGGTGAGGGAGTTTCTAGCTTAGGTTAGTTGAGCTGGGAAGACAGACTAACTGTGAGAGTCTCGGTCCCATGGGCTGGGGCCTTGGTCTGAAGAAGAGAAGAACATGAGCTGATTAGAATTTCCCTCTCTCTGTCTCTTGATTGTAGACGACGTGCAACCAGCCACCAGCCTGCTGCCATTTTTCTCCAAGATGAACTATACTCTTGAAGTGTGAGCCAAGGTAACCCTTTCCTCTTCAAGTTGCTTCAGTCAGGTTTCCTTGTCACATATAGTCACTAAAGGGTTGTCTTTTCCTAGCCCTTGAGCACTTTCCTTAGACTCTTTTTGTGCAATATTACCAACAACTACAAAAGGCTAAGATTAATAGCTAACTTTAGCTGAGATCCTAAGGTTTGCAAAATAATGAACAATAGACCTAACTTCCGCCTACATTTATGTTCCTTATTCTTTCCGAGTTATTGTATGGCTATACACTTGTGCCTATTAAGAATACTTCCTTCCAGTCTTCATCATGGCAAAATACTCAAAGCTCCAGGTGATGGAGCATAGCTAATCATGGCAATCATAATGCTGGGTGTCCTAGACTCCCTTGCCGCTAGGAATGATCATGTGACACAATGAGTATTGTGCTTGGAAAGATTATGTTCCCCTCACAAAAGATGTGGCTGGGTGGCTTGCTCTGTTTTCCTAGTTGGCTTCATTCTATCTTAGATACTGGCGTTTACCTGAGTCTGAAAAACAGTCTGGGGATGTGCAAACCAGCAGTCGGTGGAAAGGGAAAGATATAAGCGCTACTGTCACGGAGTTACTGAACCACCGCCAGAAGCTGATTACTCGTTTGTTTGTTTGTTTGTTTGTTTTTGTTGTTGATGTTTTGTTTGTTTTTTTGAGACAGGGTTTCTCCGTGTAGCCCTGGCTGTCCTGGAACTCACTCTGTAGACCAGGTTGGCCTCGAACTCAGAAATCCCCCTGCCTCTGCCTCCCAAATGCTGGGAATAAAGGCGTGCGCCACCACTGCCCGGCTTCCTGATTACTTCTTAAACAAGAAAGATGTGCTGCTATAAGTCAGAGCTTCCTTACTTCCAACCAACCACACCCTCATGTAATAACAGCTAACACGTCACTAGGTTCTTCCCTCCTGGCTTCCAGTTTTGCTTCCATGCACTCCAATATGATGTTGTCCCTTCTGGCACATAATATGAAGGAAAATTACAGAGTTTTGAGTTAATGTGACTCACGGATGTAGAGGAGACTTGGTCATTTTTTTTTTTTGTCTCTAAATCTGGCTTCATAGTTTAGTTGAAGGAAAGCCGGGCTTACCTTCTGTAAGTGTAAGAACAGCTGCCATGCACCTACATTGCTGTTTTCTAGTCCAGGTTAAATGACTTTCCCTGCAATTAAACAAGTTCACATCTTACAGTCCGTGTCTTCATCAAGGAAGACCTCTCCCTAGAAAACCCCTAGGTCCTCAGAATGGATTTTCTCTTTCTTAAAATTACAAAATGTGGGTTCAGAAATAGCCTTGGAAGTCATCTAGGTCAGCCTCACTCTTTACATAAATTAAAATTCAAATCAGGCTACCTGTTCTTTAAAAAATGCCTGGAAGGGAGATATCACAGTTGTCGTTGGCAGGATTTGATCAAACTTGTCGCCAGTAGTCTTCTACTTGGCCTAATTGAACCACCTTAATTCAATTAAAAACATAAAAATACAAAAAGAAAGGGGAAAAAATCCAGAGTACTATTTATTTTCAAAGTAATATATGATGGACCTGCAGATAATGAGTAAATCTATCTGTTTGCTTCTCTTTCCATGATGGAACACATCCAAATAAGAATTTTAGTAGACTCTTCATTTTCTGTCTTTCCAGTTTCATCTTTTAAAGTTAGTTCATGGAATATGGTAAGGCTCGGCCTTACCCTATGGGGTATTCATTTTAATGTCCTTCTTATCTCATTTGTGGCCCTTTCTCTTCCCTCACACCCACATGCACATGTGCAGATGTCTTTCGTGGTTTTTAGCATCACCGGGCTCACCCAGCCCTCAAGGAGAGGGAACAGGGCCCACTGAAAGTCCAAATATTCCCCGTGACTGCCACACTCTGCTGCTGTCTGGCTTGAGTTCCTTCCCTTTAATGACTTCCTTTGCTATCAGGCCTACTCTCTTAAAACACAGATATTTAAAAATTGTTACAATCCAAACTAGACATGGGGCTGAACTCTGAAGAGAGTTTAATCACAATAATTTGTTTCCTTTTCCTGATTTTACAGTATTTCTCCCATCGGTCCTTGTGCTCCCATTCACCAGCCTTGGTGTAGTCAGAGAGGAAGAGAGCTCCAAAGTAGTCCTCTTTTCAGAATTCAGTGGAACGTGAGCCAGTGGTAAGATCAGGATCTCTCTTTCTCTCTCTCTCTCTCTCTCTCTCTCTCTCTCTGGGTCTGTCTGTCTGTCTGTCTCTGTCTCCACCCCACCTCTCATTGTCTGCAGTATCCTCAGAGACTTTTATGGCCTCAGGCTTTGAAGAGGCGAGCTGCATCCAGGGCTAG
>NW_022196891.1:84540380-84546679 GCF_008632895.1 Mastomys coucha
AGACATTGGATGGGTTAGTAACGTTTACCCAGCTTATGAAGGACAGAATGAAGACGCACACAGAACAAATCAGCCCTTGAGTTTCACTTTGCCAGTATTGGCCCGCCTTATCGCCTTTAATCAAACAATCTCTCGGATTTCCTTACTGTCGTTTTCATTTCTACAGCTTCAAGGAGCCCACATGCGTGAAGTCACAGGATCTAGCCAGAGTGTCTCCCTGCCTCCAATCAGCGTTCAGATGGAAAACCAAGGGTTGGGTCCTCAGAATTCTTTTCTACACATCTCCACAAAGTTGTCACTGGGAAGGGGGCCTGTAACTGGCACACACTGCTCAGTTTTCCTAGTTAACAAAAGCTTGGGAATGGGCGTATAACCTAAGTGCTTTGCATACACAAAGCCTTAGATTTGATCTCTAGAATCGCATAAGCCTGAGTGTGGTGCTGCATGCCTGTAATTCCAGCTTTTGGGACGTGGAGGCTGGAGGATAGAGGTCAGAACCATCCACAGCTAAATAGTGAGTTCAAGGCTAGCCTGGGCTACATGAAACCCTGTTTCAAAAGTAAACAACACCCTCCAAAGAAAACTAAGTTAATTATAATACGATTAATAACAATTATGATAGTTATTTAATAAGTTATTTAATTCAACATAATCATATTAATATAGTTACTTAAGTTAATTAGCATATGACTATAAGAGGCAGATACAGATTTTAGTTGGGTGTGCCTTATTAAGCATTAATTTTTCAGCATGGTATTTTTATTGATTCTTTGGGAATTGCACTCACTTCCCAGTTCTTCCATGACCCCTCTTCATCTTCATGATTCTTACAATCCCCAAAGTTCAATCTGTGTTATTTGTATACTCACTGGAGCATGGTCAAACTCTCATGGTCTTCCCCTTAAATAGAAGGGAGTTCCCGTCCTGGGCCTCACACCCAGACGCTATCCTCGTGGGGAGGTACACTTCCCTATCACACCCCCATCCCTATTCTTTTTCGTGGTTTCCTGTCTGGGGTATTATTTTGGGGGAGGTAGGTGTTGCCACAGAAGCCTTCCATGATCCTCCCTCTTAACTGTGCATCTGCTGTCATGTATCTCACAGCAAACACGGCCTCCTGGTTCTTCACAGATATCCGGAGCACGGGTCAGGGGCTTCCACACGGCTGCAGCAGAGACCACGGACATCCGCATGGCCTCTGGTGGTGACACGGGCTGGACATCAGCACAAATCCCAGCTACAGTTGGACCACAGACTCAGGACCACAGACTCAGACATGGTCACCGTTCAGGGTCTGAGCGCGTGTCTGCATAAGCGCTCAGCTTCTGCATCCTACCCCGACCAACCACACTGGGCGAAGACACTGATCACCTCAGCCCTCTCTCACACCTGACGTCTCCACACGTCTCCAGTTCTGCCTCTCTCCACAGCTCATGCACAGCTCCACTCTTCCATCTTTCTCACCTCTCCTGACACGTTCATTCCTGGGTGGTTTCTGCCAGGTCCATCCCCTGCATCTCCTGCCCATGTGAGCGAAGGGTGGGATTTCGGTCACCCCAGAGGGCTTCCAACTGTTTTTAGATACTAGTTGTTTATTAATCATGTGATTTGAAAATATTTTCTTTCTTTCTCAGTCTGGGACTTATCTTTTTTTTTCTTTTTTTTTTCTTTTTCTTTTCTTTTTTTTTGTTTGTTTGTTTTTTGTTTTTTTGTTTTTTGTTTTTCGAGACAGGGTTTCTCTGTGTAGCCCTGGCTGTCCTGGAACTCACTCTACAGACCAGGCTGGCCTCAAACTCAGAAATCTGCCTGCCTCTGCCTCCCAAATGCTGGGATTAAAGGCGTGCACCACCACCACCCGGCGATTTTTTTTTTTTTAAGCCTACAGCACTCAGGCGGTCTCCCATCCAAGTCCTAACCAGGCCTGACCCTGCTTAGCTTCTGAGATCAGGTGTGTTCAGGGTGGTATGGCCATAGACTCTTTTTATTTTCTTAACTGGTCTTCAGTAGAAGTTTTGCCTTTTAAGGGGTCAGTTTAGATTTTTTTTTCTGTTGTGGATTATGATTTTTGATTTAGATTTTTAAATTCAGTGCACAACTAATCTATATTTGTCCCTATGTTACCAGCTATTTTTATACCTTCATATTGTATTTATGTCTATCACACTGAGTTGATTTCTAAAAAGTACTATATTAGTCTGTGTTTAGAATACTAATAATAGTTATTACTATTTTCACCGTGATTATTGTTTTGCGCATGAATGTCCAGCTCTTCCTGCCCTACTTATTATTTCTCCACTCTGCTGCCTTTTTTCCTCTGTCAGAGAAGAGGTGCAGATCTCTCAGTTATTCCCAGCGTCTCTCCCCACTGGCTTCTCTGGCTGTTCTTTCATCCACACCACACCGTCTTTATTAGTTTTATAGTAAGATCCGGGTCTGGATGTGTCAGCCTTCTAACGTTTCTTTCATCATTTCATATCATAGGGACCACTTCGAGTCTTACCCCCATCTCTATACACTTTAAAAATCAATTTGTCAAAAATCCACAAAATAACTTGCTATAGCTTCGCTCGGGATCACGCTGAACCCCGCAGTCAACCTGGACCGCATCAGTATTCTGACGATGCCCTCACTCACACATGTGTACCGTCTCTCTCATTCTTTAGTTGTCTGAATTTTTTTTTTTGTTAGTAGTTTTCTTCAGATAGCTCTTACATATGTGTTGTTAGATTCCGCCATCCGTTTGTTTATTTGCATCCTTTGTGTTTAAATATCTGTTCTTTGTTAGGGCCAATTAAGAGAGCAATTGAATTCTCTGTGTCAGATGCAGATTTTAATGTCTAGGTTCATTATTGACTAAAGCTAAATCGAAGGATATGCGTAGAATCACAACTTTGATGTTATATAATGGGTCAAAACACTTTTGCCCAATCGCAATAGACAAAGTTGAGCAATAATGTGCATTTTGTGGACTGTTTCAGAAACATCACTGTGGTGGGAAATACAGCCAGGGCTATCCAGAGAAACCCTGTCTCAAAACAAACAAACAAACGAAAAAAGAACTAGCATGCTCCCGCACATGTTCTGGTGACTCCTGAGACCGCTTTGGGCTTCCTGGCTCTATCTCTACTTACCAGCTCTCCGGCAGGGCCAGAGCTCCTGAGTTCTCTTCACTACCACGCCAGTCCCACGACAACACCCATTCACCCAGTAGAATCAAAACTCTTAAAGCCTATAATTAACCAATCAGATTTATGTATCAGTGAATTCTCAATTTACAAGAAGTCAACACAATAATTTCAGAACCAATTGATAACGATAACAGCTTTATCCCAATTATTCTGACCTTATGATATCATAACTCCCTGTGACTGATTAAAGCCACGCTGGTTCATGTCCGCCTCCATTTTGCTTTCTTCCTTTCTCTCTGTCTCTATCGCTGCAACTCTTAGTCCCGCCTCCCTTTTCCCTGTCCAATCACAGGCCTCCTGCTGCCCTAATGTAATTGGACAGGGAAAGTCCTGCAACACGTTGCGATAGGGAGGAAATCAGGATGCAAGCTGAGATGAGAAAGCAAGACTAGCAAGAGGAACAGAACTGGTGTGACTATCCAGTTAGTCGCTCCTCTCATGGGCTTAAGCAGAGATGTTTAGGGAAACACAACACGAAGCAACAAAAATGCCCCCAGTTATTCCAACTCAAAAATACTTCAAATTTTTTAAATGGGAGGGGCTAGTGACATGGCTCAGTAGTTAAGAGCATTGGCTGTTCTTCAAGAGGTCAGAGAACCTGGGTTCAATTCCCATCATCCACATGGTGATTAACTACCATGTTAATCACCCATTTGACACCCTCTTCTGGCTTCTCCAGGGACCAAGCACACTTGGTACATAGACATACATGCAGGCAAAATATCTATGCTACACACACACACATACACACACACACACACACACACACGAGTGAAAAGTAGCCTCTATGCGTAATTTGTTGTGTGTGTATTTGTGTATCCTGTAGATCATGAGTATTAAGCCTTTTAAAAGTCAGTCTTGCTTGTATGGGATCTGGAGAGATGGCTCAGCAGTGAAGAGCATTAGCTAGTCTAACAAGAGGACCCAAGGTTGGGTTCCTGCACCTATGCCAGGCTGCTCACAGCTACCCATAACTACAGCTCCACTGGTCCAATGTCTGTGGCTTCCACAGGAACCTGAACCTACATGTACATGCACATGTGCTTGAACACACCTACACCCACATGCACACACACACTTTAAAATAAATATAAATCATTCCTGTTAAAAATATTGCCTCTTCCTGAACGTTGCACCACCAAGAACCCCATTTTTAAGTAATTATTCAATAATATGTTTTCAATTACAAAATGTGGAAGGTGTGAAACCATAAAAGGCATATTTAAACTTTTATATCGTCGCTCAGAAGTCAGCACTCTCCCCTGCATGTGTGTGCCTGCTTTTCTGCTTTTCTGATATAGTTTTGAAATATGTACATCTGCCGACTGTTCCCTATTATATAAATAGACTTTATACAATTACTGTAACGTCTGGCTCTTCATCACAGGTAAATACGTGTGGCCCATAATTTATTAAATTAGTTCCTTGTTAGACTGTTTGGTTGTTTATGAGATTTTTCTCTGCCGTAAGCAATACTAGGTTGAACGTCGGCCTGTGTAGGTCTGTACATAATTATTTCACCAGCTCCTAAAGTTATAACAAACAAGCTGCCCCACCATTGCCTTGCTGTTCCCTTTTTTTTTTTTTTTTGACGTTTGAATCACATTGGCAAAAAGTGTCCTTGCCTTACCTTACTTTACGTTACTTACCTCATCGCAAACCTTTCTGTGGCTACCCCCAGTTTCTCAGTTCACCACCCATGGAAACTGTCTATGTCTGTGTGAGTCGCATCAGTCTCACGGCGAGGGGATCTACTGAGATTGCTGGCAGCGTCGTTGAATTAACGCAGGGTTGCTGGGGCACAAGGCTGGGTCTAGTGAGGACACATGACTGTGCTTTTCTCCGACCTTCCGAACTTCTTTGAGGAACTGAGCCCACTACTTTAAATGAAATATATATACATGTATATATATGTATGTATGTATGTGTATATATATATACACATATATTTTTTTTTCCTTAAGCTCGGAAAAACCATATTACCTATGTCCTGACAGATAGCAAAATCTGTGGTGTGATAAACGGCATCTGACACCCAGGGAGGAGCGCACCCTGAAAAAGAGACTCCTATCACTCACAGATCTCTAATTTCAAGAAACAGGTGCCTGTGTGAGATGAGTATCTGCCACTGCTTTCCACAAACATCAGCTCTGAGAGGTCTGGCTTTATAATCCATGTGACTGAAGCCCAGCTCCCAACCAATTTGAGTTAAACTTTGTTCCCATAAAAAGCCAGGACACATTCCTTGTCTGCAATTGATTTCTGAGGAAAAAAAAAAAAGTAAATGAGCTATCCTTCAATATGTGGATATTTTAATGGTTAAAAATGTGTTTAAAGAATCCATATTTTTACATTTATATATATATATATCCATCAATATGTTGAGACTACTTAAGAAGAATATTTATAATATATAATAGCTATCTAGGACCTTCTGTTAAAGAGTTCAAAGAATAATATTGCTAAAAATCAAATCTGTACTCATTCTTTCAAATATACAATGCATCCCTACTGTGTGCTAGCTTATATTTAGAAAGATGTAGACTACAAAATAAATTTGTTTGAAATACATTGAAGAGTCCCAAAGGATATATGTGAAAATACTTATTAGTAGCATATTGAGAAAACTGCTGGTCAGAGAAATCAAATCAAAATCAGAAGACACAAGACCATACAAAAGCCAGAGATCTCAGCATCAAAGGGGCAGAGTAGGAAGACCAGAGCTTGAGGCTAGCCTTGGCTACACGGCAAAATCCTGTCTGCATAATATAATAAGAAGAAACCACTTCATATGTACAGCATGGTTATCATGTAAAAGATGAATAACTATTACCAAAGATACGGAGAAACTTGGACCGGTACAAATCATTGGTAATGATGAAAAATTGCATATGATGGTTAGTTGAAATGGTCAACTTGATCTGACCTAGGATGACCTAGGGAAGAGGGCTCAATGTGGACTTGCCTGAGGGAAATCGTCTGAATTACATTAATGGATGTGTGAAAATCGAGCCCACCCTGGGAAACTCCATTTCTTAGATGGGGGGGGCTTCACCTCTATGATTAGAGAAATGGAGCCGAGCACAAGCAAGCCGCATGCATGCATTTCTT
>NW_022196891.1:84546690-84547766 GCF_008632895.1 Mastomys coucha
TCTGCTCAGCAACAGTGGACCTTGAACTTGGAAGAATATGAAACATAGGAAGTAAATTGATAGGAAGTAAACTGAGGAGAGGGATCACTGGTTAAATAATTTATGGCTCAAGTATGAGTTCATAGCTCTAGAAACTTACCCAGCAGCCAGTGGGCATGGCAGCCTGATTATAATCCCTGCCTAGGAAGATGGAGACAGTGAGTTCTCCAAGAGCAATCCAGCTAGCAAGACCAGCCATATCAGTGAGCTCTGGATTTGATTGAGAGAGCCTGCCTCAATGAGTGTGGATGGAAGAGCTATGGAGGATAATTCTTAACATTGACTTCATGCCTGCACATTCATATGTAACACTGAAACATGCACATGCCTTCACACATACGTACACATACACACACAGAGAGAAAAAAGAAAACAAAAACAAGACAACCATAATCAAGAGAGATGAAAAGCATGCAAAAATAGACCCTGTTGTTCTTGAGGGATCTACATGGAGATGCCAGTGAAAAAATGAGTGTGGGAACAAGACGTAGAGACCCACGTGCACACCCACGTGGTGAGAGCGACGTTCAGGAGACTAAACCTGCTTCGTATAGGTTCTGAAAGAGCAGGACCAGAATAATAAGCCTCACACTAGCAATCCCTAACGTGGGCATCGTTTACTAAGTGCTCTCTGGCGGGAGAATGGTCCTGGGCGTTCTCTCAGGTTGGGCTCTGCTGCTCATCGCCACCCTGCTGTCTCCCAAAGCCAAGGCTCCAAGTGGTTGATGCACTTGCCCACAGTTACCTACGCCCTGCTGTCTCCCAAAGCCAAGGCTCCGAGTGGTCGATGCACTTGCCCATAGTTACCTTGTGAACATGTGTGGTCATGCCTTTGTGAGTTCACCTTGTTGAGTATGTCTCACCTGGGCTTGATTCAACACTTTCCCTGGAGAGCGAAGAGGCCCAGCACCACCCACTGGGCGTTGGTGAGGCGGGTACTAGGTTCCTTCTAACCCTCAGTCGCATCATGCTAGAGAAGCTGTTTGGCTGGAAAGAACTTTGAAGTCTCTTGTCATCTTGTTCATTCTGAGAGACCC
>NW_022196891.1:84560843-84563098 GCF_008632895.1 Mastomys coucha
GGGGGCTTCACCTCTATGATTAGAGAAATGGAGCCGAGCACAAGCAAGCCGCATGCATGCATTTCTTGTTCTCTCCTCTTGGTAGTGCTGTGTCCAGTGCGACGAGACGAGCTACCTCGGGTCCCTGCCATCTCAATCACCCAAGGTAGTGGGCTATAAACTGGAGCAGTGGGATAAAATAAGCATCTCCTCCCCTCAGGAACTTTTCTGTGGGGGTATTTTTATCATAGCAACAGAATTGAAACTAGTACAGTACGGAAAAGTGGTTTGGACAAGTTGACAGTCCCTAAAAATGCCAGCGAGTCACCATAAGGCCCATTAGTTCCGCTTCTAAGTATACACACAAGAGAACTGAAAGCATATGTCCATATAGAATGCACATATGGACTGTTCATGGAAGATTATTCATAAGAACTAGAAAATGGAAACAATTCCAGTAATTATCAACTGGTGCGTAGAAAAGCCTAGTGCAGTGTGCCAGGGAAATGGGAAAGTATTTGACATGAAAGGGATGATGCAATGTCATGGGCTGGTGAGATGGCTCAGCAGGTGAAGGGGCTTGCCTCAAACCTTATGAGCTGAGTTCAATTCCTGGAGCCAACACAGTAGAAGAAGAGTGGTAGTGAGAATCTTGGTTTCTTTAAGAACGCAGAAATGTTCTGGGAATGGTTTTGTCTTAGTCCCAGGTGTGGGATATGGGGCTGCTTCAGATTGTCCATAGTGGCTGACTAGGATTTGTCTTGTGCTCTGGCAGGGGTGTGATTTCGACAGCTGAAGAGAGTTTATGTTTGGAATTCTGGGGACTCTTCAGAAGATGTATAAATGTCAGAGCCCTGAGAAAGGTGGCTGCTGCTCCCCCTGCAGTGGCTGCTGCTGTTGTTGTTGCTGTTGCTGTTTTCTAGTTGCTGCTTGGAGCTGTCCTAACTACAAAGATCAACATTGCCCCAAGGAACTAGATGCCTCTAATCAGTAGGAAGTAGTCTAATGAGGTCAACACTCCCTTTTTCCTCTACCTAGCACTGGGGAGTCAGAAGGGATTAGAGTGGAGAGGGAAGGTAGGAAAAAAATACAATAAAAATGCCAAAATTTTGGTTAAAAACACTGACCCCCATGGGTTTTCCTCTGACCTCCAAACATGTGTATGCATGCATGTGTAAGCATGTGCGCACGCACACACACACACACACACACACACAGTTGTCAAAAGCTTTTAACTTTAAAGCAAAAGGTCAATAATTTGTAAGTAATTTTTCCTAAAGACTTGGGTAATTCAGTTGTATAGTGTATTGCATTTCCTTTAATAAGTGGAAGATTACTTTTGTTTCAAAGACTTTCATTTACTCCATTGTACATTTTTCATCTGGTATAAGGAAAATCGATTATTCCAACAGTTAACTTCTTTCCCTCAGCTCATTTAAGTAAATCCTACTAAGTTAAATGACCATCAGCACCTTCTCCTTATTTATCAACTCCAGGAAAAGTGCTGTGCATTAGAGGGGCAGGGTATAATTTGCTATTGAGGAAAAGGTATCTATTGCCCACCTGTCAGGAGCTGCTAGTGTGTGTGCCTGTGTGTGTGTGTGTGTGTGCGCGCACACGCATATGCATGTGTGAGTGTACCTGTGTGTGCCTGTGTGTGTACGTGTGTATGTGCATGTGTGTGTGTGCATGTGTATGTGTGTGAGTGTGCATGAGTATGTATGTGTGTGTGTGAGCACGTGTACACTACTTATCAAGGATAACACATTAACATCTACTTGACAAAAGTTTCTTGACATTATTTGTAACCTCCAGATGTTACTTGCTCAGGTGGGGATAGGGAGAGGGTATTTCATTTGGAATCATTGTAATCAAAACAAGAGCTTACAGTTTACATGTGCATAGTGCTTTGTGATACATAAAGCATTTTATATGAAAAATATGATATAATTACTAATATGGAATTTCTTTTGTAGTTCAGTCCTTTGGTGTTTAAAAGAAGACAGTTTTCATTGAGTAAATTAAATTATATTACACATCTTATGTCGTGTCTGCATTTGATCAATGTGTTTAATATGCTCATATCTGTTAGAGCTCATGAAGCAATAACATTTGATTAGCTTTCCACCAACATGTCAAAAATATATATTATCAAAATATAAAAACCAGCAAAATATATAAATTTATGGAGGATAAAATCATACCTGAACCAGACACAGACTAGCATGCCTTTAATCCCAGCACTTGGGAGCCAGAGACAGGTGGGTGTTTATGAG
>NW_022196891.1:84578345-84579713 GCF_008632895.1 Mastomys coucha
GAGTCCTCAGTGATTATTCTTATTGGTGAGACAGGGAATTTCTTTAGAAAATAGTTATACTCTGGAGAATAGAGAGAACTACTTAGCTTCCCAAGACCCAGGAGAACAGAGAGAACTAGCTAGCTTCCCAAGACTTAGAGAATAGAGAGAACTAGTTAGTTAGCTTCCCATAGAATAGAATTCTCATAGATTAGAAAAAAACTAGTTAGCTTCTCTAGACATGGAGAACAGAGAGAACTAGTTAGCTTCCCAAGACACAGAGCCTACTGTGCGGTGCCGCGCTTCCAAACTTGAATGTGATATTGACCTCAATTCTATGTATCAATGTGAAAACAGAAGTATATAATTTTGAACTTTATGATCATGCAATTAACTGTGAGTAACGAAAGCAGGTAAAAGCTCTCACTTGGCCCAACAACAAATGTTATCACAGATAACTATTCACTTTGCAAATGTGCCTTGGAATCTTCTCATTTGGTAGGTTCCAGAAGTATTCAGGATATCAAGAGCACTAGGCCAACTCTCTCTCCCCACTTTAACTACCAATAGATATATGGTAGTAGTTTTCATGACTCTAATAGTTATGTTTTGCAGATTATTCCATGGCCCGCATTCCCTTGGTCCTTCCCATAGGCCTAACCAGTCAGTCATAACCTTGAGATGAGGCTGTCACCATTATGAATGATCAGACTGACCATTTTTTCTTTTGTCTTTTGTTTTGACAATGGTATACAGATCCCAGAGCATCTTAGAATAATTTCAGCATGTATCTGAAAATTAATGTAAAATTGGTTGCTTGTGTCTTTCCAATGAAGTTCACACATTCGGAGAATGCAGCTAGCTCGCCCTGGTAGAGGGTAGGCAGAGGTTAGTCATGAGGGAGCTTGCCATCAGGGAGCTCGGGTTTCAGAGGGGAGACAGACACGTAAATAAATAATTACCATAGAAAGGGAAAGCTTGGATAATAGAACTCTATGTTTGGTTCAGAAATAGTACCCCAAATCTCTCAAAACAATAACAAAAAGCAGTGCATTGGAACTACTTGCATGCTAAACAGGGACGCCTTCCAAGGTAGAAGAACAGAATTCTGAAGGGTAAATGGGGATTTTCCAGTCTGGGCTGAGCATATGGGGACAAGATGGGGGAAGAAAAGATGTAATGTTGCTGGGCAAGTGTCCACAGGAGGAAGGACTTTTCTTGGATTCTATGAATTATTTGCAAATGCTAAGACAAAACATGAGTCTAGTGGCTCAAGTTCCAGCTCGAGAGCTAGGCAAGACAGACGTGAAGGTTTTCTGCATCACCAAAAGACCTTAGACTAAGAGTAATGACATGGTTGGATAAAAGCTCCTCGCTAAAGCCTTGGTT
>NW_022196891.1:84594960-84597766 GCF_008632895.1 Mastomys coucha
CCTGAGGTGATGGCCATGGTTCAGGCTGCCTCTGAGGGCCTTGTCTGGGGCTGTGACCCTACTGCACCCTGGAGCCATGCTCATGGTCTGTGCTGTTGCCAGAAACCCATGGTCCACACCCCGGCTGACTGTGAAGAACGACGAGGCTGCTTTGACTGCGATATACACCACTGCAGATGCACATTTGAGAGGACCTGGAAGGCTTCTGCGACCACACCCGACTCCTCCCCACAAAACTAACAGTCTAGACAGGAAGCCACCAAAGAGAACTCTTAGAAAGTGTTATAGGAATGCTGACATCACAGCAGATGGCTTCTGGGGTGGTGTGGGAGGGGAAGTACTTGGTTCTATTTAAGGAGCAGGCCAATGGGAGCTTGATTGTTCTCTCATGAGTATATAGATAACACAAATTGAAATTGTTTTTCTATTTTTATTTTTACCTTTTTTGGTGGGGGAGTCACAAGGATGTGGGGAGTAAACATGGAAAGACTGGGAAATGAGAGTAAGGGGTACATGATGGGAAACTCCCAGAGAATCTATAAAAATGTTATGTTGAAAAAATAAATATTCAATACATAAATATTGGATTAGATCACATTTTAATAACTCTGTTGTTTCCCTAAATTGAAATGAGACAACAAAGTGTGATATATTCTTTATAATAAAGTCAACATTAGTTTTCTACAGATTGGGTCTTAAATTTTTTTTTTTTTTTTGTCACTGGTATGAAAGCTACTGTATGCTTACTGAGATGTGAGCATTGGATACTATAAATTATCAGTAAAGAGGAGTAATATATTCCTCTAGAGATTATCAGTAAAGACAGACTCAGAGCAGCACAGGCTCCTGTCTTTCCCTCTCTTCTTCATTCCTGTCTTACCCCTCCTCCTCTCCCCCAGTCTTCTCCAGTCAACAGGGAATGTAGGCTTTTCTATCTTTAGCAACACCCATATTTCTCAGCTTCTCTCTCTCTCTCTCCCTCTCCCCCCACTCTCTCTCTCTCTGCCTCTCTCTCTCTCTGTCTCTCTCTCTCTGTGTGTCTCTCTCTCTGTCTCTCTCTCTCCTTTCTCCCTATGCATTATCTTTTACTCACATGTCTTCAGACATAACCTAATTGTTAGGCTTAGAATGCACATCGTCAAGTCAGAGACAGTGTTTTGAGTTAGGGTGTTTGATGACCAACTTTACAACTGTAAGTAACAGGCCTAAAATATACAGATGATCTAGAAGTAAATTAAGGGTTATTGATTCTGCAGGGTGACTGTTTTTGTTTTAAGTTCTTCAACACTCAACAACAACAAAAACGATCTAGCGTTCTTCTGTTTTGTTCATTCCAAAGACCAAGTCTGATCACATCTGTCACTGACACATCTTAATGCCATTCGGCTCTCTCCATCTCTGCTGCATGCCAGGGACTTTGAAGATGCAGGGTGTACATCTGCCCCCTGCTGCCTTCCCCCTTCTCACTTCCTCCTTGCAGTAACAAGAGGGAAGACTTTATAGTGACTGTAATCTTACCAAGTTCTTTAAAAATGCTTCAGCAGGTCTGTGACTGCCCTTAAGACAACGTCTAGGATATTAATAAGAACCTGAGAAGTCTTAATACATACCATTTCCAGTGGCAGGACCTGGATCATTTTGTGAAAATAATCTTTCAACTATGATGGGCCATATATACCCTCTCAACTGGTCCATCTGAGCTCCTTATAGCTCAGAGCTTGCCTAATTCCATCAGAATTTTCACCTGCTATTTTCTGTCATCCTTTATAGCATACACAGTCTTACACATTTGGACAATCTTACCCATAGTTTTCCCTTTGGGGAACAAACACTCAAGTCCTTAAACTCCACCTACCTTTGTACCTTTTAACAGTGGCAGGAATAGTGTATTTGCTTCACATCTGTGTTAGTCATTACTGCAGACTCAGGCTCAGAGCTGCCTGACACTGATATATAGTAAATGATTGCTGTATGAGAAACACGAAGCCAGTGTGAGTCTCCTATAGCTGCTGTAACAGACTTACCACACTCGATTGCTTAAAACAATATAAAGGGGGTCTGTCACAGTTTTTTGAAGACTTGAAGGTCAAAATGGAGGTATTAGCAAGATCTCCCTCCCCATGCAGGCTCTGAAGAGGGATCACCTTATCCCTTCCTGCTTCTGGCTCTATGTATCCTTTGGCTTGGGAGACATAGATCTAAACTCAGTTTTCTTTCTTTCTTTCTCTCTTCCTTCCTTCCTTTCTTTCTTTTTGTTTGTTTGTTTGTTTGTTTGTTCGTTCGTTTTGTTTTTCGAGACAGGGTTTCTCTATGTAGCCCTGGCTGTCCTGGAACTCACTCTGTAGACCAGCCTGGCTACAAACTCAGAAATCCGCCTGCCTCTGCCTCCCAAGTGCTGGGTTCAAAGGTGTGTGTCACCACCACCCGGCCAAACTCAGCTTTCTTTACACAATTGCCTTCTGTGTTCTCCATTTTAAAACCATCATCACTGCATTAGTAGCACTTGCCAAAGTTGAGAATGTTTTCATTTGGAGATCTAACAAGTTACGTGTGTGTGTGTGTGTGTGTGTGTGTGTGTGTGTGTGTGTGTGTGTTAAAAAAAAACTGCATTCTAAAGTTCTATGTAGACATGGATTGGGAAAGGGATGTTCGCTTCTTCACTGTACAGCAGTGTGGCACCTCCTCTTTCTTGCCTCCTGCCCCCTCACCAGCTGAAGTTCATTAGAAAAGCTGGCTTCGTCATTAACATTTATAGCAGAATCTTTCTCAGCTGCTCAATTACAGCTTAATTCCCAAGATCAAAATA
>NW_022196891.1:84598776-84601763 GCF_008632895.1 Mastomys coucha
CACCAAAAGACCTTAGACTAAGAGTAATGACATGGTTGGATAAAAGCTCCTCGCTAAAGCCTTGGTTGCCAACTTGTGGCATGTTTTGGGAGGTTGTACGATTACTGGGAGATGTTAGGTCACCATGAGTATGTCTACAAGGATAACCCCCTGAGCCTGATTCCTTCCTCTTGTCTTTCCCTTCGCAGCCTTGAGTTGAGGGGTCTGGCTCAAATAGAGCTCCTATCACAATGCGCTGCAGCAGATTCAATGCTTTGATGTCAACCACAGACTCAAGGATCTGAAGCTGTGAGTGAGAATAGGCCTTTTTCTTTGTAACTTAATTGTTTGGGGGTATTTGTTTACATTATGAATCCTAATGCTTAAAACCAATGAGGACTTATTGAACAGAATCATATCCTTGTGAGAGTTATTGGTAGTGGTGGTTGAGAGCATATGGTCAAAGGTTATATGAACTTACTAATCTCATTCCTGGACTATTGAAATAATGTTAGCTAGGTTCCCAGTAACACAAAAATAGCTTATTGTATTCCTTCACATCAAATAAAGATTAGGCTAAACTCAAAGCCTAATAAAAGACTTCATAGCCACATAGAAAGGTGATATACCCGGAAGTGTATCTCAGTAGAACAAATGTGAAATGGTGGTTATAAAAGGTAAAGTTACTGTTTATTCCAACTCTTTGACTTTTCTATTGAATTTCTGATGGATTATAAAAACTTTGCAATGAACATAAAAAGTTGAATAGAAGTTAAAATAACAAATATTAATGAACTTCATATCCACATTGTTTTTTAATAGAAAATGTACATTTTGAAATTTTTTTCAATCACTAACCATATTCTTATCCAGCATATTGCATTCAAACATCATCCCCATATATAGGTGCCAAAAGGAGATCATGTGACTGAGTGGAGATCATGTGACTGAGTGGAGATCATGTGACTGAGTGGAGATCATGTGACTGAGTGGAGATCATATGACTGAGTGGAGATCATGTGACTGACCGGAACTATCAGACCAAGAAAACTTGGTGACTATAAGACAGGGCTCAGCCTGCCTGTCATACTCTGCTCTGGAATTCACAGAGGACTCTAGCACGCATTATTTAAACAGGAGCCAGATGCATACACATTGCTGCAGGAACAAACTGCTTATTCAACAAGTTTAGCTCTTGTTCAGGGTATTAAGAACTTAGGATGAAGAACAATATGAACTAACTAGTACCCTCAGAGCTCCCAGGGACTAAAACTCCAACCAAAGAGTACACATGGGGGGACTCATGGCTCCAGCAGCATGTGTATAGCAGAGGATGGCCAAGTCGGTCATCAATAGGAGGAGAGGCCCTTGGCCCTGTGAAGGTTCTATGCCCCAGTGTAGGGGAATGCCAGGGCCAGGAAACAGGAGAGGGTGGGGTGGTGAGTAGGGGGAGGGGGGAGGGAACAAGGGCTTATTTTAGTTTTAGTTTTTTTTATTTTATATTTTTTTTCTTTTTCTTTTGGAGGGGAACCTGGGAAAGGAGGGTTAATGTTTTCTTTATTGTAAATAAAGAAAACATCTAATAAAAAAATAGAGTTAAAAAAAAAAGAACTGTTGGAAAACAAATTTTCATTTCTCCGAGTTCAACCTTTAAAGTAGTGTGAAGTGTGTGGTTTCCTTAGTGTCTGAATTCGGCCTGTACCTTCCATTCTTCAGTTTCATGTCCTGTGGGTTTGGTTTTTGAACAATAGATCTAGTGACTCACCCATAGTAAGGACTCTAACAAGACACTTGAATATAGATAATTAAGTCATTCTGCCATTTCCTGTGTTTATTTCACTTTATTGTTATTAATGACTAGCACAAGATTTAGATTGGGGTAGGGGGTACCAAATGAGGTTTAAGAAATTCTGTAAATGTATCAGAAATTATTGAATGCAAATGCAGAACAGGTAAGTTTCATGGTATGGAAATTATGATTCAGCGAAGCTGTTGAAGAAAGCAGATGGGAGAGGGAGAGAAGTGTAGGAGAGAGAGGCGCCGGGGCATGGGTCTCGTCAGCAAACGCATGGGCACAGTACACAACTGCAAAACGCTACTGTCTCGTAAGCTAACTGTGGCTGAATCAGGTGTACCCAGTGGAGAAGTAAGACACATGTACCCCTCCACAAGACATCCCGCCACAATACACCCCTCCATTTGTGCAGCCCTCCACACATGAGCACCACTCCACAGTACGCCCCTCCACACATGCATACTCATACGTGTGTGTACACACACACACACACACACACAGCCACTGGAGAGCATGTGACTTTTAAATTTTGTATACAGTTTATTTATCCTTTTAATGGTCATTGTGTAGGTATGGAGATTGGATCTAGACCTTTTCCCATGCTAGGCAGTTACTCTACCACAGAGCTACCTCACCAGACCTCTACAGAATTGTAATTCTTTTATCTTTGTGTGCGCAAGCACATGCATGTTACAACACACGGGCAGATGTGGATTTGGTGTAATGCTGGTATTCTGTGAATTGGGTCCCTAAAATGAGCATGTGCACACCCATAAGACACTGAGGGTCCCTGCCCCCACTTGGTTTTGATTGATAAAGTTGCCAGTGGCCAGTGGTTGGGCAGGAAGACAGAGGCAGGACTTTTAGGATTCCCTGGCAAGGGACCGAGGGAGGAGAAAGGAGAGAGCCGCCATGCTAAGAAAGGAGTATATGCCAGGCCTGAGAGGTGCTAGACAGAGAACAGGGACATTATGTAGGTGCTGGGGAACTCAGCCTGAGAGGGCTGCAGGTCTGGGTTCGGGGCAGCCAAGATGGAATATAGGATTTCGTAAGTAGTAACTCAGGATTATCGAAGCGGGGAGTGTGTTAGCTATGTGGAGGTTTGGAAGTGGCCCAACCACTGAGCTGTTTAAGGCATAATAAAATATAAGGCTGTGTGCATGTGTGGTGTGTGTGTGTGTGTGTGTGTGTGTGTGTGCACGCATGTGTATGT
>NW_022196891.1:84601773-84604085 GCF_008632895.1 Mastomys coucha
GTGTGTGTGTGTGTGTGTGTGTGTGTGTGTGCACGCATGTGTATGTGTGTGTGCATGTGTATGCCTGTGTGTGCATATGTGTGTGTGCATGTGCATGTGAGTGTATCACGTGCGTGCGTGTGTGTATGCAAGCATGTATGTGTGCATGTATGTGTGTGCGTGTGTGCATGTGTGTGCCTTTGTGTGCATGTGCATGTGAGTATATGCATGTGTGTGCGTGCATGTGTGTGTGTATGCGAGTGTGTGTGCGCACGCGTGTGCATGTGTGTGCATGTGTATGTGTGTATGCATGTGTATATATGTGCAAGCATGTGTGTGTGTGTGCACGCACATGTGTGTGCATATGTGCATGTGTGTGCCTGTATGTGCGTGTGAGTGTATGCATGTGTGTGCATGCGTACGTGTGTGCGAGCATGTGTGTGTGTGTGTGCCTGTATCTGCATGTGTATGTGTGCATGTGCATGTGAGTGTATGCATGCGTGCAAGCATGTGTGTGTGTGTGTGCACGCACATGTGTGTGCATGTGTGTGCCTGTATGTGCATGGGTGTGCATGTGCGAGTGAGTGTATGTATGTGTGTGCATGCGTACGTGTGTGCGAGCATGTGTGTGTGTGTGCCTGTATGTGCATGTGCGTGTGAGTGTATGCACGCTTGCGTGTGTGTGTGTGTGTGTGTGTGTGTGTGTGTGTGTTTCATTCAGGAACCTGGAACACTGGGGCAGGCAACAAGGAGAGCACCACTGCCACCACTGGGATAGTTTGAGTAGAGTTTTTTGGTTCAGCAACAGGTAGAGGTCTAAAGATACCGTTGGCTGTTGGTCCTCACCCTCAGTGATGACTGTCGGAGGCAGAGCCTCCTGCTCATGGCTCCGTCGTATAGCCCAGGCTAGCTAGCCTGTGAGCTTCCCAAAGGAGGGGTATGATTACAGCTCTGCCATTGACTGCATCCAGCCGTAGGGAGAAACTATGCACCCATGCTCTTGGAATCTGAAGTCGATACTCATACTTGACAAGCACTTTACACACAGCTACCTTCCCAGCTCTGGATACATCCTTCAAAATAATATTTTTGGCATTTAGTTTTTAAGTGTAAATGATATATGTTTCACTCTAAAATGCAGAAGGGATAGAAAGGCATTAAGAAGAAAATAGTGATACTCATTGACAGATCACTACTATTAGTGTCTAGTTGATACATCCGTTTATCCAGGACTAGGCACTGGCGAGCTGCAGTCTGTAGGCCGAGCGTTCAGCGGCTGCTTTTGTGCAACTGCACAGATGAGCATGGTTCAGAGACTTCTAAAGGGTTATTAATAACAAATGAAGATGAATATGCAGGGGGAAACCGTGGCTGTCCTGTGAGTGTTGAAATGCTTTCTGTCTGGCCCTTCGGAGGACCCGTTTGCCAGCCCTGACTTAGGATGACTGTAGGCAAACTTTTAAAATTAAAATCGAGGCCATCTTTAATCATCAACCTTAGAGGAAAATAGATGTAGGTATGGCCTCCCATCTTTTCTAAAACTGTATTTTCCTGAGTACATGGAGTTCCTTTATAAGATTATGGAGAAGGACTTGATGGGCTCATTGTTGGTCATGTTCATGCTATTGCTAATTCTTGCTTACATAACCAAGTGGATTTTTCTTTTCTAGGAAAAAGCAATTCCTGAATGTGTAATTTCTGGGTGACTTGGAGTCAAACATGTTTAAACCTCTGTGTTCGTACCTCAGCAGAAAGCCTCTACTGGATTATATTCAGAGGAAGTCCTTGTGTATGTGTGTTCTACAGACCCAACTCCGAGCAGGCTTGTCCAGTCACTGGCACCACTGGTACAAATGTGCACACGTGGTCCTTACTCAGTTATATGTAATCCCCTTGATATTTTTTTAATTAAGTATCCTTATTCCGTAGTAAATTGCTTTGAAAATAATTCCTGAATGGTTTCCCACCAAGTTGTAAAAAAATTATCTTTTCGTACTTGTAGCACTTTGTTTTTGTTTGTTTGTATTTGGTTTATTTATTTGTTTGTTTGTTTGTTTTTGTTTTTTCGAGACAGGGTTTCTCTGTATAGCCCTGGCTATCCTGGAACTCACTCTGTAGACCAGGCTGGCCTTGAACTCAGAAATCTGCCTGCCTCTGCCTCCCAAGTGCTGGGACTAAAGGCGTGTGCCACCACTGCCTGGCTGACTTCTAGCTCTTTGTATAATTTAAGGTCTCTCATGTTTCTTTTTCTAAGAACCCTAGTTTCTTTGACATCATACCTCAGGATGGAATGTAGAATATTTATTTTTGATCTTATGGCATATTCCTTAATT
>NW_022196891.1:84604344-84621805 GCF_008632895.1 Mastomys coucha
GGAGCATTGCTATATTAACAACATTCAACTTACCAGAATGACATCTACAAACAAATGTTTTTGATGCACATTAACATGGATATATATATATATATATATATACACACACACACACACACACACACACACATACACACACACACCATATGCATATAGTATAGGATATGTCTTGCATTGTTTTAACCTGATTTATTTTTAGGTCTATGCTTATTGATATTTTGAATTATTTTTCACATTTTTTTTTACTAATTCTATGTACTTTTCAAAATGCTACCTTGATTTAGAAGCTTTCATGGAGTTCTAGACATCTGTGGTGGGATTTCTTGAATTATCCAACTTCCCCAATATAACATTTTTAGTATTTTTTTGCATCTTTTTTTCTTAGCTTCTTCTGCATCTGTTTCATCACCTATTGCTTGGAATGCCCTTAACCAAGCTCAAAAATGGAGGCCGTGGTTCCCTGGATGTTTTACCCCAGTCTCACAGAACTACTTCATGTAGGAAGAGCCAGCATTCATTGAGATCTTACATTCTGTCCAGTATAAATTATTTAACACTACAGTCAAAACAATTCTTTGAGATGGCTTCTATTATTGTCTTCGCTTCATAGGAGAATGAACTGGTTTGAGAAATTAACCTGCTTAAGATTCAAAAGACTTCTCAGTAACTCCTCTGGGGGCCAGCTCTTCCCTCATTATGTGAGGGATTATGGGAGGGCTGGGTTTGCCCTCCTCTGTCTAAGGTCTGCTAGACTTCAGTTGGTGGGTTTGCAATGTGCTATTGAGAAACTTCCTTTATTAACAATGAAACACAGCGACAGACCTGCTTTACTTCCTCTATGGCTCAAAATTCATTTTCCTTTTTCATCGGTGATAGAATCCACCATTTGTATTGTCCTTGTTGTCCTGGCTTCTTTTGAGTCTTCCTCCTGTGAGATCAAAAGCAAAATTCCTTTTGTATATTAAAGAAATGGCTGTCTATGCAGTATCCTCTTGTACTTCTGCCCCTCAAGAGTCTATACCCAGAGTTGACAGATTCTCATAATACTTTGCTTAGTATGGTAAACGTATACCCCTTAACTCAACTCAAGTTCTCACCCATTTTTCCCAACATTGTCCCATGGTGCTGTAACCATGAGTCTCTGGTCTACTGTGTCCCTTTGGCAAAGACTTGGAGTTTGAGAGCCATGGTCCCTTCTGGAGAGTTCTTCTCATCAGTGATGTAAGCTGTAGAGGTTGCCAGAGAGAGTGTGCAAAGAGAGGTTAATTAGCATTTCAGTTCTCAGCTCCCTGCAGCTCCTCCGCTTGGGTTGGGACTCCATGCCCTCCTCCTTGCTCGGTGCTGGGATTTTATTTCTCCTTTGAGCCTGTATAGGCCTGGCATGTGCTGTCACAAGTGTGGTGAGTTAATGTGTAAAACTGTTCTGTGCTCTTAGAGAGGCACTGTTTCCTCCTAGTCATCCACCACCCCAGGCTCTTTCTTTTTCTGATTCCTATGCCACAATGATCTCTGAGCCTTGGGAGGAGGGGGTGTGATATAAATGGTCCCATTTAGCGCTGAGCATGCTAGCTTTCCACAGTCTCCTATTCTCGGCCCATATGTCTCCGTGTTAATGACTATCTACTACCAATAGAAGCTTCAGGGTTTTTCTGTAGCTCTGTCTAGCCTGGAACTAGCTCTAGACCAGGCTGGCCTCTAATTCATATAGATCTGCCTGCCTATGCCTCCAGAATGCTGGGTTAAGGGGGTGTCCCATCACTTCCTGGCCAAGGTGAGGCTTTTGTTTTTAAGGTTTATTTTTATATATGTGAGTACACTGTCTATCTCTTCAGACATACCAGAAGAGAGCATCAGATTCCATTATAGGTAGTTGCAAGCCATTCGACCTCTGGAAGAGCAATCAGTGTTCTTAACCACTGATCCATCTCTCCAGCCCTAGAAGCCTCTCTTATGAGGGTTGAGAGAATGACTAATCTATGGCTATAATAGTAAGACATTGGTTGGTCAGTTGAATACTATGTGCATTTAGAAGCATGGTAACATAGATTCTCGCCTGGGATCTAAGATCTGTCTAGCCACAGGTTCTTGGCCCCCACAGATGTAGTAATTGGATGGATGCATCTATTCCAATGACTTTTAGAGAGGAGCAAAATATCAACTTTATCTCATAATGAATGAAATAAAAATTCTATAGATATCAGACTTAAAGACACTCAGTCCACTATGATAGGTGTTGTCTTTTCATACCAGCAAAGAGCTACACATGCAGTAATCACTCCCTTGCTGTGGCTGCCAGCATGGACGTTTCTTAAGTTTCTATTGCAGACTGCCTGCATGTATGCTGATGGAGATTAAGCCCAGAGTTCCACACATACAGTCTACAACTGAGCTACCCCCCAACCTTCTCCATGAATAGAGGCCATCATCTTTGCCTCCCCATTTCCTTCCCTGTGTTGCTGTAACAATACAGTATTTTTTGGGGGGAGGGGACATTTCTCTTGGAAAGTTAATCTTCAGGAATGAATTCTAATGACTGATTCGACCAGTTGTGTCAGAATACTGACTTCTAAGCAGGATTGCCGTGTAGGTAATCCTGTTTGCTCGGGGAAACAACTGGATTGCCTGCACAGTGCCAGGCCCGAAGGCTGGCTCACTGTAGTTTCCTCAGCTCGATGATTTAGTTAAAGAACACTTCCGAGTGTTGACCGCATGCCAGGCAAGTGCCAGGCTGGGAACACGTGCTTACTTCATTCAAGCACCTGACTGTGTCCCAGTCAGTTTGCTTTGTTAGGATTCTAAAACACACTTTCACGTCTTTAGGATTTGTATTCCACCTCATGCAAACTGCACATAAATGTTGTGTCGATACACATATCTGAAGTATTTCTAAGTAGCTGATGGGGTGTGACCTGTCTCCAAGGCTGCCATGGCGATCGTGACAAGGAATACCCGTGACAAGCAAAATGAGAACTGAAGTAGGTATAAGCAAATGGCGAAATCTTTATTTCAAACAGAAGTAAGCCTGACTGACCCTGGATACAGATTTCACCCTTATTTCCCATGGAAGTTCCAGTCTGGGGAATGGAGCTAGGTGTAAAGGTAGCAAGAGACAGGGAGACACCCTGTCTCAGAAAGTTGAATGACATCAGCCAAGGGACAAGGGAGGAGGCGACTGCACGTTCTGGTTTGTGTCACACAAGTGCACACACAGTCCATCCTGTGGACTAAGGAGGAGAATCCTGAGCCAGATAGGAAACAAAGAAATGCCAGGATGAAGGAAAGGACCCTGAAACACTGCCTTAAAAAAACTCTTCACGGGGCTGGCAAGATGGGTAATTTCGAACTTCAGGTCCCCAGGTGGAAGGAGAGACTCAACTCCAGAAATTTTTCCTCTATTAGTCACACACACAAGCACATGTGCAGACTACACACACATATACACACATATACACAAGCATATGTGTGGGCACATACGTATACACAAATGCTCTTCTCAAACACAATTTGGTAAGAGATTTAACAAGCAGTACCCTATTTTTTTTTTGCAATTTTCTATAAATAGGGGAGATAATTTACCCATTAATTAATTAAAAAATATTTTCTAATGTCTGCTATGTGACAGACTTTATGAAAAGGTTTACAAATAGAGCAAATAAATAAAAAACCAAGTTTCTAACCCTGAGGGGTAAGGAAATTGTCTACATTAAGTTTATTAAATAGCTTTCTTTAATGTGTCCAGTAAATATAGCTGCTAGTGGCAATATAAACAGAAAAACATCATCTTCAAATTACGATTTACAAAGATTAGTCAAAAACAGGCCATGGTGGAGCATGCCTGTGATCTCAGCATTAGGAGGTTAAGGCAGGAGAATCATGGCATGAGCAGGGTTGTATAGTAAAACTGTGTCTCGGCCAGGCAGTGATGGCGCACACCTTTAATCCCAGTACTTGGGAGGCTGAGGCAGGTGGATTTCTGAGTTCGAGGCCAGCCTGGTCTACAGAGTGAGTTCAAGGACAACAAGGGCTATACAGAGAAACCCTGTCTTGAAAAACCAAAAAAGAGAGAAAAGGAGAGAAGAGAAAAGAAAAGAAACAAACAAATAACAACAACAAAACAAAACAAAACCCTTTTTCTCAAACAGTAACAGCAAAAACCAGTGGAAGGAGAGTTAGGGAGAGTCAGCATTGAGAACTCTGTTTCTATGGACTAGAGGATCTGTCCATGGAACAATTACTCTTAGTTTGATATCCCCATACAATCTGTAATATAGTTGAAATGTATAAATATTTATATTCACTTACTGGAAAATTTGGGGAGTTGCAACTTTCTAGAAAATACCACATTTGCTTTATATGGTAATTTTTTATTAATATATACGGCTTATGTTTATTGAACAACTACTATCTGCAAGCCTCATAGGTGTCCTAGAAAATCAAATTTCACAGAAAAATGTCTCTGACAAGAGAATCTGATGTTTATGGGAAATGGTGACGTGCATGAACCCAGGTCTATCCTGAACACCTACTATTCACCACCAAATGGATTGCCTTCTGTTTTCTACAAAAACTCCTATACTTTTCTATACTTGTGTGAAATAAGGACAATAACTCAAATAAAAGGGATGAAATCCAAAGGTTGAGTTAAACTAGAGGCCATTTAAATTGTAGAAAGTATATGAAATATTTAAACTTATGTCACCATCAGTGTCTGCAGCAGCTCATGTTTTATTGAGATTCATTTCACCCCCTTCAAAACAAAATCATACCCGTGTAGCCTGCCTTTGCTAGTTTTGGATTTTATTTTTCGTGTGTATGTGTGTGTCAGGGTAAGTGTGTGCCATTGCATATGTGGGTGTCAGGGCAGAGGTATCAAGCAGTGTAGTATGGTTGCTGAGAAACAGCTTTAGGTCCTCTGGAATCGCAACGCTCTTCACCACCCCACCTCCAACCCTACAGCCCCATCATCATGGATCTGCTATACACCTTATTTCATGCCCTGTCTCTGAGATCTATGTCTTTAGTAGTTTCATTCTTCAAAGGAAATTAAGCACTGTGGAGAAGAGCAGTAAATGTGGCTATGTCCTTTAAAGTCCAGTGTGGGGGGGACGGTCTCAAAGCTTCCCTGGCAACGATGACTTGGGAAGTTCTTGTTATATCTGTTTTCTGTCTTCCCTGTCTAGAGGAGCCCGGCAGCCCTTAGGCGAGGCCCGTGGTCTGGTAAGATCGTGACTGTGTTAGTCATTAACACAGGTGACTCCCCTTTCACTGGGCACTAACATGAGGACTTCTTTTTTTTTTTTTTTTTAAAGTTGCTGGTTCATGGGGTAGAACCTAATGAAAAACTTCAGTCTTTGAAACAGATTGTTTCTTATAATACCCCCAAACAGGGCCCAGGATGCATTCCGAGTTCTGCATGCTGTAGGATCTGAAAATGAGTCTGGATGGTAGGCCTATTTATAACGTAAAGCTTTTGATAAAAATGTGTCTTGCAGCACATCTGGTTCGATTTAGCAAAGTCTACAGAACTGGTGTCTTTGGCTTAGAAGCTCCATCTCCGGGGGTTTGGGTAGACTGAATTATCCATGAATATCATTTAGACATGAATAATACAATGTGCTTGCCTTTATTAGCTGCCCGAATCAGTGGTCATGAGCGTTTATTTCTGATGACTCATGTTACATTACATTCTGCTTGGCAGAGAAGAGACATGTCGTTTGGCTAAAATGAGTTACAGCCGGACGTTGACACAACCTATAAAGTAGAGCACCTAGTCAGAAAAATCATCTGATCAATAGGTCTAAAATACCAAAGAGCCACAGTGGCAGATACAGAAGCTCCGCACTGCAAAGGAGCAAGTACCTTCCTATGACATACACTCCGCCGAGCTGAAGAGGGGCACCGAGCTTCTAGCTCTCCCCGCTCTCTTTCAACACGTCCGTCAATCTGCTTTCAAAGCAAAAGAATTACCTTCATTTCCCCAGGCGCTAGACAGCACACCATGCTGAAAGGAACCTGGCTTGGAGACAGAGAAAGAAGCCCCGGTTCAGAATCCCTAAGACCTATTTGCTACTTCTGTGACTTCAGGCAAGTTAAGGGAGTTCTGTCAGAATCTCACATGTAAAAGTGTAGGGTGGCCGCGCATGTTGGAAGAGTAGACAGTACAAAATGTCTACCATAGGTCCAGACTGGTGGCACACTACTTGGAAAGCTGAGGCTGGAAAATCACAATCCAGCCTGGAGCTGGGCGGTGGTGGCGCATTCCTTTAATCCCAGCACTTGGGAGGCAGAGGCAGGCAGATTTCTGAGTTCGAGGCCAACCTGATCTATAGAGTGAGTTCCAGGACACCTAGGGTTATACAGAGAAACCCTGTTTCCGGGGAAAAAAAGAAAAAAAAAAAGGAAATCCAGCCTGGGCAACGTAATGAGGCCTGGTTTCAAAATAAAACATAAAATGGATAAAAGGCTATAGATATGTGGTAGACTGAGGTTCTGGGTTCAATCTCCACTATTGCAATATTATTATTATTAATATAATAAGATACCTAGCCCAATATCCATGGACTCATTAAATAATCGGGGGTCATTCTCTGCTGTTTATCTCACCCTGGCATAGATTTATAAGCAGGATGCAGACCCTTTGCCTTGCAGGCAGTCATTCAGTTCAATCAACCTTAATTTTCCACTTCACAATATCAACAAGGGGACTGTATGGATTCGTGGCATCAGCCATAGATGTCTATGAGTCTATGAGTCTGAACTACCAACTGCAGATGACCAAGAACAAGTCATGTGGTTTCCCTAGAATTCTGTTTCCTCTTCTACATATGGGGATTGGAGATCATCCCTATCATTCCTTCCAAATCTGACTGTGGGTTCTTGTCAGCATTAGAAATCTTCTAGACATATTGAAAAGAAAGGCAAGTGAGTCCCATACAGACAAATTGGAGCCACCTACAGTGACATCAAGTTGACATTTGTAGCAAAAAGCTTGATATGAATGACTGGAAACTATGTGACTAGTTAAGAATAGTGACAAGGCTTTATTGTTTACCCCTATAATAAGGGATGGCCATAAATATTTAGTAATTATCCATAGCATTCAATATTGAGAATATTCTACGACTGGAATATTTTATATACAACTAAAGTACCCATTCTCTAAACCCAATAATTTCACAAAGATGAAGACCCATTGGGCGAAGACACTGTCTTCTTGAGAAATCACACTTCTTATACATCAGCTCTCACCAGCAACTGGAAAATGCCGCACTATTTTAAAGCTGTGTGGGCGGTAGATCGTGTGAAACTCTAGCGGACCTATCCCAGTTTCAGTTTCTGGAGACAGGATGACTTGCTAATGGGTGCTTGCAGTGTCGGTAATGGTGTGCTTAGCAGAGCTCTGGACTCCTGCTTTTTTTTTTTTTTTTCCTGTAAAATGAGTAATTGTCAGAGGAGCCACTTCATACATTTACCAGAAGAATTAAATAAGATCCTACCTTTTACAGAATATGTTCTCTGTAGGTGTAAGCTGTTATTAGTGGTAATAGCATACCATTAGTGAGTACACAAAATTTTTTAGAAATCAAAGTTGCATGGTTCAGGAGTCTAAATAAGATATATGTAAGCATTAATCATAGAATAATAGTCTTTTGGTAGCACTAAAGAAGCAATTTGCTCTTTGAAAACATTCTATATGTAGTCAACAATCAGGGGTAGTCTTGATGCAACATTAAGTACCAACATTTTTCTCTACTGAGAATTTATAAACTGAAAGCAGTAGAGGAATGTATGGGGGTATTTTGAGTGATATAGACAGATAAAGAACATGCTCAAATGGTTTGGGTTCCATTGTCTGATGGCAATACAAGAAAGATCATTAACTAACCATTGGCTATCCTACTGAAGTCTAGAATTGGGAGCTGAGCCAAACACCAATGGAAAAAAATTATTTAGGTGAAAAGAGAGACTCTTTAGCAACTCCTGTGTTATAACCAAGGAATCATATCTAGTCCAAATGAAATTGAAAATGGGGAGATGTCTCGGGATGAAGAGCTAGGATTACACCTCTATCCCCTCTGTGAAAAGGTGGGCTAACTTGTGTCTCATGTGTATAATTCCAGCTCTGGGGAAGTGGGAGGATACTTGGGATTTGGTTCACAGCCAGTCTGCCCACATTGGTGAACCGTGAGCTCAGTGAGAAGCTTTGTCTCAAAAAATAAGTTGGTAAGCCATCAAGGAGGAGACCCTATATGCACACATGCAGGCAGGCATATATATATACACAGGAAGCAGACTTTTATGATTAAAAGATTATCATTGATTATTTAAGAAACCTATTTTTTGCCTATTTTTGCTGTTGTAATAAAATCATCTGATAAAAAGTAACCTAATAAGAGGGAAAGGGATTATTTAAGCTTCCAGGTCGTAATCCATCTCTGAGAGAAGACAGAGCGGGAATTTGAGGCAAAAACCATGATAGAATGCCTCTCATTGCCTCACACAAGCTTTGGCTTAACTAGCTTTCTTATCTAGCCAGGGGTTAGTCTGCCTAGGGAATGGTGCCACCTGCAATGGGCTGTATACTGCTACATCGATTAAATCAAGACAGTCTCCCACTGACCAGCTTACAGGCCAATATGAGCTGGGGAATTTTTGTTTTTTTAGCTGAATCTCCCTGACTATGTGATTCTAAGCTGTCTCATGGGTACCCTTGAAGCCTACCTTCACAGCAGATCATTCATCCTGCGAGATCAGCTTCTGGAAATTCAGGAGACACCAATAACCTGTTTGGAAACATTTCAAGCTTCAGAATCAAAAGTGAGTTTACATCAATCTCCAGAGTTCAAAACTATGTTCATAGACTGTTTGCATCTTGTACAGCTACTTAAGATATATAGTATTTGTGTGGTAATCAGAGATAAAACTGGCCTCACTCAAACTCAGTTCATATACGTGCATGCCTGGGGATGACCAAGGAAACTGCATTTGAATCAACTGAAGCTGAAGCTAGGGATAGGAGAATTGTTCCTTGCGGTGATTTTTAAGGCCTAAATTACACAGCTCCCTTACAGGCTAATTTGTAAAATTCTTTTCTCCTGACTTTTCTTCAGGGATTATAAGGCATCTATAAGAGATATTTTTAGGAGCACCCACAAGCATGTTATTGCCTCGTCTTATTTGGCTTGACTACTTGAAGACCATGGCGTATTTCTTCCTCTGCCTCCTCGGGGCATAATGAAAGTCCTGGATCTATAGAAGCACTGATATTTCTGCTCTATCAAGTAAAACTCTCACCTCTGTGCATTTGGTGACATTGCCCTTTGAGAATACCAAACACTAATCTTCACCGAGTGTCACACAGACAGTCCTCCAATGTTTAATGTGTACACAGGCAAATTGACGAATACTACTGAAATACCTGGTTGAAGCATGGCTGTGGGGTTGGGGTCTCAGCTACTGAAGCATAAGGATCTGAATTCAAGTCTCCAGATCAAAGGCAGAGAAGAGGACAGAAGAACAGGAGCCCTTCATGCCACCACGTGGAATCTAGATTTGCATTCAAGGACAAATGGGATTCACCCAGGGCCCACTGTAGTGGCATATGTCATTAACACCAGATCTGCAGAGGTAGGTGGATCTCTGTGATGTGTGAGGCCAGAGCTACATAACGAGACCTTTTCTCCAAAACGGGGCAAGAGGCATTTACTGAAAGATTTTGTGCTAGAAGTTAATATCACCATGCTCCTGTTTAGTAATAAGAACTTACTGAGAAACGTGATTGATGTTTGGGTTGCGGTGTTAGTTAGGAAATATGATCGATCATCTGGGGTTAGAAAGAGAACAGGGGGAGCTGAGGGAGCCTTTTATTTGGTCCTAAAACACAAGAGACCTCATGACCAAGAATAGGAGAGAAAGGAGGACTAGGGAGCCACAGCGACATACTACTGATGTCATTTGAGTACTGGCCACCATGTTCATGGAGCCTAGCACAGAAAGAGAATTTGGCAGGGTAGGGTAGTTTGAGGGTTCTGTAAGTTCTAGAACCTTAACTTTGAAAAGGTGGTTAGAAGGAGCTGAGATTGAGATTTGAGAATCTAAGCTGCCAAGTGGCGGACGATCCCACACACTACAGGGCATTCTTGGCTCATGGATCCTTTTCACACTTATATTCAGTGTTGTTCCGGTCTCTTTTCTTCTAGATAAGTCGTTACATAAGTGCTTTCAGCCAGCACAGAATGGTGCATGTATGCTGCTGACGCCTAGGTGTCCTGAAGTACTTTGAATGTCTTCAGACTAAAACATCTGAGTAAAAACTGTCCACTAGTTTCCCAAGTGAAATCACTGTGTGGCTGTCTGTGGTTCATTTACAGTGCCTTTTAAGTTAAGAAAAAGCAGGTTTGCCTACCTTCGAGGTATAACCATCTTTGTAGCCTGACCTGTACTTTCTGGATTGGATTTAGGGTTGAGTTTTGAATTAGACTCAAAATCCAGTTCTGTTCCTTGATAAGGCAAAGAAGTTGGTCTATCCAGTGTCCTTCCTAAAGATCCATTCCTGGGGAAACATCTCACGGTACTCTTTTTCTTTACCATCTCCAGTGTGATGGCTCCACGCCTACGTCCACCAACGACACACTGATCTTCCTTCTCCTTCACTGCTTTTTCAAATACTCGGTGAAACCAACTCTCCTCGCCCAGTGAAAAATTAGGGTAAAGAAATCGATCACTAATACTTGATATCTTTACATTGAAAATGTGTGTCCTCTCAGGATTATGAGAAGTGACCGTGATATTTGGTGTCTTTTGAACCGTTTTCAACCTTTGCTGCAGTATTATCCCTGCATGTGCGTTCTTATGCATCAAAAGAGCCTAATGAGTGTTTTTATATCTACAAGATGGTGTTGAACTTGGTCTAGATGATGGATAGTGCTACTGATATATTTTTTATGCTTCGTGTACTAAATTTTTAAAAAGTTACACCTGCAGATTTTTATCTGTGTTCCATCAGCATAAACGCTCCGGGATCAGCACTTTCCAGATCTCCCATGAAAAGTGA
This sequence comes from Mastomys coucha, assembly GCF_008632895.1. Classification (NCBI taxonomy): domain Eukaryota; kingdom Metazoa; phylum Chordata; class Mammalia; order Rodentia; family Muridae; genus Mastomys; species Mastomys coucha. Next base: position 84,615,398 of record NW_022196891.1, read on the forward strand.
TGAGGTCTTACAAGGGCTGAGGTCATATGATCTGTCTCAGAGCTGCCTTAAACAGTTGCCAGAAGCTGGGGCATAAAGTGAGTGCTATCTCGGCCACACTTTATTGAATTCCCTCTCCAGATGCTTCGCATATTTCACAGCAGAATTAGCAATAGCAATCACCGTGGAAGATCATAAATGGCCCGGCACCGCTCTCAGTCCCCAAGTCAGTTCACAGCTACTTGGGGCTGAAGATGATGACAGGCTGGTTCCATCCACCTGACTAGGCAAAACATTCATGTGTTTGAGGGCTGCGGAGTTCCAAAGGACATGGGAGGAAGGTTACAAGGCGCACCGTGGGAGTGCAAAGCCTTTGGCGTTGGAGACTCGGGCTTCCCCTTTCCCAACATGCTGTGTATTTTATGAGGCCTGAGACAGTAGTCAATAACCCTCAACCAGGTTTCAACCCAAAGCCCCAACCTGGCCTTGTTATTTTCATTCCAAGCTCATATAATCTTCTTGCATGCCTTTGCATCCAAATCCATTTTAGCAGGCAATTTGCATAGCCAAACATTGCTCCAAAACTCTCTCTGGACTGAGCCTGGGGGACTCTCTATGGTGTCATCTAAAACGAAGTGATCAAGATTTGGATTTTCACTTAAAATCGCACTTCCGCCCAGCAGTTCCGTCAAAACAATGTTCATTCTTACCAATATTCAAGTGGGCTCAGACCTGTGGAAGGGATACTTAGACATTAAGGGCATGTGGTTCTATCTTCTTGGCAGAGCAACCCGTTAAGGACTGTGACCGTGTCAGTAAATAAGTGTCAAGTCAAACCAAGTCTTCATTCCCGTGCTCCAAGGTAAGGATGGACTAAGCTCATCGCTCTGCAGCAGCCTTCATTATTGGTTGTCTATCTGGTCACATGACCCGATGAAAAGTGTTCTGTTAGATTTCTAAAACATTCAATCTTGCTTTGCAAGCACTGTGAAAGCTTTGAGTGGCGCCACTCTTCACCACCATGTTTATCGACATTTTTCTTTTATCTTTTTTTTTTTTTTTTTTTTTTTTTTTTAGTGGATGTAGTGTAAATGGATGCAGCTTTTATGCGTAGAACGATGCGTGCTTTTATGCGTAGGAACGATGCGTGCGCACACATGAAGGCTAGAGACCAACACTGAGCGTCTTCCCTGATTGCCTTCCACTTTGTTTACTAAGGCAGAGTGTCTTCAGCTAACTCAAGAGCTTGCTGGTGGGCCATGCCAGCTCGCTGTCTGCCCTGTCTCTACTGCACGTTTGCCCAGCTTTTCCGTGGGACTGGGAATCTGAACTCTGATCCTCGTGTTTATATGGTAAGTGGATAAAGTGCCTCCCAGCCGCCTTCTCAGACCTCTTTAATGATTGTATCCACTTGCCCAAATCTGCCCTCTGATGAATGTTGGCTGTGTCATGATACATGAATGATGTGAATGATACATGGATTGGTATTTTTATTTTCTTTAATCTTATGTTGTTTCTCACTAAATACCCCTGTGGTCAGACTTTTAAAATCAGACTATAACCTTAGGTCAAATATATCAGATAATCTAATAACTATAAGTAGCATCCACTCATTTTTCTGTTTTTTGGGGTTTTTTTGTTTTTGTTTTTTTCTTTTTGTTTGTTTGTTTTTGTTTTTGTTTTTTGTTTTTAGATTTTAAGGACACAAAAACTCTTAGGCAATAGTCCTGAATAAAAACAATACCTGGGAAAACAGTTTTGAAGAGTTTATGCAACAAATTCAGTTCACTGTGTGCTTGCTCCAGTCAATTAAGTGATTTGTAGTTTGACAGCAGTGAACCGCAAATGAGCAGCCAGTCAGTGGTTTCTCCTGGACTCGTTGCTTTGTCCACCATCTGAGTTTTGGTTCCTTTGTTGAGAACTTTGACCTATGAGTTTTCTTCAACTGCAGAGGAAACATGATCTTCTGCCCTTAAATTTCTTGCACGAAAGTCACACACTTTTCAGCTTAGGAATTATCTTGAGAGATTACCCAGTCTGGAAGCATAGGTTTGAACATGAAACGCCCCCCAGTCTGGAAGCATAGGTTTGAACATGAAACGCCCCCCCCATGGGCTGATGCATTTGCACACTTAGTCCCCAGATGGTGGAAAACTGGGAAGGCTGAAGATGCAGGAGATGCAGCTTTGCCTGAGGAATCCTGTAGCGCTGAGTTTTGGCTATGCGGCTTTGTGCTCCCAGTGGACCACACACCTCCTCAACCTCATACCCACCCAGGAGCTATCTTTGGATCTGGGAATGAAAGACACAAACACATTAGCTTACTTTTTGAATGCCTTGGCTACTCAGAGGCTGGCCACTCTTAAACCTTCCCCTGCTACCCCAGGCCCAGTTCCGGAAGTGGCTCCGAAATCACACAGGGCTGGTTGGTTTATCTCATGCCGCTCCTGCATCCCGTCCTTCTTCCCTGAGTCATGACGCTCCTCTTCCTCTCTGTGTCCTTTCCCAGAACCCTGAGGCTGCCCCATCTCCTTCTGCCCAGTCATTGGCTGCTGGCATCTTTTCGATTGATCAAAAAACAATTGGGGACAAGGACCTTTAGCGTCTGGACACAACGGTTCCTGATTGGATCAAAGCATTGGAACCAATCTCCAACAGAACTCAACCACTGGGCGCTGGCTTTCATGCTTTCTAGCCCATTTCTTGTTCGAACTCTGCTTCTTGATTTTGGATGCCATGTGACCAGCTGCCTTCCCCACCATAATGGAATATATCCCTACAAACTGCAAGCCGGAATAAACTCTTTCTCCTCTAAGTTACCTTTGTCAGAGTATTTTATCATGGCAACAGGAAAGAAACTAATACATCTTCATTAGGCAAAACCGGACCTGTATAAATCTACCTAATCTACCCACTTGATTGCACCTAAATCAAGTATGATATTTTTCTTTTCATGCTTCAGTTAAAAACAAAAACTTTGCCTCTAAATCATGTAGCTGCTCTATGTTCCTCTCTACATCCAGAGTTGTATGGCCTCTGCTTCCTTCCCTTCAACACCTACTCATTCACACATATGCACACATGCACTTACAAATACGGCTGCTTACATGCATGTACATACTGTAAGAGTGTTCTGTGTCACAGCCTTGTGCCTACTTCCTGTAGTTCTCTCCCTCGCACGCTCCTTAAGTGGTCAGAGGTGGGTCCTGCCTTCCTTACTAGCTGTCTCCTTTGGCCATGCCTGTGAGGATGTTAATGGTGAAGCTGGGGGTTGGGGTGTGGGACCCCTGTTATCATGCAAGCGATTGCTAACTGTGGACCTCTGACTTTGTAATTTGTTCTTTATGGACTCGCCTGCAGCCAATAAGCAAAATCAATAGCCTCTGCTGAAATGTAAGCAAGCTCTGGCGTGTTATGTGACAGGTGAAGATGCATGCGCTTTACCAGGGGTCATGGGGCCGTATCAAATTTCTCTCTGACTTGGTTTCAAAAAGCCCAATCCATTCAGGGAACATTCGTCACTGGAAAATGTTGCAGCGGGGAGTAAGAAAGGCTGTCTCTCCTCATCCCTCTTTTAACGATGTTTGTTTTCAACCGCCTGTTCAATAATGTCACCGGGAAGAAATTATGTGAGGAGAATAAAGTGCCTACAGTCTATTTATTTATTCATTCATTCATTTCTGTGGAAGAACACTAGCTGTTGCTTCCTCATGTATATTAATACAGCCGTGGTCCTCTGAACATTTGCTCTTCCTATTCCCTTCCAAGAAATAGGCAAGTCTCTCTACTACCATGGGATTGATTACCTGGCATTGGAACCAGAGAGAAAGTAGATGAGCTAAAGGGGAGACATACATATCTCTAAGCTGTCTTTACGGTACGGGTGTAAATCTACTCGATAATTTGGCTTCTGATAAGATGCCAAGAACTTTAGCTATTTTTCCCCCCACAACCGTCAGACACCAGGCAATTTTGGAGAAGGACATAAAATAAAGGGCTAATGAGTGAGAGTGGGTTCGAAGGAACTAAAATAAAATGGGCTTTTAATCTTTGATATTTTAATCACCGCAGCTTCTCCATTCGGCTTCTCCTCGTCTGATTTGGGTGAGCATTCAGCTCGGAAGGTGGACTGCCGGTGTGAAGCTCGGGAGCTGATATGGAGGCCAGCCTGCAAACAAGGAGGCTCCCTTTCTGTGCTCAGCGGACTTGAGACACCTGCAAAACCTCCTCCAGAGCATCTAGCCCTGCAGAGGCTGGGATGACAAAGGAGACAAAATCAAGCAGTGCCAGGTGACTGGGCCCTAGCAGGATCTGAGAACATGGCTCTGTGGAGCAGGGAGTCTTCCACCTGGTTGTGGGAATGGGTCTGAAAGGGAAATTAGACGTTGGACACGTTCACGCGCAACGCGGCTTGCCGTCAATGGCTTCTCTTGTTCTTCATGATGAACGTCATCTGGGGAGTGGGCTCTGTGCTTGACAGCTATAACCCATCTAAATATTTCTGTGCTAGCATTCCGCAGACAAATACATATGCTCTATTTAGAACAACTATAAAACTACAACGAGCTCAGCCAGGGTCATCTTAGAAAGACCCCGCTCCCCCACCCCCCGCCACTACTTGGAAAACTTCCCTACTTCTAACATATCATCAACGCTCGGAAACATTACAGGTTATCTTGTTACGCAAACTCATTACATTAAAAATTCCTACCTGCCACAAGAATATGTAAAATCTTCTGTCCTACCTATCTCCTGTCATACTTAATACCATAGAATTATTGTGTGAAATCATTTGGCAGAATCTTAGAATATATCGGAGTACAGATCCTTCAACTGCACTGTAAACTCTTCAGGAATAAGGACCATGTCTTAATGGACACCGTATTCCTATATTTTGGCTCAACTTAGTTACCTATGAGCAAAATACAAACCTGAATTTGAGGCTGGTAGTTTGAATTTACCTATTTCATTATCTCTATATGTAATATATGTGTGTATGAGAAACATAAAGCTATGCTTGTCAATGTAACAGAGTTTAATCTCTGAGTTTGAACAAATCGCAGGCCCGTGAGCTTTCTCTCCAGCTTCTGTCACACTCCATGAGGATGAGCACAGGTGAGTGTGGGGACACGCAGGCCACTGTGCACACAAACAGGTTAGAGGACAGTCTGCAGAGGTGCTGGAGACATGGTCTCTTGTTTGTTGGTGGGTTCAGCAGGCCAGCTGGCCTTCCAACTCCTAGGATTTCCCTGCGCCTCCTGCACCTCCGCCTACCTCTCATTATAGAGGTCCTGGGCTTGCAGAAGCACATGCCACTGTGACAAACAGCTTTACATGAGTTCAGGGATCCAGACTACACAGCAAGAGCTTTACACGTTGAGCCATCCTCCCAGATCTGTTATGCTTAAGGAAAAAAAAACAAAACTATAATAGGTATTGAGACAGATGCCTTTCAAGAGATTTTACATTTCTCCATTATACTGATACAAAGAAATCACAGAGGCTCAACAACTCTACTAATTTATATAAGTATAAATACATACAGAATAGAGAGCTTCATCATTTAATATGCTAGTCACACATAGCCACTAGGCACTCAAATATGAAGTCAAACTTGATACATGGAGATATATATATATATATACATATATATATATATATAATGGCCAACTATCTTAATATTATTTTATTGATTAGATAGTGAAATACTTTGGATATGTTCTACTACCTAAAGCAAACACTAAGAAAGTACAATTAAAGCCATCATGTCTCTTTTAACTGTTTGGCTACTGGACCATTTCCTGCCAGGGATGACTCCTGTTGTTTTCTGTCGGACAGAGGTGGTAAATAGAGCTTTTCCAGGGTGTCAGAGATTGTCCTGAGCAAAGTGTTTACTTCAGCTCCACGCCAATGGCCGCTCAGTACCCACTGGATTTAAGTATGTGAGTGTCATATTTGTATTTGATTTCTCTTTAAAAGTAGGTCTTAATGAATAAAAAGTGAATTTATTAATGACACCCAAACTACTGTTTGAGGCCTAGTGTTCTTAGTTTGGGAGTGTAAATGAATAGATTTGTGCTAGCGATTTCTAGCTTGCTTTCTCCCCCTCCTTCCCTCCCTCCCTCCCTCCTTCCTTCCTTCCCTCCCTCCCTCCTTCCCTCTTTCCATCCCTCCCTTCCTCCCTCCCTCCCTCCTTTCTTTTCTTCCTTCCTAAACTGTGCTAGTGATTTATAGTCTGCTTCCCCATCTCTCTCCTCTCCCTCCCCTGCTCCTTCTATCCCCCTTTCCTAAACTCAAGCGTTCCTCCGATATTGACTATCTAGTTATTTCAACACAGGGCATCTCACTGGTTGGCCCGTGAGTCCCAGGAATCTGCCTCTTTCTGTGTTCCTGGTGTTAAGTTTACAAGCATGCATGCTGGGGGGGGGG
>NW_022196891.1:84622023-84626119 GCF_008632895.1 Mastomys coucha
CCTGGCCCCACACTAGCTCTTGTGCTGTTCCTTCTTGACATACCGGGTACACTCACACTCAAGTTCACGCCAGACCCTCTGGATCAAGCTCTTCGCAGCCTGAGGATTTCCATATCTGGATTCTACTCACAATAGCAGTATGTGTGTTGTGGAACTGTTTGGCTAGCAGTTTTCCCCGTAGGCAAACATTTTTCCAGTCATGATTGATAGCATTTTAGATTTGATTAAATACAAAAGATTATGCAAAAAAAAATTACAGAATATAGCTTTCAGGGCTTCTAAATACAATGACCCATGAGCTTTACAAGGGATGTGGGGACAGCTGGATAGTTTGCTTGCTAAACGGTGTGGGCAATCTCAATGCCAATGTAGAAGACTCTGGTCTTCTTAAAACTCTGGTCTCACTTAGTCTCTAACACTGAGTATCCTGACAAGTGCTGCCAATTCAGTCCATCTCTAAACAGCTGGATGACCAGGGAGCATCTGTCACCCCATTACAGTGAGATACCAAATCTTTTAAGTTCAGACTCCATTTTAGAGAACCTGACCTAAGTTTGAATTCAGGGAAACTAACAGACGGGTACCTAGCATTAGTCTTCAAGTTGTCCCCCAACAAAACCTGAGCCTAGCTCCAGTCTCTTGGCTAATCCCCAACAAGACCAGCATCTCCAGGTTATACCCTCAACAAGACCAGTGTCTCCAGGCTATTTCCCCAACAAACCTGCACCCCAGATTACAAGCCCACCCCTTGCCTAATCACCACCAATGCAGAGGGGAGCAGAAGTTAAGTTTATGATAGGACTCCCAGCACCAGCCAATTATGCTAAAGGCCACAGTAGCTTTCCAATTAGATGCTTGCACACATATTCCCTGCTTGCTGCTTACTAGAAAGCCTTGCCCCAATAGACATTCGGGGCTCCCCCACCACCAAAACCGCCCTGTGTGACTGCATGCATTGGGGGTTGGGGGAGGGCAAGCTAGCTCAAATAGAATAAAGACCCTGCTGTGAGTTGCATCAGCTCAGCTCCTGTTTGTCACTAACATCTCCCTGGCCCAACAACAGCAGTTATCAACCTCTGAGCAGGCAGTGGTGTAATCCTTTCCTCAAGGAATTTACAAGAGGCCTCTCAGTGTATCAGAACTTAAGTTCTAGCATATTCCTGAACATCAAATAACGCATCCTTTGGCTTCTATACACTATCAAAATGGAAGTTCTGGTTCTGTAAGATGATAGCTCAGTTGGTAAAATGGTTTCCATGCAAGCTTGAGGTCCTGAGTTTGACCCCCAGTTACCCATGTAAAAATGCTGGGAATGCTGGCATTTGTAATCACAGGACTTAGGGAGTGGAGACTGTTAGATACCTGGGGTTCACTAGCCAGGGTGGATTTCAGATTCAGTAAGAGCTCCTTTATTATTAAAGAAGGTGGACAGAAGTTCATACAAAAGGAGTAATATTCAGGGTTGACTACTGCTTCCTCACATGCCTGCATGCAGACACATGCGCAAATACACAATATACACCCTGAAAACCATGCATGAGCATGCACACATGCATGTACAAGTATACACATATACGAAATATACATGTAGGAAGTATCTTGTGGCTCAGTGGTTGACCTCATGCATCTGTGAAGATCGTAGGTTCCTGATGATCATTCTGAAGCCAGGCACGTTGTGGTTAGAAGCAGGGGCTGCAGGCTGGAGCCCATAGCAATGATGTAATTGGAAAGCTAGATCCCAAGCTGCACAGGAGGTAATGAGTTCCCATTTTGACTTAATTAAGACCTTAATGGTTATCAGGACAAAAGCCTCTCCTTAATTCCATACCAACCAAGGACAGCAATTTCAATCACTCTTATAATGTTGACCCTGAGGTATGCAACGAGGGAGGGAGGAAGCCTGACACTACTAAAGATCTTGTGCTATCCAGGTCAGTTAGGGCCCTAGGCCAGGAGAGCATTGCTATCCCATTGCTTAAGTTATCTCTTCAACTAACCTGGCTGCTTGATGTACACCCATCAACCCATCAAGGCCACTCTGGGGCCATTGGAAAGAGGATAAGAGTTCACATTCACAGGAGTGGAGCAAAAGGTAAAGCATTCAGAGAATGTAGATAATCATCTTGGACAGCTTACTGAGGGGCTGGAGGGCATTAAATGGTGCCCATGAAGAGCAACAGGGAGGAGGGACTCGTGCTACTTCTTTCCTAGGAGCTGTCACCCTTTCGCTGTAGGTGACAAAACTTTCCATGTAGGTGCCTTGGGGCCTAAATATCTTCACCCCTATCCTGCAACTCCACTTAGAGAGTGTGCCATATTACTCTGTCATTAGTTACCTATGCCTCACAGCCTAAGGTTTAATAATCCAGTCATCAGTTAGTTACTGAATCTCTGGAGGAGTCCCCCACAGTGCTAGGATGCTGGGAATATCATGTAGACACAAGTATGTGGAGGGTTTTAATTTGATAGATTACTGCCTATCCTTAGAAACATAGCAATACACTGAGGCAAGAGAATACTGCGTGGGGCTTCCCACTAGTGACCAACCATGAAACAAGACTAAGAAGCTGGTCTAGTTGTACTTCTGCTGCTCTAAAGAAACACTCTGACCCAAAGCACTGTTCGGGAAGGAAAGGGTTTATTTCATGTTACAAGTTACAGTTGACCAATGAAGGAAATAAGGGCATGAACTAAACCAGGAACTTGCAGCAGAACCCATGGGGAGAATGTGACTCGCTGGCTTGACCTCAGACACATGGTTAGCTAGCTTTCATATACAAGCCCAGGATCGCCTGTCTAGGGAGTGGTGCTGCCCACAGTGGGCTGGCCTTGCATATCAATTAACAAGAAAATTTCCTCGCTGTCCAATGCCCACAGGACTCTGTGATCTTGGCAATCCCTCAGTTAAGATTCCTTTCTCAGGTGATCACAGGCTGTGTCAAATTCGACGGCCAAAGCTCTCAAGGACAGGAAGCAAGGAAGGGAAGATCTTCTGAGGAAACCATCCTTCACATGAAATAAGGAAAAAGAGGACTACAGCTTGGTGTGCTATAGCAGGCTTATCGTCTCCACGCATAGGGTGCTAGGGCAGAAGTATTTCAAAGCTAGCCTGGGCAAACGGGTGAAAGCCAGTCTTAAACAAGCTTAGTGCTGAGGGACAGAGCTCAGTGAAAAGGTTCTGTCAAAACATTCTCACTAAAAACGGGAATCCCAATCAATTCATAAAGAGAAAAAACTGCATAAATCCAAGGTAGATAAATTTCAACTTTCCAAAAGACAGATTGTTGTTTGATAAATTTTACTTTTCACAGAAGCTGAAAAAGATGAGCAGTTTATGCTATTTTTGGAGTATTCATAAAGTGTAAATCTATATACTTAAATTCTATACAAGTCCCAAGCAATGGGTCAGTGTAAAGAAAGCTCACATAATTGGCATCTATGGGTAATTATATCTTAATTATAGAAATTATAGAAATGTTGCTTCCTTCTCTAAATAAGAGTTCTAGAAAATATCAAAACATGTGTGCGCACATGTATATGTGTGTATGTGTGTGTGTATGTGTGCGTATGTATGTGTGTGTGTGTTTAATATCTAATACAGAAGCTACTAAACCAAGAAGCCACTTGGTCATTGGAGCCAGGGAGGGTGTTGTGGGGCAGAAGGAAAGAGGATAAAAGCCAAAAACAAAAACAACAACAACAAAAAAAACCAAAAGATGTGGATCTGAGAGCTCAGTGGGAGTGTTTGCTTGAGTGTTCCTGGCCCTGGGTTTTTGCTATAGCACTCAAGGAAGGGAAAGGTAGAGTGGAAAGAGGAGGAGGAGGAGGAGGAGTGGAGAGGAAGAGGAAGATGGAAGGGAAGAAAGGAGAAAGGGAAGATTGGTCAGAGATGTGTAAAGGTTTTGGAGAATAGGAAAAAATAGGAGATTCCCAGTAGCTGAGTGGTTCCACAGACTGATATTTTACAAGTGATGGGAACTGAAACTATGGGGTTGGAGTGGGGATTCAGTCCTCCAAAGAAGGTAAGGAGTAGCTGCCTTTCTCAATCCTGTAACAAAATCCCTGCCAATAACAAGGAAGGAAGGAAGGAAGGAAG
>NW_022196891.1:84626187-84647375 GCF_008632895.1 Mastomys coucha
GAAGGAAGGAGGGAGGGAGGGAAAGAGAGAGAGGAAGGGGAAGGGAGGGAGGAAGGAGGGAGGAAGCTAAAGGGAGGAGGGAGGGAGGGAGGAAGAGAGGGAGGGATGGAGGGAGGGAGGAAGGAAGGAAGGGAGGAAGGAAGAAGAGTTCCTTTGGTGTAATTTGGGGGTGTACTCTATCGTGGTGGGGAGACATGGGGCAGAAGTCTGAGGCAGCTGTCACAAGTGTCCACAGTCAGGCAGCAGAGAGACTACACTTCTGCCATGCCTTCTTTCTCACTAATGTTCAATCTTGTCCATGGAATGCTGCTACCCACATTTCGGATGGGTCTTCCTCCTGCAGTTAACCTAATCTGAAGTTGCTTACAGACACCCCAGAGGTTCCTCTCCCAGGTGGTTCTAGATCCTGGAGATATTGTTAGATCAGTCAATATTAAGCATCCCAGGTAGCATGCCAAGACTTGATTTTTCCTTGAAATGCTGAATCTATCTGAATTAGGAATAATAGGTCATGTGTTTCTTCTCACAAGCGAGTCAGGATGGAGAGCAGACACACAGGAATGTTCTGTGTAGGATGTTGAACCCTCCTTGCTGGCTCAGTAGGAAGCAGTCCCGGATTGATTCTCCAAGCCAAGCATCGATCGATCAGCAAATACTTTGCCTTTCATGTTTATGTCACCCTGATCCAATGTGTATCCTTCACCTGTAATTTCCATGTTTTTTCCTCTTTCCACTGACCACTGACTGCTCTTCCAAGGGACAAGGAGAAACATCTTTTCAGTTTTCAATTTTCATGAACACAGGCAGTATCCGCTCTCAGAATTTGTTTTGAATGATTTCTGGGGAGACCTGAAATCGGTCAGCAACCTGGCTTCCTGAACACAAACCCGAAAGTTCTAAGGAAATCTGCCTCTTTAGTGCTGTTCTAGCCCGAGCTTCTTTTCCTTTCTTTATCTCCCAGCAGGGCAAGGAGGGTAATGTTTGTAACATTTCAATCTCTGAACCAGTGAATAAAAGATATCAGTGTAACTTAGCTGAGACACGAATAAATATTCATAACAATGGCACATGCATAGCTAATTGAATGGCTTTTGTTAATATTAAACTAGATATTCATGGACATGTGCCTTTCCCTATAATGAAAATACTGCCTTGGGCTAGTTTTGTTTTTCTTGTCTAGAACAATTTATGTGCTTTCACTGAAACGAATATAAACTCCTATTCTCATGACAAAAGAATTCACCATTAATTTGAGTAAAGAATTTCTTTATTCCCTTTGTGGTATGCTTTATTGAAGAAGTAAATCCTAAATGCATCTTGAAATTTTTGTTCATACGTTATATTTAATTTCGACAACACATTCGATGTCTATAAATAGAGATTCCTAAGGTTATTAGAAACAGATGCATTGTTATCAAATCCATCAGAGATTTCCTTTCGATTAATTTAAAAAGTAATAAAAACAAAGCAAAGAAAACGAAAATTCCTTTGTGGCGGTTTCTGGGAAGTTTAAACCTATTACTTCTCCTGTTTCCTCCATCCTTTTTTTTTCTCAAATTTTTGGCTTCTTTTCCATTTGCCTGGTGTACACTGGGATGAATATTTCATATTTTTGCTTTTTTGAAGGTCACCTACAGTTTCTTTTCTTCTTCCTCTTCCTTTTTGTTTTTTGAGATGATGGTCCCTTATGTAGCTCAGGCTGGCCTCAAACTTGCTGTGTAGCCAAGGACTACCTTGGGCTACCTCCAACTCCATGGGCCTGCCAATACACAGATTTAGCCTCTAAACATTCTTGCTAAGTCCTGACAAAACCCCACTGTGCCCTGAATAGGACACTGAATAGAGGTACACGAAGCTCACAGTCTGACCTGGGATTCTCCTATTCTACACTGATGGCATTGGTGGCAATGGGACTAGACGTTGGTCTGATGGAGTTACTAGATGCATGAAGGTGGAGCCCATGCCACTTATTTATTGTGTGTGGGAGCTTAGGAAACCAATAATGACCTACAAAGACCTGAAAACGTAGAGATTGGTGGCCAAATCATCTACATGGGGCTGATAGTAGGAAAGTGATTTCAAAACTTGAGTAGAAACAAAATTATCTAGGATCTACTGCACAGAGTGGTATGGGATTCCCTGACTTCATTCAACAGGTTTTTAATAGCCAGGTTTTAGGTGGGGTCAGAATTAACAAATGCAGAAAACTAAAGAGAGAGGGACGATAGTAGGAGACCCGAAGTTAAGTAATTTCAGCAACTCCATGGAGATATTTTGAAGTTCCAAAGAAACCCAACAATATTAAAACATGGTTATGAAGAAGTAAATTTGAAGTGTACTTAGGAAGACCCCAAGTCAGCTATGTTTATGGTTAATTTAATGTTGTTAAAATAAATTGGCCAAAGCGTGAGCTCTGGGTAGGTGATAGGCAGGTGCAGTTTGTCTGCTAAGGCATGAAGTATCCATGGAAGAGCAAACTTGAGAAGAGGTCTGTCTGGACTCAGTAAGGTAAAAGGTGTTTGTGTGGCACTCAAGAAAAACGCACACTATGGCAGCATGGTCTAAAGTTCAAGCTGAGAAAATGTCCAAAGATAGACCTGTATGCATGTAACATCGTCCAAAGGAGGTATGGCAAGGAAGGAGTTAACTGAGTGGTAGGCCTTTGGGCTCACTAACACTTAAGACACAGTAGAAGAGGGAACCTGGTATCCTTGTTACCTTCAATCAGCAACTTGCCCCAAACCTAGAGTCACCTAGGGAGAAGAAATCTCAGTTGAGAAGTTGCATCCATGAGATTGCCCTGAGAGCATCCAGATAGGGCATTTCCAGTAATGACTAACTTGGGAGGACCTAACCCCTAACCCCCTTTGTTTTGTGTGATGGCATCCCTAGGCAGGTTGACCCAGGCTGTGTAAGAAAGGGATTGTGATTGTCTGAAAGCAAGGCAGTAAACACCATTCCTCTGTGTGTCTGCTTCAGTTCCTGCCTTGAGTTCCTTCCCTGGTTTCTCTTAGTGATGGACAGTAAGTGTAAGATACATTGAATCCCTTCCTCCTCAAGTTGCTTTTGGTCATAATACTTCACCATGGGAACACAGAAGCAGACAAGAATATCTGGGAAGAGCCCTCAGAAGAGGTCCAGAAATGCTGGAGAAGAAATGGGTGCAGACAAAACGCTTTAACAAGAATCATTTATGACTGTCAGTCACAGTGAGGATCCAGGAAAGCAGAATTCAATGGTACAGGCTCTGACCGTGTTTTGGCAGCAGTGTTCTCAGTAGTCAATGTATAGAAGCAGTCTAGATATCCATCCACAGATGAACAGCTGCTATTTGACTTATTGACGGGTAACACGTGGTGGTGTGTGTGTGTTTGTGTGTAATATGATAAGAAATTAAAAGAGGGAGCTACATGAGAAGAGGAAAGGGACTTGTGGGAAGGGGCAGGGGATAAAAGAGGGCAATTAAAGTGGTGAATATCATCAACATATATGATATACATGTACTATGGTGTCATGAACACCATTACTTTGTACAATAAATATATATGTATACTCATAAACCATTAAACTGCAGGTACAGTTTATAGACGAGCTTGGTGCATTTCTGACTAAGATGGCCAGTGTGAACCATTAAAGGCAGATGTTCTGGAGAAGTGAGATGAGGAGTTAGCAAGAGTAGATCACACATGTAAGCCAGTTCTGTCAAAAATCATCAGATACTTTATTCAGGTCAGATCTGTCCTCACAAGTATAGGCCAATCCTGGGTCCACAAAAAGCGTCAGAATTCAGGACAGTTTTGCAATCAGATGCTGCCCGGCTGAGGCCCACTAATAACATAGATAATTAGCTATTTTCCCCGAATGTCACTCCCCTTCTTCAATGGTGCATCGTTGCTTCTGTTAGACGGCTGCTCAGTGGTAGATACTTCTAGAAGCCAGTAAGTAGTTCTCAGTTCTTCATTCGTCCTCCCTGCATATGTGAGCTACTTGTGAAGAACTTCAAGTTCCAAGGTCACACCCAGCAAGGCCCAGGGCAAGGAGCCTTCCTAGTCCGTGCATTCAGACGTCAAGAGCAGCGCTACCAACCAGCCAACCGTGCCACACTGGATTTTCCATATGACCAAAATGTTGGGGCTTACATCTTTTAATTGCTTTAATAAAACAATATCTGAACAAATTTTTTGCACTAATGGTCTTTAGATGATGGACTTATAATTTAGGCAATTGATTTAATTTTTTTAATATGTGACTCTTGGCATTATAGAGGTACTGGCTATAATGTGTATTTGATGCACAGTTGAGACAATACAGCCATTTTCCGATTCATTGTTTACAAACTTTACCAATTTAAAGTTTACTGATGCAATTGGAAGGTAACAGGTGGTATCAAGCACAAAATTAGCTAATCAATTAACTCAATTCAGAAAGCAAATTAAGATTGTCTGGTAAATAAGACACAGCTTTCTGTTGACGATTAAGTCTTAATGATCTTCCCGCTATTTTGTTTTCGGTATGGGTACATTAAGACATCTTCAATCCATTGTTTCTCTCAGAGATAGACAATTGCTGGATAGTCTTCCTTGGTGAAGGAAACCAGATGTTTTTATTTCTCAGATGTCATCTTAAAGCAAGGCAGGTGTTTGTTCTGGGGCAGCCTAGCCACATGTGGCTCTATATCTATGTAGGTTTAAGATGGGGAGGCAAGATCATCTAGCATTCTCTGCTTCACTTAGAGCCTGTGGCCCAGGAGGGATGTCCACAGGGAAAAAGGAGATTTTCCCTGATCTGTCAAAAATGGCTCAATGGGTCTTGTATGTAAGTATAATAGTGGCTGAGAGGAATCTAGAAATGGTCCACACATCTCAGGAGATGAAATGTTATTACTTCTAGAACAGGTGACTTAATAGGGATCAAAGCATGCCCACCTAATACTTTACTTTCTTGCTGTCTCCTGAAATTCTTAGCACCCACTATCTTAAAGAGTTGAAATATGGCAGCCGTTCTCTGGGAAACACTGATCCCAAGCCAAATAGGGTTGCTTTGTCCATGGAGGGATAAATAGCCATGCATGGTAATTATGGCTCTTTTGGGTGGCCCCCAAGTGGCTGCTGGGCTTCAGACTATGAAACTCAATTTTCCTCACCTCTGCAGATCACCTGATCAGTAGAGCACCTGTGCGTCTCCCATTCCTAAGTCCTGTGTCCTGTGTCCCTGCCTCAGCTCCTTCCTGAATGCCACAGGAAACATTTCCTGGATAAGTCCCAGGCATCCCAGGCAGGGGAGCCTTTACAGCGTGGCTTGTCTCTAGAGACACAAGTCTACGAATTCATTCTTTTAGGTTTCAACAAGACTTGTGTGCGTGTGTATGTGTGTGTGCATGTGTGTGAGTGTATATATGTGCATCTCTGAGTGTTTGTGAGTGTATGGATATGAGTGTGTGTAAGTGTGTGAGTGAGTGAGTGTATGGGAGTGTGACTGTATGCGTGAGTGTGTGTGTGTGCATGTGTGAATGTGTGTGACTGTGTAAGTGTATGTGAATGTGTGATAGTGTTTGAGTGAATGTATGCATATGACTGTGCATATGTACATGTGTGTGTAAATATGTGTGTATGTATATGCATGTGTGTGAGGAGTATGAGTGTGTGTGTGTGTGTGAATTTGTGTGTGGAGTTTGTATGCAAATGTATGTGTATTCATATGTGTATGTTTGCATGTGTGAGTGTTTAATGTGTGTGTGAGTAAGTGTGTGGGTGTGGGTTGTGAATGTGTTTGTGAATGCGAGTGTGTGTAGCTGTGTGTGAGTATGTATGTGAA
Organism: Mastomys coucha; assembly: GCF_008632895.1. Lineage (NCBI taxonomy): Eukaryota > Metazoa > Chordata > Mammalia > Rodentia > Muridae > Mastomys > Mastomys coucha. Next base: position 84,632,002 of record NW_022196891.1, read on the forward strand.
GTGTGTGTGAGTATGTGTGTGAATGTCAGGTGTTTTCTCAGTTCCTTTGACCTTGCTCTTTTGATGCAAGGTCCCTCATTGAATCTGGAGTTAGCAGTTTGGCTAGACTGGGTAGCCAGTGAATCTTTAGGACCTGCCTAGAAACATGACACTCACCTGGCTTTTCCACATTGCTTATATCTGAATTTGCATCTTCACACCTGTTTGTGCAAGCACTTTACTGAGCCCAAGAAGTTGTGTATATTTTTGATAGAAATAAGTGTTAGCAAACCATCTGGGACAGTGTCCAGGCAATGCCCGGACAGCAGGCTTTAAAGTGTGCAGGATGGCTGAGCTACTCATCCCACAGGTATGATGCTTTGTGCTTTACAATGGTAGTGGAATAGAATGGAAATAATCAAGACATACAGCGATTAGGGTTTAGTAAGCCAAAGTGCCTTCGAATCATGGGTTATCAATGAGTATGATTTAGATCATTTAAGAAGTAGACTGAAATTATTTTTTTTTCTAAACTAGTGTTCACCATCAAATGCATATGTGTCTTGTCTTTATTAAGGAAAACGAATTCATACGTGGATTTTGCAGTGAGTTCATAGGTAGCTTTAGGTCACCCCTCAGTAGGAAGAAAACTATATGTGGAATGACTGAGTTCCAACTCACATTCAGTTTACTTGGTTTGTTCTCTAGGAAATCATTTTGCCTTCATGACTATGAGAAAAATTTTGTGTTTCTCCCAATATGGGGATCAAAACCATCAGGTTTAATCACAAAAGTATTAACTGGTTTTGTCACATTAGGAGAAGATAACAGAAAAAAATAAATAAATCCAAGATGAAATACCAGGCTCCAACAAGGCTGGTAATATTGCCCAACAGTTAAATTGAAGGATTGGGTGAAACATGCCTAAGGGCTTAGGAATATCAACTATTTGGCTCTGAATGTCTAAATCCATTTGTGAGCATTGGAAAGACTACTGTTGTCCCTCATTGTGTTTTTTCCTTCTTCAATAACAACAGAAGTGCCTTGGACAGCACAAGTTAAGATGCCTCTTCTCTCCTTCCCTTTAAGGGAAGTTTACAAGAGAATACAGTGCATATTTGTGGGCGGTACCCTCCAGGGCAGGATGCTGTGTCTTTGTGTCTTGTCTTTTGGAATATGGACCTGATGCTAAGCTTCTTGCACTCCACTGATGGTCAGAAAAGAGGAATCTGATGACACACAGTAGGAGCAAGCATAAGAAAGAAAGAAAACACTGCAGACTGGTTTATTTCCACAACTGAAATTTATTTCTCACAGCTGCGGAAGATGAGAGTCACAATCTCAGGGTTAGAAGATTTAGTTCTTTCTGTGGCCTTTATTCCTGGTTGCGGGCAGATGGTTTGTAGCCATGATGGCCTTGCATAACCTTTGTCCTGTACATACTGAGGGTGGGGTGGGGAAGTGAAGGTGAGAGCGAGGGAAGAAGAGGGAGAGAAGTAAGGGTGAGGAGAGAGAGTGAATAAGGGAAAGAAAACAAAACAATGTTAGCAAATTTGAGTCTCACTCTTTGGACTTCATTTCACCTTAATTACTTCCTCTAAGTCTCAATATCCAAATACAGACACGCTGGACTTAAGACTTCCACATAAGGCTGTGGAGATGCACCAGACACAATTCAGCCTATAACAGTCCTTTACTCCATAAGTAGGTATCTTGGGGCATTGCCATTTTCAGAGAGAGACCTGGAATACACAGGAACACTTCTGGTACTGAAACATCTGCATTCCTCAATATCTGTCAATACTTGTTGAGTCATTTATGTTGCATGTTCTAAAAATCATAGCCTGGCTACAAGACAATACCTATATTCTTGGCATATATTTTGTAATATTTGATTATTAATTATGTCGGGGATGTATCTACATAGTGACAGAGAATACTATTTTTCTGGTGTTAATACAAAGTATTCAAGGTTAGCTGGTAGTTATGATTAAAAATTCACATCTTATGGCTGTAGAACTTTGTTTGGATTTTAGTATTTAGGGATAACAGTTTTCTAGTTAGGTTATTATTAACATATAGTAGATGTTCACCAAGGTTTGTGACTGGGTGTCTCTTGGTCTTTCTTTTTTACCTAGACAGAAATCCCTCAGCTAGATCAAGTTTTGTACTAGGTTTTTCTTTGTTGATCTTTACCACCATTAAAACCTAGCATGTTAACGCTCATTTAGAAAACCTCTTCCACCTGGGACAGCCTGCAGAGATGAGTGGTGCATTGTCCCCTCACCCCCAGCCCTATTGTCTAGCTCTTGGCTTCATCTTCAGTCCTGAGGATCCCAAGAGTATCCTGACTCTCTGTCTGCCATCCCAGTAGGGACTAACTGGGACATAGGCTGCAGAGTGGAGCCCAAGGCTCGGCTAGCAGAGTCAGATACTCTGACATCCATTGTCTGGGCCATGGCTCCCCACACCTTCCTCAGAAGTCTCACTGATGCCATCAGAAGCATCCAGCCAACACCAGGGAAGGCCAGATGCCTAAAAGACAGAGTAAAACCACAATCAACAAGACCTAGAGTAATATGGCACCACCAGAACCCAGCCACCCTGTTCTAACAAACCCTGGAGAACTTAATGGAACTGGAGCACAAGAAGAGGAGCTTAAATCCAATCTTATGAAGGTGACAGAGACCTTGACAGGACATGACTAAATCCCTTAAGGAAATACAGAAAAATCCTTTAAAACAGGTAGAGACATTAAAAGAGGAAATGAAGAAATAGGGGGAAAAGCAACCAAACAGGTGAAGAATATGAGTAAAACTGAGAAGGAAAATAGATAACACAAACTGAGGCAAACCTGGAGACAGAAAAGCTAGGAGAGAAAACAGGAACTAAGGACATCAGCATTACCAACAGGATACAGGGGATGAAAGAGAAAATCTCAGGCGTAGAAGGGGAAAGCAATAAATCAGTCAAAGAAAATGCAAAATCACTAGCTCTCCCCTACATAAGCAATAAACGGGCTGACAAAGAAGTTAGGGAAACAGGACTTGTCATAGTAACTACAAATAACATAAAGTACTTTAGTGCACCTCTAACCAAGCAACTGAAAGACCTTTATGACAAGAACTTCAAGTCTCTGAAGAAAGAAATTGAGGAATCTATCAGAAGATAGGTCTCCCTTGCTCATGGATCAATTGGATTAACATAGTGAAAATGGCCATCTTACCAAAAGCAATCTACAAATTCAATGAAATCTCCATTCTTCACAGAACTTGAAAGAAAAATTCTCAACTTCACTTGGAAAAACAAACAAACAAACAAACAAAACAAACAAAAAAACAAAAAAACAGGATAGCCAAACCGAACCTGAAGAGTAAAAGAACCCCTGGAGGAATCATCATCCCTGACCTAAAGCTGTGCTACAGAGAAATTGTAATAAAAGGTGCATGGTATTGATATAGAAACAGACAGATGGACCAATGGAATCAAATAGAAGAACCAGAAATAAACCCACACACTTATAGACACTTGCTTTTTTAACAAAGAAGCCAAAACTATACAATGGAAAGGGAAGAGAATTTTCAACAAATGGTGCTGGTCTAACAAGGCTGTACAAGAATGTAAATAGACCCATATTTATCACCCTGTACAAAGCTCAAGTCCAAATGGTATGTACTCATTTATAAGTAGATATTAGCCATAAAGTACAGGATAACCATGCTATAATCAACAGATCTAATGAAGCCAAATAACAAGGAGAGCCTACAGAAGGATATTTGAATCTTATTCAGAAGGGAAAACAAAAAAATAGATAGGGGAGGTCAATGGAGGGATGAATTGGGTGGAAGAGGGGATGGGAGTAGGCCTGGTAGGGGGTCATATCTAGGGAGAGCAGGGAGCAGGGGAAAGGGGACAATCTCTAGGATGTACAGAGACCTGGGATGGGGAGAGGCCCTAGAGGGTCTACAGGGGTGACCCTAGCTGAGACTCCTACCAGTGGGGGATCTAGACCCTGAAGTGGTCACCTCCTGTAGCTAGACAAGACTCTCAATGGAGGGATAAGGACAGCAATGCACCCCTAAAACATTCTACCCAAAATATGTCCTGGCTAGAAGATGTACAGGGACAAAGATAGAGTAGAGACTGAGAGAATGGCCAAGCAATGACTGTCCCGAACTGCAACCCATTTCACAGGCAAGAGCCAATCCTTGAAACTATTAATGACAGGAACCCAGCATAACTGTCCTCTGAGAGGCTCCACCAAGTCACCGATGGATACAATGTGGAGATTCACACCCAAGCCTTTGATGGAGCTTGGAGAGTCTTATGGGAAGGGTTGGGAGAAGGACTGAGGGACTGGAAGAGTACAGGAACTCCACAATTAGACCAAGAGTCAACTAACCTGGACCCTTGGGGGCTCCCAGAGACTGAATCACTAACCAAAGTGCGAGCATGGGCTGGACCTAGGCCCCCTGCACATATGTAGCAGATGTGCAGCTTGGTCTTCATGTAGGTCCCCTAACAATTGGAGCAGGGCCTGTCCCTGAGCCTCTTACCTGCTTGTCAGTGGATCCTGAGCCCCTAAATGGACCACCTTGTCTGGCTCAGTGGGAGAGGATGTGCCCAGTCCCACAGTGACTTGATGGGCGGGGATGGGGTAGTGTGTGAGGTGGGTGAGACTCAGAGGGAAGCTTCCCCTTCTCAAAAGAGAAGAGGAAGGTGGGATGGGGGAGGACTTGTGTGGGGTACTGGGAGGAGGGGAAGGGCTGATATTGGATTGTAAAGTGAATTCAGGAATAATTTTTTTTTTTAAAAAAAGAAAGAAACCTTTTATCTGGCTAAAATACATAAAAAACTAACGGAATAATTTTAGTAGACCAAAGGGTAAGACTATTGTTGTTGTTGGATACTTAACAACTATTAGTTCTTATTATGACTCAGCCAGCCCCCCCAATAATTGAGACAGAGTCCTATTGATTTATTTAAAGAGCTTCAGCATAATTATTGGGTGATTACCCTTAAACTATTTTTCTACACTAGACTGGCTATTTCCCAGCTGTGTTCACCAAGTTTCTTGTGAATAGTTGGCCTGTCTGTGCTGGCTTTGCTTCATCAGCCTTTCCGGGTTCTCCATCTTCTTCTGTCCCTTTCCCCCACCCCCTCATCTTTTCCCTCTCTCTCTCCTAACTGAAGTCCCACCTACCTCTATTCTCCCCAGTAATCAATTGGCTGTCAGTCACTTTTATTTAACCAGTCAGGGAATACTGGTGAGGAAAGTTTACACAACATCATCTGGTATACATGAGAATGTTCTCAGTCTGGACTGCCTTCAGTCTTTGGGGCCAGTATTTACCATTCAATATATTGCAGCATCAGACCAACCCCCAATGGACTATTATTAACTATTAAAGTTAATAATAAAGTTAAAGTTAAGGAAGATTTTTTTTTCAAAAAAAAGGAATGCACATCTTTAAACAATGATTGTGAGCAGAGAGGACATTGATGGCGCACGCCTTTAATCCCAGCACTCAGGAGGCAGAGGCAGGCAGACTTCTGAGTTAGAGGCCAGCCAGTCTACAGAGTGAGTTCCAGGACAGCCAGGGCTACACAGATAGCCAGGGCTGTCTCAAAACTAAACAAACAAAACAACCCCCCCCCCCAAAATCCCCAAGGATTGTATATTTTTGTCCTAAGAACATTGAGCAATGATTCTCGCTGGACTATGTCTCAGGAAAGTATTATTTAATTAAAAAGATATTTAACAAACTGATGGTCTTTGCAAAGAACTCTTATGAAAAATTTTTCTTCAGAAGGAGCATCCCTTCCACTTGTAACCATTTGCCTGTGACCTTTGAAAACCATTATTCATAGAAAAACCCTGAGCGGTCTATACGTCAGGTGACAGAAACCCAGAAGTAGGGACACAGGCTCAGCCACATGGATGAAAGCTCACGATTCACATCACATGGTCTGGGTGCCTTGCCTTCAGAATCCTTGAGGAAGAGCAACGGGGGCACTAAACAGAAAAGTAGGGAAGAACAGTGAGTCAGTAGAAGGCTGCGTGCTGAGCACAGCCAGGGCAGTCATAAGATGACCTCACCAACACAGAGAAGGATCTTCCATCATGTCCCCAAACATGAGAAGAAAACTTTGTAGTTTGATAAGTTCAAAGGACCAGCAAGAAGACACTAGTCATGTGACTATGTTTATCGCTGCCTTTGTTTTGGTTTCTTTGAAGTCTCAGACTCTCTCTTTCTATCTCTTTCTGTGTCTGTCTCTCTGGGTACCTCTATTTCTCTCTCTGTCTCTCCCTCTCTCTCTGTCTCTCTCTGTCTCTCTGTCTCTGTCTCTCTCTGTCTCTGTCTCTCTCTCACTCTCTCTCTGTTTCTCTCTGTCTGTCTCAGTCTCTCTCCTCTCTGCCTGCCTGCCCCGTCTGTCTGTCCCTGTCCGTCCCTCCACAGGTCTCCTACCTCCTCCTTCTTTCTTTTCCTCTCTTCAAAATTTCGTGTCCTGTGTATAGAGAAATACTCAAATGAACACTTGTCCCATCCCCCTGGTCCATGCATTTGGCCTCAGGAACCCATCTTCTAAGACCCATATTTTCCCATATTTGTATATGATGAGTTGAGTAGTATTTGCAACTCCATTATCCTCAATGTGTAAGGAAAGCAAGCATGATCTGTTACTCTTGTTATTGTTGTTGTGATTTTTCTATTCCTATTTCTCAACTTCTTTCACCTCTCCACATTTGGTGGCGGGGATGGGGATGGGGATGGGGATGGGGATGGGGATGGGGATGGGGATGGGGATAGGAAAACAGCACAATGGAGAAAAACAGTGGAAATCCATGTAGAGCCAGGTCTGGAACACCTATGTGCCACATGGATGCTATTATTCCAAATATTAAAGCTTTCCCAAGTATCCCAACCTCCACACTCTGGAAGCTGGTACTCAGTGTAGCAAATAGCTTTCTTTATGGTGTACATATAGCTCTCTGGCTGCCATGGGCATACTTTTCCTCATTGAGATCTGCTTTGGATAGGCCACTTCTCATAATGATTAAGTGAACTGTGGTCACCATGAATGGGCCCCCGCCTCTACCGTTATCCTCTAGGCAGGAAACCTCCAGTGCGACAAGGCTCTTTTTCTCTTCCACAAGAGAAGCTGCTGTTAATCCACTTAAGATGACACAGGCACGGGAGCCCATTGTGAGTCTTTTTCTTATTGTCACTGAGCTGAGCCGATCACGTATGTATTGATGGGCCCCTTACAAGCAGGCTGCCAACAGGGCTAAGATGTCTGCTGGAGAGTTTGAGGGAAATGTTAACTAGGGCTAAGAACAAGTTTGCCAAAATCACAGCTCACCCTGACATTTAGGAGACATTCTGCGAGCGGAGCACAGCATCCCTTCTCCCCCTGCCTTAGTATGGTGATGAATTCCTTCCTTGCAGGGTGGAATGCAGTGAACCAAAGTACATACTCACAGCCTACATCTGGCCAAGGGACAGGAAGATTGGCTCACGCAGATTTTATGGAACAGTAGCTGCTGGCCTCCTGAGAACAAGGCCCTCTGGGAGTTCAGATGCCTGAGGTGACTTCCTGCCTCCACATCATTGTTATCAACCCCCTCATCAGTAGCAATCAGTGGGATTTTGGAGTTTGCCAGCAGGTCACATGGAGCTGGGCCTCTAGCATGGCTCAGTGCGTGCATAAGCTCTGGTGAGACCAATTTAAATGCACCATTAATCCTCTGATGGTCACGAGTAGCTATGCCCTGTGGGTTCCAATGGCAGGGCCACCAGTGCCTAGGGTTTCACGATTTAGCAATGAAGCCAGAAGGCTCAGCTCTGCATCTTGGGCCTTTTCCACAACATTGTTCCAGATTCAATTTGTTAATCTTTTTTCTCCCCAGGAGCCCTTTCATTGGCTCCACCTGTGAATGCTGGACAGGCACAGAGGTGATGACATTGCTTCCAGCCGAAGACGGACACACAGAGAAAGGGTTGGAGCTTAAGTGACCCCTTCTCCTCATAGCTAGCATGGAACCTGGAAAACTCTGCTGATGGGTATCAGAGGAGCCAAGTAGAATCTGTCATTTAAAATTAAACCTCTGGATTTAGCTGCTGTGTTATTTCAGATCTTCCGTTTGTTTGTTGGGTGTGTTGTAGTTGGGATGGTGACCAGAGACAACTCATGGCACTTGTCTTTCTTCCATATGGGTTCCAGAGATCAAATTTATATCCTCAGATTTTGTAACAAATGTCCTTATCTGCTGAACCATCTTGCTGAACCTATATCTACTTTTTAAGATGAAATAAAGCACTAACTGTGTTAATCAGGGCTCTGTGGACATCCAGAAGTGATAGGTAGATAAGTATATAACACAAAGGGGATTTACTAGGCTGGCTTGTGCTGTAAGTCCAGTCACGGATTTCTACACAGTGGGAGGGCTGAGAACCCTCTAACTGCTTAATCCACAACACCTGGGGCCTCAGTGGTCGCAGTCTGATGTGGAAGGCCTGAAGGATTCCTAGACATACACTGGTCCTCAGCCCATGTGGCTCTGGTGCCAGGGGACAATGGCCGCAGCCACCTGGGTCTGGTCACTAGCAGTGGGTGAAGGGCAGACAGAACTCAACAGCTTTTCCTCTAGATCTCTTTATACCTGGGTGACCACCACAAGGGACCATCCACTTTATACTTCAGTCATACTTTATACTCTCCTAGGAAATGCCTTCCCCACCCTCTGCAGAGGTTTCTTAGTTGGTTCCAGGTCTACTCAAGCTGACAAGCAAGATCAAACGTCATGCTGACAGTCGCCTTTATAGTGCTACCACAGTTTGGGGGTATTGTTCTGGTCACTTTAGAAAGGTCTGAGGCTTTAAGCCTCAGGTTGACTGTGACATGTCACAGCAATGCCAGGCACCTCACGTTTTACATACTGAAGAAGGAAGGCTTGCTTCGTCATTCTGCTGTCACTTCTTGTCGGTCTTGAATGACGATGTTCACAGATCACTTATTATCTTAAGTAAATGGCAGTTAGTGCTACCAGGACCCCCGGCTCAGCACCACAGCCTCCCTGGAACCCAGGGTAATGTACTGGAGAGACAGCCCAGTTTGGCTCATTGAATCTTAGGAAATTTTATTGATCTCGTGATGCCTGCTGGCATCTTGGGAACAGGCAATAAAATATTGCAAGCTTCTCCCGGGCTCCACGAAGAAAATTCCATTACAATTGAAACTGGTTTTATGTCTATTCCTGTTGTATAACTTTCCAGGTTCTTCCTAGCCAACAGTTACCATAACCATCTACGTCACACAACAGGAAGTCCAGAGGACACAAAGCTGAAGTGTGAGCTCACACATTAGGGATTATGAGCTGAGGTCCTTCCTAGTCACTGCTTGTGAGCTGGTGGTATCACATAATACTTCCACTCCCCAGCAAACCCTGTTAAGTCCCATAGAGCTCTGAGTTCCTTCAATATCATGGCATAGTATGTGTCACCTCTCAGGTTCATTGTCAACAAATAGGACCAAGGCAGAACTACAGAGACTCTATAGTGTCAAAAGGCAAAGAACGGAAGTGCTTCCATTCTAAAACTTCTAAGACAAATGACTACATTCTCCTCCTTTGACATCAAAGGGGGTGATCTTGGCTGACAAACTCGGTGGCTGGGGAAGGCTGGGACCTTTTGGTCAAGTGTTCCTGGCACCTTAAATTCACTCTAAAGAAAAAGCTGCCCAACACAGTTAGAGTCATTTTCAGGCTTTCCCTAAAGTCTTTTGCTCTCTGATGGACTCAGCAAACTGAAGATATTCATTCAATTAGAATTAGTTTTTGTCCTTGAAATACAAACATGTTTTGTCTAGAGTGTTGTATTGTTTTGTTTTAGAAGAGTTCATTCTGTTTCTTGGTATATGACCAAGAAAGCAGCATTGACCCTTGCAGCTTCAGTTAGGAATAATTCTTCCAGGAATACAGCCATGACTTCACACTGCTTGGGAATACAGATCTAGAAATCTTACTGAGATAAGTCTAGGTTTACATAAATGCTTGTACTTTAACTGTGTATCAAAATTCTCTAAGACTTGCTGATTAGCTCACCGGTGTATAGTTTTGCACTCAATACTCAATACATATCCATTATGAATGCCATTTCCTTCTCTTTTCATTCCTTGGTGTGTGTGTGCATGTGTGTGTGTGTGTGTGTGTGTGTGTGTGTGTGTGCTACTGAAAAATTTCAGCAGAAAAGTATCAAACACAATCCAACATTATTCAGAAAGAATCTACATCAGAACCAATTGGGGCTTATCCAAAGATTATCCTGAGTATGCAAGTGAATATACATAACACATGGCATCAACAGATTAAACAGAAAAGTGACCACCCCAGTTGATACAGAATACACATTCAGTCCTTTGTAATAAGGAGCCTACAATTTGAGTATGGAAGGGATTCACCCTTCACACACTAAAGGCTATATGTAGCAAGCCAAATGGATGTACTTGTCAGTTTTAGAATACAACAGGGAGATCAGCATTCACCACACCTGGTCAACAGTATTGGAAGAATTACTCAGCCAGAATAATTCTATAAGAAGAAAAAGAAGAAGAAGAGGGGGAGGAAGAAGAAGAAGAAGAGGAGGAGGAGAAGGAGGAGGAAGAAGAAGAGAAGAAGAAAAGAAGAAGAAGAAGAAGAAGAGTGCATTATGTGACCCAAATAGAAAAAGAGGATATTTATTTGCAGAAGATACAATTTCATATGTCAAAAAGTATAAAGACACCTTCGGAAGTTGATAGAACCTATGGAGAAACATAGTGCTTTATGATACAAATCATTACACACAAAAAATTAGAATCATTATATAATGATAATAAACTAAAATGAAATCAAAATATCTACCAAAGAAACCTATTTAGAAAAAATTTAATCATATGGATGAAAAAGTTTCTATAATGACTAGCATAAAATACCTATGGAAGAATTTATGCAAAAAATTTGTTGGCTCATTGATTAGAAAAGTTAATATTGTTAAACTGTCTATATGATCTACAATTATCCTCAGCTTTAAGGAGAGTTCCACTGAAATATCAATGACATTTTTTTGCAGAACTAGAAAAAAAAAATAAGGAATTCATGTGGAACTAGCATATGGACCAGTGATCCCACCACTCGCACAGATGCAAAGAAAATGGAAGTACCCTATCGAGTACCTGCACTGCTGTGCTTACCACAGCACATTCGCCACAGGCGAAAATTCAACACAACTGACGTGTCTATCGGTGGAAAAATGAATATGAAAATCCGGAGTTTCTATGGAGGACATCGTGTTAGGTGAGACAAGTCAGGCATGGGAAGACAACACCCAAGCTCTTAGTCTTTGGGGGAAGCCCAAAGCACTGAGCACACAGAGGAGGATGGCAGGTATCAGTGACAAGAACAATGAGAGGGCAATCAAGGGGCTCCAAAACGAACGAGAGGCGCAAAGCAGTTCCAGTGAGACATACCTAGTATAGGAGCAAAACGAGAGTATATGGCAACTTACTATAGACTAAAGGAGCCAAGGGGAAAAAGTTTAAGGCTCCTAATGTCTCTTGATGTGATAGAACAAGGGGAGAAGGAAATGATAATCACTCTGATTTGGCCATATACTTTATATATGTATTTAATTATGACACTACAGCCCATAAGTAACTAAAAAAAAATATTTTACCACTTAGAAGTCAACATTTTTAAAAACAAGACTAATAAATACCCTTAAAGTGTACAAATCTCATAGATTAAAAACTTTTAGTTGAAGCAGTTATATTTCAAGACAGTTTTGAGGGAAAAAAGTTATACAAACAATACAGAATAAAAGACATGAATTGGTGAGGCTTAGAGATACTGAAGCTACATAAAGCAGCTGGCGGCAGTTTTCTAAGAGACCTACCAAATGAGAAGAGCAGACTGGATACCAGTCAGTCCCGGTAAACTGAATCAATCTCATTTTCCTTCCTAAAGTGGTACACACATGCACGTCAGCACTTGAACTGGTTCCATATTTCACTTAAGCCAATCAATATTTATTCATCTCATTACAGCAGAGCTTAAAATATAACAAACAGATAGTTAAGCATCAACTCAAACTCAGCTACTCTGTTAGATGTTGGTGTGTGCATGTGTGTGTTAGAACTGAGGCTCAAACCATGACGCTCACTAGACACAGGTGGTGTTCCAATGTTGCTTATCCTATAGTCCACGAACATGGGTCATTTAATTGTGGAGGCCCGATTCCATACCTCACCCTTTGTCTCAGCAGATGCAGTGTCTACCGAGATGCAGTACTCTGCCTTACAAAGTATCCTTAACTAAACTTTAGCTGAGCCTTGAGCAGCAGGCGCATTTCAGATGGCAGAACGTGTCATTGAAGCCAGAGATCTCATAGTCCCCAGTCTGTATCACAGTATTATTTCAGAAGCCATTCTTAGATTGTTGCCTGTGATTGATTGTGTTGGTGGCTCGGATATCCCATATGCTTCCACTTTTGTTGGTATGTGGCAGACAGATGAGAGCAAGGAGTGTAAAACATTTAAATTACCTATCCAATGTGATGTTGAGCTTCTCAGGGTGGCGCTGTCTACTGGACTTAATCTGCCAGCAGATGGCCTGTTGGTCTAAAATGTCTGTATATCAAGAGCTGCCCTTTCCATATGAACTTCTATGGTTCTTCTAGCCAAAAACTTGTGGGGAGAACCAGGGTTAACGATGAGGGTTACTTTTCTTCATTGACGTGAACCTGAGCTCTCACAGGAAATTCATACATGAAAAAGTTGCAACCGTTGGTTTTGCTTTCAGCAGCTAGGCCATATGGTTGACGCCCCAGTGCATGCCAGGCGTTAGCCTGTCTAGACTTTTATCATATTTTTAAATGAAAATTATCTTCATTGGTGTTCAAAAAGCAGGCCTTAATATGACATTTTCATCTATAAATGTTGTTGGTCTTACTACGACATTGATGTTTGTAAAGATTTATTTTCTGTTTAGTCATGTGAATGTGTGTCTGAATTTGGACGAGTGTATATGTGTTCTAGTGTTCACAGAGGCCAGAGGTGTTAGTATCTTGAATCTGGAGCTACAGGAGGTTGTGAGCCAACCGGCATGGGTACTGGGAATCCAGTTCTGGTCTTCTGGAAGAGCAGCATTTGCTCTGTCATTTCTCCAACCCCAGGTTATCAGACTTACAGTTTATCAGCCTAAAGTTAGAGAACAATGTACTGTATGTTTCCAAGAACATACAAGGAATATTCTCACCACAAAGAATAAATATTTAAGGAACTGTAGATGTTTATATAAACTTACTCAGGTGTTTCTGCTATATACATCTTATTTCATGTTATGTCTTTAAATTCTATATCTTCAAAAGTTTTATTTTGTAAAGAGACCATCTTTCTAAGATTATATATTGTGCAGAAGAGTAAAGTGACTGCATTCTTCAAGGTCCAGAGAGAAGGAGCGACTCCTATGCTTTTCTGGTGACGCTGACTTTCACTAAAGGAAGTAAAATGACTGTCTTACCCATTGCCTGTCTTCCCTGCAGTAGGAGGTATGGCTGCATGTTCTGAGAGATTGAAGAGTCTTTGGGTGAGTCCTGCAGTCTTGCTACATCATAGAAACCCTAACTATTAGCAAAGTTTTTTTGTTTTGTTTTTGTTTTTTTAACTAGGCACACATACAGGGCACTCAAGGGAGTTCGAAGCAACCTTGGCTACATGGCAAGTTCTAAACTATCATAGGAGGAAGAGAGGGAGGGAACGAAGGAGGAAGAGGGAGTGGGGAAGAGAAAGAGACAAGAGAGAGAGAGAGAGAGAGAGAGAGAGAGAGAGAGAGAGAGAGAGAGAGAGAGAGAGAATTCTCTCACAGCCCTGTGAAAGCAGTCCCTGGTCCTAGGGAAACAATAAACTTGATTCTTTTTAGTGAGTTTATCCAGTTTTTCCAACTGTAAACTGAAAGCACAGCTGTGGGTGGGTGTTTATATTAAAACACTCTCCAGTTTATTCCTCTGATATAGAAATGTTGGGAAATATCAAACCATAGCTACAAACAACCACTCTTGGATACAAACTGCCTTGACATTTGCTTTTGTAAATAAAGTCTCATTTTGACAACCACATCTTAAGGTGAGTAGATGCAAATGCCCAGGAAATCCATGATATTTACTCTCTAGTCCCTTTCAGAGAAGGTTGTTGAAGTGGTAACTGACATGGGGAGGCACAGCTGAGGGAAACAGACCTCCGCCTGGAACTATAACACAGCATTTGGTCCAAAGCAAATAGCCATTTATCTAACTTTCCTGGGAGTCAAGCAATTTCAGGGAACGATTACTCCTTCAATTAATTAAGACATATTGAATCCAAAAATGCCTTTAGAAATATTTTTGAATATTTAAGATATGAAGCACCTTTCCTTTGGGAAAATTGCCAGACACAACACATCTAAGCCAATTAAAGCAAGATTATGTACTAAAGAATATGTTGCCAACTGAAAGATTCAGAGATTGAAGAGAGATAATTTAAGATAGGATCAGTGTAAGCAACAAAAAATAAGGAACAGAGGAAGTGTGAGATTGTGATGGGCTTTAGAGTATAAAATAGTGAATGCATACTCCTTTGGTTGGATGATTCGTTAGATAGCTTATTGGTTGATCCATGCTAAGAGTTTAAAACCCGAAAAGCAGTGGGAGATGAAGTTGGTTTCTGGACTTGATAGAATTGTAACATAGCAAGTGGTGCCCAGTTAATGTCTTAGAGCAAATGTCTATTATCTCCCGTATGAGAAAATTCTGAATGTAGGAGAGGCTCAGCTGGGTGGTTCCAGTCTCGGGTATTTCATGAGGTTAACCCAAGGACTGAGGTTATAGCGGAAAGATGGGTCAAAGTCCCGCCATCTATTGCTAAGGGTCTCAGTCCCATGGGCCAAGATGGCTCCAGTCTTGCCAGCTATAGGCAGGAGAACTTTGTTCTGTAACTCAAGGACACCTACGTAAGGTTGCCTGGCTATCACCATGACACAGCAAGTGGTTTTCTGTCAGGGAGAGAAAAAGTCTCATTGCCGTTTATGATCTCAGATGGAAGGAAGTCTGCCATCTGTTTCACAATATCCAATTTGTCAAATGTGAGTTGGGGGCAGGAGGCTGAAAAACGTGTTGAGCAGTTAAGAGCATTTGCGGCTCTTCCACGGAAGCCTAGTTCAGTTCCCAGCACCTACATCAGATTCCTCATACCTTCCTTAACTCCAGTTCCAGGAGATCTGACACTGTGTTTTATCCCCTGTAAGCTCCTACATGCACATGGTACACACACACACACACACACACACACAGAGAGAGAGAGAGAGAGAGAGAGAGAGAGAGAGA
>NW_022196891.1:84647385-84682863 GCF_008632895.1 Mastomys coucha
GAGAGAGAGAGAGAGAGAGAGAGAGAGAAGGAGGGACAGAGGAAGGAAGAGAGAGAGGGAAGGAGGGAGAGAGGGAGACAGAGGAAGAGAGGGAGAGATGGAGAGAGAATACATACATACATACATACATACATACATACATACATGCATGCATGCATACATACTCTCTTTTCAAAGTGAACTGGGGGCTGGTGATGGAACTTCTTTGGTAGAGTACCTGCCTAGTATGCACGGTGACCTAGGTTTGAGCTTCAGCACTGTGTTAATAATGTGTGTTGATGCATACCCCTACTCCAACTCCAAGGAGATGGAAGCCAGAGGATCAGGACTTCAAAGGCAAGCACCTTTGCCACTGAGCCATCTCAGCCCTGACCCTGTGTATTGGAATGAGGGAACCAGCAAGGCTTTAGGCGGGGTGAGTTCTGACACCGAGGCGTGTATGATGTCACTGTCTCCTGCTACTCAAGCTTGAGGACCCGAGCTGGAATCCTCAGAACGCAATGCAAAAAGCTGGGCACACATCTCACACACACCTTTCGCCTCACGGCTATGGCAGGCAGCAGGACCACTTGGGATTTCTGGATACAAGGCTAACTTCATGTTCACCGAGAGACCTAGCTCGAGGTAATGAGGTCAAGAAAGATGGAAGAATACAGCAGATGTACTCCTTCTCCCCTGGGGCACACACAGGTGTACATGTACATACAAAAACACAACATCTTCGTGTGGTTTGATTTAGTTATGATTTTTTCATTGTTATTAATGACCTGAGTGTTTTCTTTCCTTTAAAACTCTGTGTCTATAGATAAACCCTATCACTGGCACTTACTGGCCTCCCCCACCCCCTCCAATGCTCTACCTCAACTAAATATAATTTGAGCTGTCTTCACATTTTTGTGTGGCTTAAGATGGGAGAGCATGCTTTAACAAGCAAACAAAACAACAACAAAACAACAACAAAAGCTCATTAAGTTTCCCAGTGGGATGTGTCATGGGCACGTCTGTTTGTCATGCTTACGGTGAAGGTAAAACACTGAGTAAATTCAGTCTCTGAATTAAGCTGTAACCAAGCTTGTATATTCATTAGAGGAGAAAAATTCCCCTCCAAGAAGTTCAAATTGTTTATTGATTTTCATTTCTGTGTTCAAAGGAAGCCTGAGTGAGTCTGCCCTGCACCATCCCCATGGGGCTGGGCAACCACAGATGTACCGTCCCCACAGGGCTGGACAGCCAACAACATACCGTCCATCACATTGAAAACCACTGAGTGGTGACCAATCAGAATAGGAGGATTCTTCTAAAACTATATTAGCAAACACAGAGGGATGAGATTTCCAACTGAATAAGGTTAGTTCTTAATGAGGAATAACAATGTTGCCACAGCTGGCAATAAATGGCAATTTAAGGAGATAAATGAAATTAAAGATTAGGGGGTAGGAAGCTCATTTGGGTACATACACTTTTACCAATGATAGCTAAGAGGCAGCCATTTAAAAAATTCACTCTTCCATTATCTTTCATAATTTAATTCTACAAGAGATAGCTTCACTATGTACTCATGGACTGAGTCTTCCCCATGAGTCGTGAAGACAGAACTACAGGTATTCCCTCGGCTGACGATCGTAGGTATTTGCACGAATTCACTCTGAGGCATCTCTGAAAAAGGGAGATACAAGATTACATAAATATGAATCTTTTATGTGCTAGTGAAAACCTTAAAGGTTGGATTTTATGAATGGATGTGCGGCACCCAATGTAGCCCACTGATACGTCTCCACAATGGAGGTCTCACCACACTC
Source organism: Mastomys coucha (assembly GCF_008632895.1). Lineage (NCBI taxonomy): Eukaryota > Metazoa > Chordata > Mammalia > Rodentia > Muridae > Mastomys > Mastomys coucha. The sequence goes on from NW_022196891.1 coordinate 84,649,185, forward strand.
TGGTATACACAGGGTTAGCTCTACCAGGTCAGCCTGTCAAACAGCCTGCCACAGTCTCCATTTTAGTTTTTAATAATCTGCATGTGAAAGCAAATCTAGACATTTTAAATTCTAAGTACAAAGCTACACTAAGATGTGCCTTCTCTCTTAGATTTAAGACCTTGGCTTTGTGATTCCTTGAAAAACATCCACAGTTTAGTTTTTGAATTGGTCCTGAAAGATTTTGCAGGATCATGGAACATGATCTGCCTTTACATAAGTCAGGATTAGAAAATTAGACAACCCCAAGCCTCTACTGTTCTTGTGTGGAACAACGTAGAGCCCTGCTTTTTCTACTTCAAATGGTGTTTGAGGCTGAAATAAGATACCAGCAACAATATTTTTTGCAATCCTCCATTTTCACAAAATTACAATGCTTAATAAGCATAGGATTTTATAGTGATATGAAACCTCCGTGGCTGGAAAGTGACCATCCAGACTGAAGTGGAGCCTTATCCACACAGCATCTACTGGGAAAACAGCCAGTGCCTTTTCATAAGAACATGGCACCACCTGGAAAAACCCAAGAACAAGTCAAGATCCTTCTAATTAGGCTGGTAAGTAAGAGGAACTCCTACCTCAGAGGAAGTCAATTCTTTCAGTTCTCAGGAACTGTGTCTACCACAGGAATAGACTCAACAGGGGAGAGGCCAGAGAAGAGAATAAGTAGATAATACGAACAACCTTTGATTTAAAGTGTTTGGTTGGGCTCAGTGGTCAAGATACTAGCTCTTGCAGAGGACCTGGGCTCAGTTCCCAGCCTACACATGGGGACTCATCTGAAACTCTGGCTCCAGGGTGTCTGATGCTCTCTCTTAGGCTCCATGGGCACATGCATGTATACATGCAGGGCAACTACTCTTTCAAAACAAAATAAAAACAAATCTTTAAACTGTATGATCAATCACCTAGAGTCAGTCTGTACAAAGACATCCATTTAATGTCCAAAAATGTCCAGCAGAGTGACAGACAGACCCAAACCTTCACTACTGTAATTTCACCTCTGTGTATTCAACTTTAGCAACTTTAAGGTAAAAATTAAAATCAGAGTGTACCTCAAAAAATAAATGCAGATTGAGTACCAGAGAGATAGCCTGTCTGCTACCTGAAAGCCTGACTTTAATCCCCAGATCCCACAAGGTGGAAGGAGAGAACTGACTCCTGAAAATTGCATTCCGGCCTCCGCATGGGTCTCAAACATATACACAAATAAGTCAACAAATACCTAAGAGAAGAATTTCAAGTTGTAAGAAGAAGACAGCAGAGTACACTGGCTGTGAACAAGTTCAGTGTCAGAACACCACTATAGCAAGCCTGTGGAGAACTCTCTGCTGAAGATACTTTTTCTCATTTAGTAATAAGATTATTTTTCACCGTTAGTTTGATATTCAAAGGAAAATCCATTGACAAACACCATTCAGATGAGAAATCTTTAAAAAAAAAATGATACAGTAAAGTTTGGTCCAAGAGACTTAAGGTGAAATCTTTTGAACTTGGTCCTAGATTAAGCAATGGATTACTATGTTACCTCAGATGGCTTGTTTCTCCTTCTGGTATCCATGCCGACTCGTGAAACATCCAGAGAAGAGTTGAAGAGCATAGAGACCCAGCCCATGGGTTCTGCAGCTGGGGAGATACTGGGGATGTATCTTTATCTGGGAGGTAGATACTTCAAGAGGTCCTGAGATGGTCAAGCTCTGCTCTGTGATCCAGGACCTCGCCTAGAGAATAATTGAAGTCCTCATTGTATAAGCTAAACTGAGTGTCACTTGCTCCTGATTGAAGTGATTTCCACTCTGTGGCCCTCACATTTGTTGCTCAGCTTTGAGTCCACCTCAAGGCTTTCCTCTACTATTCTTAGAACTTCCAATATGTCATGTGGATGTGCCAGAGAAAACAGGAGTTGTTGGGGTCTCTTGGCATGAGCCTTTCTCACTTCAGGGCCCTGCAAGCTGTTTGTAGCCATGGCTCTTCGGAACTTCCTCCCAATCCTGAGCTACTTCTCAGCAGACTTAAAAAAATAAGACTTAAAACTCAAACCCTCAAGCTATCCCAACTTCTCCTAAAATGGTCTCGCCAATCCTGCCTCTACATCCCATGGAGACTTGTGGAGAGCCGTTTTCAGCTGCGCCCCCAGAGGGAGTGGACAAGCTCTCCTTTGGCTAAGCTTGCTGCCATTGGTTGCTTCCGCTTCTGGTGACCTATCCGCTTTTGCCATGTAGCCCATTGGGATTGGCTAAGCTTGGGAGTACTTAACGGCCGAGGGTGGGGCTGGAAGGCGGGGCTTAAGTAAGGGCTCCAGAAGAAGCAGTAGTAGCTGTAGAAGCAGGAGGGAGAAGCAGGAGGAGAAACACTGTTAAAAAAAGGTTCCTGAATAAACTGCTAAAAGGCAGAGCTTGGGTCGCGTCTTTCTTGCTGGTCGAGGCGGGCGTGGCAGAGATTTGTTGCTCTTTCACATGTTTTCCCAGGCTGTCAGAGCACGCTAGCTTCAAGTCCTTTGCCTGAGCCCTGAGCCCTGTCATTGATCACCTGCTGCTCTGTTGACTACCAGTGTTCAGTGTCTAGTGCAGGTTCTAAGGGATCTTCTCATTCCTTCCCAAGCACGATTGTCAGACCCTGCTTGCCTCACCCTCTTTGTAGGACCAACGCTAGCATCTTTCTCTATATACAGCATACATCACACAGAATATTCTTTGTCCCTGAAAAGAGTTAGTTCAGGCACTCTCTCACTAGGATGCAGTGCCTAACTTCCCCTCCTGTCTCTCTAAGAAGAGCTAAGAGCTCCTCTCTGCAACCACATCCACCATTAACACACACACACACACACATGCGTGTGCACACACAAACACACACACACACACACACAGCAGAAGAAAGCAGGCTATGAAAAGAAGAAGCTATCAGGAAGTATGGAAGGGTCAGAGAAATCCAAATACATTAGAAACAAGAAGTATCTTACTGACACCCACTACTATGTATAATTAATTCATACTAGCAAACGTTAAAAAATGATCTTTTGCTTATTATTAACAATCACTTGCTTTACTAAATGTTGTTATAATAATTAGTCACACTTCACCATTTTTACCAATAGCCTGCCAACAGGGAGGATGTTTGATCATGTGACCTTCAATAGAAATACCTACAGGAGGAGGACCACAGCAGTTTTTCCACATCCAACACTCCCTCCCTAAAGCAAAGCCTCAGTTTTCACTGCAGTCCTAGACTGGACAGTAACCCAGTGCAATTCCAGACCTCAAACGCTGGAACCTTGCTGAACACTGCTGGAGAGGTTTCTACTCAAGTGACCATTAGATAAAAGTGAAAAGATTGTAGATACACTTGAACTTTATCTGCATTTAATCTGTGCTAAATTTCAAGTGTTTATCGTTCTCAGAAACATACTTTTAATTTGCTCCTTTCCAAATATCAGGTCCCAAACCATTATTATCACAGCTTTCAGAAAAACTATAAATAAATGCAGGCAAACTACCTTAACAAAAGCTCTGAGAGAGCAGCCAAGTGATCCTCATGTTAGGGTTTCATTACACCGAAGGGACTGGGAGCTAAAAGGCTGTGTGCTTCGGAAGGAAGACTTCGTACAATACAATTTTGCAGAAAATGGCTCATTTTCAAATTGGGAGTCATGACCTATCAAAGTACAGGAACTTTCTTTATTGCTTAAAAACAGAAAAGATTTATTTATGACTTAAAAATTTTGCAAGTTAATTTTTAAAAAGTATTGAGTTCAGAAATAATGGGTTTAGAAACGATTAATGCCATTGATTTGGAATTAGATAAAAGCTTTGTTCTTACTGTCATTAGTTTTGAATCTACAACGTCAACTCGGTCTTTGCTTGTTAATTACCTTAATTGTTTTTACTGAATAAAAATAGACTTTTGCATTAATACTACCATTTATTTCAATCGTACTCATTCCCCATGCTTGGAATGCATCTCATTGGCTTGTAAACTATTTGCCCTGTTTTCAAACAAACCAATTTTCTTCACAGGGACCATTGTGATATAATCAAGGCCTCAAAGACTCTGAAAACAAATGGAAGGCTTAGAAAGATGTGCTTTACACTTACAAATACACCCATTCTAGACTGGCTACCTTCACCAACAGAGAGGAGCACAAGTACAATGTTTTAAGAGACAGAAAATGCACAGCTAGTATGTATCCAGAAGGAGAAATCATGTCAATAAAGAGGCAGAAGCAAGCAGAAGAGAAAGGGCTAGAAAGCACGTGTGTTCAGAGAAAAGCTGTGTGCTCATAGAAAGCACATGTGTGTCCAGGGAGGGTGTGTCCTTTCTCATCTGGGTAACTCGTTATTAAAAAAAAAAAAACAATCCAGTGATTGAAAACATGTTTTACCATCTATTCATCTATGTCCATAGAGAGTAAAATTTCTCTAAATATATTCACAAAATGAGGTGGCTTATGTGCCTTCATAGTGCCATTTTATTGATGAAGTTCAATGACAAATGTCCAGGTCCAATGATAACACTTGTTGGTAATCCAACCAGGTAGAATTTGGTTTCCTGCAAAGTCCAAAGTTAAGGAATTTATACCCAGGAATAACAGCGGGCAACGGAGATCCATCTACACCATGAGAAGAAGCTTCTGAAAGGCAAGAGCTGTCAGTCTCCACTGAACGCCGGAGGGTCCCACGTGATCTGAAAAGGCAACCGTAGCTCCTCAAGAGGAGAGACCGCGCTCCTTACAGCTTGCTGTAAACCACTGTAGAGATGCAGGGGCAGAGATGGAACCCACATGGGAATGGGCGGCCCACTGATGTAGTGAGTTAGAAAGAAAGCATTAGATTGGGCAACCAAGACTTTGAGGATAAAAACGGATCTGGGGAGATAGTTCTGTTGGTAAAGGGCCTGTTGATGAAGTCAGTCCCCAGAATGTAGAAACCGGGTACAGCGGTGTATGCCTGTATTTGTGGCACATGGTAGGTAGGTAGGACAAAAATATCTCTGAGATCCTCTGGCCAGGAGGCTAATCTAGCCAAACCATCCCGTTCCAGGTCCAACGGTAAATGCTGACTCAGAAAATAAGGTAGATAGTAATTAAATAATGCATTAATGTTGCTTATTGGTCTCTGCCCACAGGCACAAACACAAGAACGCGTAAACACACACACAAATAAAAATAGAAAGCAAACAATTCCACCTATTTTCTGAACTTGTCTCTGTCATCACAACAGATTTCATGGGTAGCAGCCATGTGGAGTTCTGCATCTGTGGTGCTTGCTAGCTCATAGACATCCCAAGAGCTGATGCCTGAAAACTGTCTTGGTTCTTACAAGGCGAGGAAATGGCCTCCTTCCAAGGCCACACCCTATGACATTCAACAGCTGCCTCCATCCTTGCTTGGTATGCCCTCTGCTCACAGCTCACTTGCTGCAGGGTAATTTGATCTTAAATCCCATTTGTGTGCAATCTTAGCGCTTATGAGAAAAAAAAGCTCCTTTTCCAGGATCCTGTTAGACTTGTTCTTACAAAATGGACTTTTCTTGGGAGCTTTGCCTTCGACTGCTGCCCTTCGAGCAGTGACATGGTCAGGGTGAGCGGGGGTGACAGCGCCCTCCCTTCCCTTCACTCTGTGAACTAGTATGTTCAACAGACCTTACCTAGTTACTGTTGTCATCGTCGTCGTTGTTGTTATTGTTTAGTTTGTCTTCGTTTCTTTAAGATGCCTGTCCTAAACCTCGGCATGTTTGGAGATCCTGGCCCCTGACAAGCTCTCGATACATCCTTAATCTCTCTGAAAGTAGATCGAACCGTATCCTAAAAGGTCCACCCGAATCCAGAAGAATTTTCTGGATAATTGATATCAGAGCCATTCTCTTCAAGGACACTGATGTCACCAGCTGTTTGCATATATTTTCTCTGTGACCCTCAGCCCCTAGCAGGGTAACTGACTTTCCACCAGGCTGGACCCTGGACAGTGACCCTCAGATGGCTCTGTTTAAAATACTCTTTTCTAGGTGATAATGTCCAACAAGCCACCTCTAGCTGGACCCTCCAGCCCGATCCACTCTCTGTCTAATGCTGTACTTTTTGAACTCAAGTGTGCTAATTGGTTTTTGTTGATACATTTTTCCCTGTTGTTTGAAACAAATTCTTCCCTAAAAGATGTACCTTGCCATATCAATGACCTCTTTCTTTTAAAACTACTTTCAAATGGTTTTATTTTGTTAATTAAAATATAATTACTTAATTTCCCCTTTCCTCCTGCCTACCATTCCCACATACTTGCCTTGCTCTCTCTCAAATTCACGGCCTCTGTTTCTTTAGTTGTTGTTACATATTGTGGTCATTGGAATTAGAATGGCTCCCATGGGCTCATATATTTAAATGCTTGGTTCCCATTTGTTTTAACTTTTGAGGAAAAATTGAGAGGTATGGCTTTGTTGGAGGAAACACGACACTGAGGCTGAGCTTTGAGGCTTCAAAAAGCCCATGCCATTCGCAGAAGCTCAGTTTTAAAAGCCTGCACTCTTTCTCATCAGCCCTTTCTTTGCTTTAAGCTTGTGGGTCAGATGCAAATGCTCAGCAACTGCTCCAGTGCCATGCCTGCCTCCTTGTTGCCATTCCCTCACCGTGAGTAAATACTTTCTTTAATAAGTTGCCTTGGTCATGGTGTTTTATCAGGGCAATATAAAAAATAAAAGTAATTAAGACACACACACGCATATATATACACACATTATTATATAGACTGAGCAGGTTCTAGTTATCTAAATATGTAGCTAGATCCTGCTCAGTCTGTATAATAATGTTGCTAGATTTCAGGACTGACACTTGATACTAGATAGCCAATGGATATGTAATCTATCTATCTATCTACCATCTATCTATCTATCATCTATCATTTATCACCTATCTATCTATCTACCATCTATCTATCTATCTATCTATCTATCTATCTATCTATCTATCCATGTATCTAATCATTTATTTGCATCTAAGTCTTCAAGACGTCAGATGATATGGAAAATATGGAAATCCAAAAGGAAACACTGAAACCTTCCTGGGGATGTCACAACAAAATACCAGACCAGAAGAGAATCTGAATGGTTACAGAATAAATAACAACCAAGAGTGTCGTGGATTGGAGAGGAGAGACTACCATGGGGGAGGGCGGACTGGGAGACATAATGCTTTCAGCCTAACCATTTGACAGAGAAGAGGGGACTTATTTCATCCTGAGTATTGTATGAAGCTAGCTTTTGCACAGTTACTTGATTTTTTTGGCATTGATTGCTGAAGTCAAATTAACTAGAATATTGAGCGCCAGTCTTGAACAAAATACTACAATCATCTTCTGGGAATTTTTACTACTTTCTCCATAATATTAACATTATATAACCAATCTGTCTTTTCCTTTTTTCCTCTATAAAAACCTTCCTTGGATCCTTTGTTTCCAGGAAAGGAGAACAGCTTTAGAGTGACTAACGTCCTACGGGAAGATATGCTTTAATGGTGAATACCGAGTTCCTGAGATTCTCGCAGAAGTTACAAGGAGGTAAGACAGATTTCAGGAAGGCACCTATCTGGTACCTAGAATCTACATCTATACATAGGTACCCACTCAGCCGTAGTTCTAATGCCGTGAGAGAGGATCTGAAAGTGTCCTCTTGTGGCAGAAAATTTGTTCTGTCGGGTCATCGTGGATGTATTGGATAAGCTTTGGTCCAGGCAATTAGCTATGCTGGCAAACCCAGATAAGCAGTTGCAATGGAAAAGGCAAGAAGGATCCTGGTACCAAGATGAATGTGATAGGTAGGACCGAGTTGGGTGGAAACAGAGGAGGTGTCCAGTAATCCCACTGAAGGGATATAAGCCAGGAACCAATCTGACATCAGTGGTGACAGTGGGAATCTCAGATATTGCTGTCCTGACTTTAAGTCACCCAAATACATCCATGTATCATGTGCCCAAAACAGTGATAAGGTCATTAAATTACATATTATTAAATAGGTGTTTTCTCTCCCATTCAGACAAACTCATGGGCTCTGATCTGGCTCTCTCATTCAGATAAACTCGTGGGCTCTGATCTGTTCTAGAAAACGCTAGGCTTCTCAGAGCCTGGTAAAGACCAAATACTACAAATGTATGTGATTATTCCTACAAATAGAAACGTGTTTTCCATTTATTAAATCCATATGAAAGCCAAAGCGAGGTTTTGGGTGGCAGCCATGTGAGTGCCACATATACCTAGTACTCAACTTAGCCTCCTGCTACAAGCCAAGAACATCATTGGACAGTGTGTATGACAAACCATCTCTGGACATTGAGTCCTGTATAGACCATGGCCTGAGCCCTTCAAGCTGTGAAGCCACACACAACAAATCTCCTACTTGCCCCGGCTACCTGCCTGCAAGATTCTCCCATTGGAGTCAGTGCTAGAGGCCAAGAGGAGCAGAGATCTACTTGCTCTGATGAGGCAAAACTCCAGCCTTTCAAAGCAGAGTAGGACCAGTTAGAAGGGTCAGCAGGCAAAGGCGTTTGCTGCCGAGCCTGGTGACCTGAGTCATGCATGTCCTCTGGACACATATGGTATAAGGGTAGAATGACTCCTGAATATTATCCTCTGGCCACCACATGGTCACATACACAGGTAATAATAAAAATTATTAATTGCTGAAGAAGATGGCTCAGCAGTTAAGAGTATTTGCTGCTCTTTCATGATGCTCAGGTTTGGTTTCCAGCACCACAAGTTTGCTCACAACCACCTTTAACTCCAGTTCCTGAAGATTTAGCACCCTCTTCTGGCTTCTGTACACAAAAAGCATGCATGTGGTATACAGACAAACATGCACACACATATATACTCACAAACTCACACATGCGTGCACACACACACACACAAACACACATACACACAATACACGCACCTACAGGCACACAAACGCATGCACACAAACACACACACATACACGCACACAAAAACACACATACACACAAGAAACACATACACACTCTCACACTAAATAAATCTAAACATAAAAAAAAATTAGAGAAGGTAGAATGAGCCAGACAGGAACAGTCACACATCTCAGGATGGATTTTTTTTTTTTCATCTCCCTGGCTGAATACCAGAATACAAAGTCACTGCCCAAGACTCTGGGGAATCCCTGAGGGACTTTTTCCTATGAGACTGAGAGCTGGAAGTTTATGTCAGAGACCACATGGTGTGGAGAACACTGAGCCTCTGGTCAGGTCTGAGGAAAAATGTCTCATTGAGCTCGTTGGGGATCCGATTAGAATCATAAAGGTTTATAGTCTAAACATTAGAATTAAGCCTGAGACTAGTTCATGAAAAGACTATATTCAAAATTGAAATCTATGCATTTTCATATTTAAAAATTGCAATGATAATAAAATGGTTAATATTTAAAGTAAAAGTAAGTTTTTATATTAATATATATCATTAGTACATATTCTTTATATATAAATATATAATTTTATTTATTATGTTGATTTATCAAATAAATTGGCTACACAGATAATTTTTTGTAGTGACTAGGAGTCACAGAAAACAGACCATTCAGCCAGGCATGTGGTTCATGCCTTTAAAAACAGGCAGAGACACGCAGATCTCTGATTTCAAGGCCAGCCTGGTTTACGGGACAAGTTCCAGGACAGAAAAACCCTATCTTGAAAAACCAAAAGATGAATTGGGAGAGGAGGGAGAGGAGAAGTAAGAGGAGGAGAAGGAGGAAAAAAAGAAGAAAGACAGCTGTCCATACACTAGATGTACCCAGGTTCAAGGCATCTTCAAATGTGCTGTAGTACAGAAATTCTTTAGGCCTTACTATTGGATCTCCACGGTATAAATACAACAGTGTAGTGATACATTAAAAGTCAGAGTGTTGGGCTGGAGAGGTGGCTCAGCGGTTAAGAGCACTGACTCTTCTTCCTGAGGTCCAGAGTTCAAATCCCTGCAACCACATGGTGGCTCACAACCATCTGTAATGGGATCTGATGGCCTCTTCTGGTGTGTGTCTGAAGACAGCTACAGTGTCCTCACATACATAAAATAAATAAAATCTTTAAAAAAAAAATTCAGAGTGTTAGAAATAGATTCATCTAAATTGTCCTACAAAGAGACCTGCTATCAAAAAAGCAGCAGCAGCAACTGGGGTCCAGGACTGGCCTTGGTTGCCCTCTTCTCTCAGCCTTGCTTTGAAGATGTAAGTGGGTCATCCAGTCCCTGGTGTTCACAGAGGCTGCCAACACTAGGGTCAGTCAGGTCATTGGCTTTCTGAGCAATGTCTTCGCAAAGCATCCTCAGACTGTCCGTCAGGAGCATGAGCCTGATGGAGTTATGAGAGGGAGTGTTGGAGGGACAGCACGCCCTGTGTACACCTAGTTAATGACAATCACAGTGATGGATTTCATTCTCCCACTCCAGGGGTGCAGCTCTGCACCAGACCAACAGGGGCTTGTGTGAGGTCTCAGGTGAGCTTGACACTTCCCCCCCCCCCACTTCCTGGCTCCCCTGTAGCGGCTGGTGAGTGCCGCAGTCTTGGAGTCAGGAACAGAGGAGAGCAGTGCAGTCCCAGCCTCTGGCCTTGTCTAAGAGCACTCTTTTTCTCACATTGCCCAACTCTCACCTGTATTCCACACAATCTTAAAGACAGCTCTTTTCACGAAAGGGGCTCAAATGTGAAGACTGCAAGCATCAGGTTACCCATGAAATGCTAACTCACAGCAGAGACAACTGCCCGTGGCAGTTACCAGAAAATGCTGCTAGTTGTTTATTAGCCAATGGACAGCCATATGTATTTTGAAAGATTAGCCTACACCTGAGACTTGATTTATCTCAACTTTATCATTTAAACTGCTCTTAGGTAGCTCTTTGGATGATAGATGCACTATTAAAAACACAAACTAAAACTAGATCCTAAGTATACCTTAGTGACCCCAGTGGATGTGGTAAATGACAGATATACTTGCAAATATCAGTGCAGAAATTATGACCCTTTTCAGGGACTCCATGTGTCCTCCCGATCACCTGCTTGTCTCCTAGTCCATTTTTCACTCCAAGCCAAACTGTTAAAATGTAGGGTCCTGCCTTGTAAAGACAAAAGACTGTTCAGTGGCACAGCTCCCTGAAAGGAAATTCTCGGGGGAGCAACATGTGCTTCCCCCACACACCCCTCCATCATTTCTTCACGATCCTATAAAAAGGGCCAAGGAGAAGACAAACATTTATGGAGAGAGAGAGGCTTTTCTCATAATGACCCCCAATAAATATGTTTGTTGTAGAGAAATAAATATGAAGGAAAGACATGTAAGCCGAATGCTGGAGCAAGGCTTGTTTATGCTTAATCCATTGGAAAGGTTTTGAAGAGCTGTTCATCCATGTTAAATAATACTGCCCCTGGATGGCTGACAAGGACAAGAAGACCTATGGTGGCCAACTAAATAAGTGCTGGCCAGTCAAGTGCTGGGAAGTGCCCAGGGGCAGAAATAATTTACGTACCCAATTCTTCCAGCAGGCCAACGGTGTTGGGGTTTCAAGGAAGAACACATGCATCATGGGCCTCGGGCTTTTATACACACAGGTGAGTGCGCTCACATCCACACTCATAGATTCACACACACCACGGCTTTCCATTAAGGGTGGTCGTGGTGTGTGTATGTGTGTGTGTGTGTGTGTGTGTGTGTGTGTGTGTGTGTGTGTATACACCAGAGAGACTTTGAGGTTCTCTTCTCTTCTTTCTTTTCTCTCCTCCCCTCTTCTCTCTTCTCTCCTGATCATCAGAAAGTAAAGACAAAAAAGAGCAGAGAAAAACATATGGTGCTCTCCTATTGACAAAGGTCTCCCCAAGATTCCATCTCCCAGGATCCTCTGCAGGCTGTGAAAACAGTCTGTAAAGCAATCGGAAGATTCCACAAACAATTTCAGAACCAGAGGTTACACATCTTCTGCAAGTATGCTTCTGAGGTAAGGAATAAATATTTTTTTTAAAAAAAAATGGAAATGGCCTCCGACCTTCCTTTGCAAGGAAAACCACTGCAATTCTTAAAGCCAGGAGCATGGGGTGAGCATGGTGTGTGCTGCTGCTCTGCATATACCCTCCACCCAGCAAAGCTTATAAGTAAACTGATGCCTGGGTCATTGGTCTTGGGACCAATGCTTTAGAAGTCCCCATCGGAAGCTAAATACACTGGCGTTTTAAGCATATTGCATCTATAAAAACAGTGTTATGCTATTAGGTAAAGCATTTTTTTCTACCCCAAAAGGAAGCATATCCTTTTATTTGATTCTTTCTTCCAAATGAGGCTATTTGCCAGTAATAGGGTAGTTAAAAATTCAGATTCCGTGGCAGAATGGGGGGTGGTACAAAGTCCCTCTCTGCCTGTGGCAAAATTTATTGCAACACTGAAAGTTCTTTGCCAATCACAATTACAGTCACGAAACCCAACTAGTACTGTGGGTCATATAACCAAGTCTTCAAGGAGAGGGAAAGAAGATGGATTGGGATTTAATGGATTTATGGTATTAGACAATGAAGAAAAATACCTGTCTGGACTAATCATAAACTTTTCTTTAGCTGCAATTAACCTCGTGCTGAAATACTATATGGAGGCGCCTTAAGTGATGGCACCTCAGAGAAGCCATGAATGCATAATTGGAGCTGGGGAGGGGGGGCTCTTAAAATATGAACGTTTTCACCAAATAATAAAACATCGTGCTATATATTCAGAATCTAACTGAGGCCATATTTAGGAGCTTCAGCTGACAAGGAGAGACTCTTCAGCTTATGCCCAGTACCAAGGACAGTGACCATGACATCTCTGTTTATCTCAAATACTGGCTAGGTAGGCAAAAGAACATGACTATCAGAAGAACAGTTTTCTTTGTTGTCACTTCCATGGGCTGTTTTCCTCAGACTAGGTTTACATTCACTTCCCCCAGCACAAAGCCTAAGAAAGGGTGTGCTCTCATTGATTCCTAAGTATATACCCAGGTGCTCAAACACTTGTCTAGTGAACGTGGCTCTGCATTCAAACGCTGACGCCAAAATAAAATAATTAATAAAGCGGTTTTAAATACCATCTCCCATAGAAATTAGTGTCAGGCCCCTGACCAGGTAGGTGCTCTGTCTTTAGCCATGTTCTGCAGTAAGAATTTAGTGTTCTGAGGTTTGGGCATCTTCTGCCAGGGTAGGAAGAGGAATCGGTTCAATTTTGGCAGAGGAGACCCTGAAGAGCTGTTAGCTCTCCGTTTACACTTCTGTTGTTTCTACATTCTTTGTCCCTGATTGTTTACCTGACGGTTTTCTCCATTTGAGAGAGCTTTCCCTGTATACATGTAGAGAAGTCTCACTTCTTTCCTGTCCGGCTCTTAGCTTTGAACTCCCAGTTCCCTTTGATCTAGAAAGGCACGTGTCATCCACATGTCATCGGTGTACGATCCCTAGGTGTCTTTGGCACCCTGGACCATGCTCTGGCATTTCTAGTCCATACAGCACGATAACACTGGGATGTGGGCTCTGTTAACAGACAGTATTGATGTACATTTTTGTTTCTTGGTAATTTTACTGTGTGTGGACAGAAACACTCACTGGAGGATAGCGGTGTGTGTTACTTTTCTGTTGGTGGGCTAAAGTGCCGTGACTAAAAGCAACGTCAGGGAGAAGTGTGTCTCACTTGGCTTATGGTTCTAAAGGAGGTACAGGTCATCGTGGGGGTGGGGCATAGCAGCAGGAGCATGGGGCCGGTGTGCAGGCAAGAAGCAGAGAAGCCACTTGGTCTGAGCAGGAGGAGCACAGTGTGAAGTGGGGCTGAACTGTAAGACTTCAAAGTCCACCCCAACAAGGCTTCACTTCTAAACAGAGCCACCAGAGTAATGAGAAGAACAAACCTACAAATTACAGAGTGAGAGCCACCAAGCTTAAAGCCGAATTTTTGTACACAAAAACTGGGTGTGTGAACTTCGTAAGTACTAAAGCTGCTGGTGATGGTGGTGGTGGTGGTGGTGGTGGTGGTGGTGTGTGTGTGTGTGTGTGTGTGTGTTCATTCACACTTCTATTTTTATTTGGGAACTGTTCTTATGATATAAAAGAGGATGCAAATTATTTTTCACCCTAGGCCACTTTAGGACCGAAAGGTTATGTATGAAAACTTACCAAGGACAACAAGCTTTTAAGAAGACATTTCTGAAGAAAACATGATGTATGGTCACCTCCCAAGGAAGGGGCAGGCTCATCTGAACAGAGCTGATAGACACCCACCAAAGGCAGTGTGCATGGGACATTCACGTAGGGACACACCCTTGACCAACCCTGGTCAGCAAGTATCCATTGTGTGCCCGATGGTGAGTCATCAGTTTTTGGGACACTGGCCTTGCTGTGTGGGTTTTCTTATCTGATTCCTAGAAAGCTTGCCAAGTTCTGGCTTGGACACACGGACTCTCGTAAATTATTCATCTTGAATTACTTGGAACATCAACAAAACAATAGATTCAGAAGTCTGGGGACAGATACGAGAAGGTTTCTATGAAATGAAGAAGGAGCAGGGGGCTGTGTTTCTATATGATGCAGGAGTGGACAACCACCTTTTGATTGGATTTGAGGCTCATTTCAAGAGATGAACCCCCATACCTGACACTACTAAAGTGGTAAAGAACCAGAGACTGAGAGAAGTCATGGGCACTGGCGAGAAACCTACTGTTACTCTGCTAAATGAGCATCACAATGAAATGATGCCTAATGACACACGGCTACACGCATAGGTCAAAGCACCACTCAGCCCTCATCACTGAAGCTTCTTGCAGTACACAGAATCAACATGAAGACCCACAGTTGGACAATGTGCAGAGAGTGAGAGACTTTGGAGCACCCAGCGCTAGACGTGATGCCTTGATCAAACCCCTCCCCTCAAGGCTCAGTGATCTATGTAGAAGAGTTGAAATCATGGTAAGAGCCAGAGGTGGTGGATCCTAAGGTAATGGCGTCTTCCAGATACAAGGCAGTTACACATACAAATGCCTTGTCCTTGGTATATATGCTCTGTGGGAAGCAGAACTGTAAGGCAGCCTCAAAAGATTCTCAGTACTTTTCCCCTCCACTGGTTGCAATCTCAATTCTTTAAGTGTGTCTGAGACCTGTGTATTTGATAGAATATATGGTCCCTTGATTAGTTAATTTTATATGACAAATGTCATTAGATAGATACTTCTATAATGACTGGGGGATAATAATTGACTGGGGGAAATTGGGTTTTTTTTAAAACAGATACATATAATTAATATAATATATAATATCATATTATTATTATTGGACCTGCTAGAACCTTCTTATTGCATGTGGCCTCTCAGTTACTGAAAATGGCATTATCCTAAGGAAGAACAACAAAAGAACCTACGACCTCAAAGAAATCCATAGAACCAAGGGTTCAACTGAGCATGGCCACAAATTATCCCTAAATCATCCCTCAGAGAAGCCGTGTTGTCCCATTCTCTTAGTGAGCCAAGGAAGCAGGGGGGAGGTCAATCTAAAATGGCCACTTCTGTGTGGACCTAGGAAGACAAGATAGAAACAGTTTCTTTCCAACAGGGAGGCAGAAGTGTAAAGACAGGCTTTTGTTTTCTTACTTTGTATCTGAGTGGTTTAAACTCACGTCCCTCTAGCTAGGTGAAAGAACAGTATGGAGAGAGCTGAAGAAATATTTGAACATATGTGTTTTAGGTAGGAAAAAAGACAAGAGCTGAACATATATCTCGTGAAAAAAATATTATATGTAAGTGTACAATATGCTGTAAAGCTCGCTGTCATTGGTAGCCACAAAGATTAATTTTCTTAGAATCAGGGTAATAAAATTTTAACCATGTTAGCTATTTTTCATATTGCTGTAATAGAACACCATGACAAGAGCAGCATGAGGGGGAAAGGGGTTCATTTGGCTCACTGTTTAAGCATGCAGTCACTCATGGTGGGGAAGTCCTGACATCAGGGCTGGTCACACTGCGTCCACAGTCACAAAGTAGAGAGTGGTGAGTTCTTATCCTCAGCTCACTCTCTCCTTTAACACAATTCAGAATCCTAGCCCAGGGAATGGTGCTACCCACAGTGGACAGGTCTTCATACCTCAATTAGCCTAATCAAGGTAATCCCTGAAAGGCCCATCTCCCAGAGGATGTTAGGTCTCATCAAATTAGCAGCTGATTTTAGCATCACATTACAGGACACTCCACCACACAGTACCTAAAAGGGATACAACTATCAAGGCTGATAACACCAAGTGTAGGGAGGTGATCAACAAGTAGAGTCTACAGCTTACGGGCTATCTATAAAATGGTACAGACACTCTGGAAAGAGTTCAGCAGTCTCTTAACGGGGGTATTTACCTTATAATTTAATAATTCCAACCTATATTAATTATTTAATTAATTAACTAAAGGGTGTGTTTACCTTATAATTCAACAATCCCACCCTAGACTAATCATCCAAGAAGAATGAAAATGCATGTCTTGTACAAAAGCTGTTCATAGCTGTGCACAGCAGTTTACTTAAAATAGCAAAAGCTGAAAATAATGGCAGTGGACTATAAGCCAGAGTAACTGCATGGAAAACTGGGGGAGGGGGGGAATTTACATGATACTAGCCAGAAATTAGAAAGCTGCCAATGCATACAACAGTCTCTTTGAACCCTCAAAGTATTATGCTAAGTAAAAGAGCTGTTTATAAAAAGATCTTGTGTTTTACAAGGTTCCTCTCAAATAGGTAAAATGAAATTCACAGAAAGCAGATTAGAGACAGCTGAAAGTCGTTGGCCCAGAGGAGACAAGTGACTAGGGAAATTTGGATGATGGTGACAATATTCTAGGGGATTCGTCTTGTTTTGTTTGAGTCGGGGCTACTCTGACTACCGTTCGTTTACTCTGGCTAGTCTGTAAACTGTTGGTAACCCTCCTGATTGTGCTGGAATCATAGGGATGAGGCACCAGATCTGGCTGGAAAAATGCCCTGAGTTGAATTTGGTAGCTGTAACTTGTTAACTCTACTGAGACCGACTATGAAGGGGAACAGATTATAATTTACATACATGAGACTCCCACAAGGCATTGCTGCAAACAGTCCCGGCTCTAGGTTATCTCACCTCCCACGATCCCCTGAGTTCAGAAACCGTAACCGAGCACAGGCTCTCCGGATTTAGCAGAATGGGGACTGGGGAAATGCCAGCACAGCCCTAGCTATTGCCCAGTCTTATTTATGTGAACATAATTTAGTGAAATTCCTTCATTTTTATGCAGAGGATTGAATGTAGACTTGCCTGTACATGTACACTTTTGCAATCTAAAGAGCGCTTCAACGTCATAGTTCGAGCATTAAATGTCCCTACACGTCATATGTTTGAACCTTTGGTCCATATCTGGTAGTAGTTTTTCATGGTAAGCAACACATAGAAGGTGGGGTTTTAGTGAAAGAAGGGACTTTCTGGGATGAGTCATAAAGTTTTGTAGCCTGGATGCCTTTCTGTCTATCTGTGTCTTGCTGCCCAGATTGAGAGAGTAAGGACGGAGGCCCAGCACATACTTCTGCCACCACCAGGAAGACAACTGCTACGATGTCTTTCCCTCCATGGTGGACTGTGGACCATCAAGCTGTAAGCCCAAACAAGTCCTTCCTCTCTTAAGCACCTGCTCATGAGTTAATTGGTCACAACCACGCCAGAAGTAACTAGTTCAACCCATAAATAAAAATCCAATCATCGAATTACTTGCCTTAACAAAGAAAAACGTTTTACTCGAAGAAGGTAATGTGAGTTCACTTTTATTCAACTAGATAAATAATACTGAGGTTAAATTCTTTTTTAAATTTTTTTATATTTATAGGATGTGATTATATTCTCCCAACTATAGTTTACATTTCCATCATCGAAATACTGAAGCAGAGAAGCCCCTCTTTCCTCTCATGTCGTTCAGTGAAACATAGGTCTACATACACAAGGAGGCATGAAGGCAGGCATCAGCACTGTTTGAAGCTACACAAAGAACAGGAAAAAAAATATTGTCTACTAGAGAAGAATGGCTAATTAGATGGCCATGTTCCCTGGAAATGGGTGAGCGCTCAGTCAATAAAAGGGCTCCTGGGAAAACATGAGGGCCTGAGTTTAGATCCCTACACCCACATTTTAAAAAGTAGGTATGGTAGCATACATCTGTACCATGGGGGAGGTAGACGCAGGGGAGTCACTGGAACACCAGACAAGCTTAATTGGCAAGCACCAGGTTGAGTGAGAGAGCTCATCTCAAAAGCTAAGAAAGTGTAAAAAATCACTGGTGGAGATACCTGATGTCAACCTCTGGCTCACACATACATCCACATACATAAGTGCACACAAACATAAAAATACATAGACACATATATTCTACACATCGCTCCCACATGGTTATGCTATGGAATAATATACAAAGGCTTAAGAACTAATGTGTACACAGACTCACACAGGAAGGTTTCCAAGACATCATCGAATGCTTGACAAATAAAGACTTCAAAAGAGAATTATGAAGATTTGCTTTAAATTTAAACCATATGAGGATATAAACACGTATCTACCTGTATAGATAGGACAGAGAAGGACCTCAGAGGCCAGGAGAATATCAAGATCTAGGTAGAGTGTTTCCATAATAAAAATATCATTATTTTTCATTTCTCAGGCTTTTTGACTTATTTTTGTATATGTGTGGGCACATATGCGTATGTGCACATAAGTGTGCACATGCATGCCGGATTGCACATATAGAGGTCAGAGGACAACTTTCAGGAGTTGTTTCTCTCCTTCCACCACGTAGAACCTAGGGATGAAACACATGACAGATTTATCAGCAAGTGCCTTCACCTGAGAATCACATTTTATTACCAGCATAGTTATCTGGCGGTGAACTAAAAGTCAAGTTTAAAATGTTTTTTGACCCAAGGTATGGATTAGACAGTCTCAAGTGGTGGCAACTGTGCCTGCCTCCTTAGGTCCACTCTGATGATTCTTTTCTGTTAGTTGTTTTATAGAGGGACACTAGAATTGCTAAAACAAACTGGTGTTCACCACATGGTCAGAGTCAAGAGGAAGGAAGACTACGGAAAGAAACAGGTAAAAACAAACATTGTGTCTACCCCTAAGACACCAGGGAGTTTGCTCATGTATACTGTGAAAATAATTATTTTAAAGAGTAGTATGTGAAGTTCAGATCAATAAAACAGTCTTATTAGTTGTCTATACTCTTGGGAAAATGTAAAGCCCATTGTCCAGTAGAAGTGAGATTGATAGCATGCAATAAAGTGTCGGGAGAAATCCTTCCCAAGTGAGAGCGGATGTGGGACTACCATCTCACTCTTTAGTACAGGGTGGAAGGTTTCAAGTTCCTCATTAATTCATTCAAGATAGGTCCTGCGCCTCCCATGTAGGAACACATAAATTATGTGGCACATGGTAGAGAGGTGGACAGTCTCTTGCCAGAAGCAAATGGATATAAGGTTCATAGGACACCCATCTGCACATCAGGGAGGCATGGGATGATGAAAAGAAGTACCAGTCAGGGGTGAAGGAGGAGCTTAATTATAGAGTGACTGCCCGGTAATGCAGGGGTTCTAGCATTGATTCTCAGCATAGGTAGGTGGGTAGGTAGGTTAGATAGATAGATAGATAGATAGATAGATAGATAGATAGATAGATAGATAGATAGATAGACAGATAGACAGACAGACAGATAGATAGATAGATAGATAGATAGATAGATAGATAGATAGATAGATGATAGATTGATAGATAGATGATAAGTAAATAGATTATAGATAGATAATAGATAAATGATAGATAATTGATAGACACATAGATAGACATATTATAGATAGATAAACATATGATAGATTGATAGATAGATTATAAATAGATGATAGAAATTATATGTCTGCTAAGTAGCTTCTTTGATGTTGTCAAGGCTCTCCAGCAAAGTGGACCCAATAAGACATGTGTGTATACTATTGCATGAGGACATTTATTATGATTACTTTCTGAAATTATGAAGCCTAGGAAGGCTCACAATCTGCAAGCTGGAGAGCCACAGACCCAGTAGTATAGTTCTAGCCCAATCACAAAAGCCTGAGAGTCGAGAATCTAAATGCATAAATCATGGTCTTCAATGGCTTGAGAACCAGGAAGAGTCCTGTGCAGACAGAAGAAAATGAATAGTCCAGCTCAGCAGAGAGATTCGCTCTCTCCGGCTTGTAGTTCTATGCTGGCCCTCGCCGAGTTGTGCAGTGTGCACCCATATTATGGAAAGTAATCTTCCCTCATTCCACTAATCCTAATTGTCTTCTCCAGGTCTTCACAGGTATGGTTTCAAGCAACTTCTCCCAGCTACCTGGGCATCTCTCAGCCCAATCAACTTGACATAAAATTAACCATCCAAGAAGATAGATAAGATAGCATATTTCAAACTACCCAGAATCCTAAACTACTTAACAGTCCTCCTTTTTTGTTTTATTTTTTTACATTTTTATTTACTTATTTGGTGTGCCCATGTGTGAAGTATTGGGGGAGTGTGGGGGTGAGGATGAGTGAGTACTCATAGGTACCGCAGTGCCTGTGTGGAGGTCAGAGGACAACCTCTGGTAGGCAGCTCTCTCCTCCTACCATGTGATCCCAGGGACCAAAGTCAGGTCATCTGGTTTGGTTGTAAGAAGAACCTTTACCCCTGAGCCATCTCGCCAGCCCCATTTACAGTTCTTGGATTGAGAAGCAGGCACAATCAAATGGGCTGATTTTACTTGATTGCTTCCCTAGGTTAGTAGTATATGAGTCAATGAAAATGATCAGTTAAGTAAACATGGGATTATTTTTTTTTTCAGTAATCTCACCTCATCCAGGGACCACTAAACATGCAAAAGACAGCTATCAAGAGTCCTCCTGAGCCCTGAGCTGGTCGCATATACACGGACACCATGAAGGCTATTTTCTTCCACCTGCTAAGCCATCCTGTACCAACATCATGACTTTGTCAGCCCTTCAGTCTTGCTGTGGCTACTGTTGGCCACCCCAGTAAAATTCAGAGTTAAGGACAATTCTTTTCAGCAAGGAGACACACTAATGAAACACCTTCTCAGTGGAGGAAGGAATTGGAATATCCCTAAATTTCTGCATGTTGATAACCATCAACGTGAATGAAACCATACGTCAAGTCCTTTCGTGGTAGAGAACGTAGGTTGTGTAAGGGGTGCCCCTGTAGGTGGGAGGCAGGGCTTTCTTCTGCAGGTACCATCGTGGTATCTGTCCCATGCATTGTCCTCTGTTTCTCTAGAAACAAAATCAGCCATTTGGCCACAGCCTCGGTGGAGCTAGACTGTGAAAGTAACGGCATATTTGATAACCAAGCGTAGCCAGGCTGACGCCAATCTGTTGGTTAAAAATATCCTTGGTTTAGGTGACTGTGACAGAGGCAGGGTCTGAATCTTCATTTCCTACAGTTGAGCAGGCACTTCAGCTTAGTCTGGCTCTCTTCTCTGGACTGGTTTTCCTTTCCCAGCGTTTCTCAGATAAGGCCCCCACCCTCTCTAGTGGCAATCTGATTCTCTAGAGTCTGCAGCAGTGGGTGGTCTGTGGCACTTTCGATAGATCCTTTTACCTTTCTCTCTTTGTCTTTTTATGTTTATATACTTTCAGTGTTAGTCAAAAATTAGAAGTGACCTGGTCCAATTTTTTTTTCCTCCCATTCTTCATGGAATGCCTAGCACACAGTAGGAGCTCATTCAGTAGTTATCTACATGGTATCTAAGCCCTGGCATATTTTGATGGCACAAGCCTGTCCAGGGAAGGAAATCTTCCAGCTGCGTTCTCTGGGCTCCTCTGCTTCTCAAGTACATCTAGCCTCCACAGTGTTGGGAGTGTGTGAGAGCCATTAAAACCGCTGCTGTCTGCAGAAGGTGCACCATTAAAACTGTGAGCTCACCAGCCCAGAAGCACCCTACATGAGGGTGCAGAGTTTTCCTGTTACATTTAATTAAAAGATCATTTTTATGACAATATCATACAAGGGGTGATAAAAGGATCATAAATTGCTTCATGAGGTCACCAAGAAAGTTCTAATGCCCCATTAGCTTTCATTGTCCTGTCCCTAGATATCAACACTCACTTTTATCACAAAGTACATAAAACAGATTGACCTTTCTGGCTGCAGTATACAAATGCACCCTACCACTATCACCAAACCATACCAAGCACATTTCACATACTAAACTTATTACTGCCAAGGGCAGATATAAAATGTGAGCAACTTGTTATATGCTATAAAAAGATGAAGTTCTGGAAGATTATCAATGTCCGTGCTTTGATCTCTAGAAGCTACCATGTTGCTGAATAAATACTGCAACTTCAGCCTCCTGGTTTTCAATATAGAGTTACAACCCAAGACACACCTCGGGAGGCTTTAAGAAAATAAGCGAACCAGGGAGCAAGGATGACCCCTGCTTCGTGCAAGGACCTGTGTTTACTACTGGGCCTGGAATGGAATGTTATTTTGATTTTGTTATTTATGGAACTAAAGATGAGCTGGCAAGAATTCATCTGATCACAGTCATTAATAAATGGTTGTAGGGGAGATGAAGTGACCCAATGGGTAAAGGCACTTGCCATCAAATTAGATGACCCAAGTTCAGACCTGAAGCTCTGGAAGTAGAAGGAGAAAATGAGCTTGTGCAAATTGTCCTCTGACCTTCACACACACACACACACACACACACACACCACAACACACATACACACCACAACACACATACACAACATGACCTTCACACAAACGCCATGGCACCTGTGTGCTTAAGTACAGACACACACACACACCCAATCACACACCACAACACACATACACAACACAACACACACAACGTACACATGGGAGTGGAAGATAAATAAATGTATCTTTTTTAAGATAAAAGTTTTTAAGCAAGGACAAAGCAAGTTACATAGAACATCAGTCATGGGTTTACAAAACGACACCATCTTCCTGTGACATGACTGAGTTCTCATGTTGGCCTGGACATGCCTACTTAATATTCACACAACTCATCCTACAGAGTGAGTTGCAGAAGCCAGGCCATCAAGTGGCTTTACACAGCGCATATTTGTAGAATCTATATAAAGTGCTTTTATTAAGACCTTCATTGAAAACCTTGATTTTTTTTAAGATATCACCTGGTTTGCTCTTCTTTCTGAAGGAAACGAGCAGCCAAAATTGTCAGTATGCAACAAGAAGATAAAAATTTCAATTAAGCTCAGTGCTGTCATAAGCGGACCCACGTGAGAAAGCTTGGGATAATCCACATTACATATTGATGTCTATCAGCCTGGGGACCACAGTCATGACTCATTCCTGGTTCCTCTTATAGGCTTGGCAGCCACTGCACCCAATAAAGGTTTAATTGTATTAATTTATGCCCTATCAATTATACATTCAGGTTCCCCAGATAGCTTGTCAGATTTTATTCACTATTTTCCAAAATATACGCCTATTACAGTTACTGGGCATATAGTCAGAGTGTCAGGAATGGAGATTTAAGGAATATTACTTAAAAGAGGTGGGCTTCCATAATCTATAAATGTTGCATTACATGTCCCGCACAGGCTCGTGTTAGAACCAAGAGCAATGGGAAGGAGGATGCTGCACGAAGGACTCATAAGAAAGAAAGGGTTAGGGATCATTTCACTCCTTTTGCTCGGTTTAAACAGTTATTTAAATCAAATAACCATCGCTCTATCGGTAAAGCACCTCAGCTGTTGTTGTTGGAGGCAATCATTTGTTTTGTCCCTTAAGATATCATACTTGAATAAGACTTAATAAGCCCATCTTGCCTCCTCTTTAGCTTCACTGTGGCTGAAGGTCTTAGGAAGGTCTTTGGAGTATCTATGTGTTATCTTTAAAGATGTTACCCAAGGTATGTCTCCATGCAGACACCGGTGCCTATACACAGTAAGAGAATCTTTCTGCACAGGCAAAAGGGGCCCCAGGAAACAGAAATGTGATGGGCTATTCTGCCTTTAAGGGTAGTTCAAATTAGAAGATACTGAAAATGTTTGTTGTCTAGAGCCAGGACTTGAGTATACGTCTAACTTCAAGTCCTTCTGCTTTCTCTTCGGCCTTGTTCATTTCCCCAGTCTATTCTTGCCTGACATGAACCTCTTCTAGCAGGCAGCTGGCTTTGGTTCCACACAACAACATGGCTCAAAACTAGGCCTTTCCCTCACTGATAAGTGGATATTAGGCAAAAAGCATTGAATACCCATGATACAACTCACAGACCACATGAAGCTCAAGAGGAAGGAAGACCAAAGAGTGGATGCTTCAGTCCTACTTAGAAAGGGAAACAAAATAATCAAGGGAAGTAGAGGGTGGGAGGGACTTGGGAGGAAGAGAAGAGGGGGAGGGGAAAAAGAAGGGAAGAATCAGGTATGGGAGGAGGTGGAGAAGATGTATAGAGGGTCAGGAAATTGAACAGAGGTGTGTAGCAATGGGGGATGGGAAACTGGGGGTAGCAACCAGAAAGTCCCAGATGCCAGGAAAGCAAGAGACTCCCAGAATCCCACGGGGATGACATTAGCTGGAAAACCCCTCAAAAGGGAGGAAGAACCTGTGGAGACCATATCCAGGGGTTAGGCATGGTCCCCAGGATGAGGGATGAGGCCATCCACCCATCTCCAAATTTTAACCCAGAATTGCTTCTGTCTAAAGGAAATACAGGGACAAAGAGTAGAGCAGAGACTTAAGGAAAGGCCACCCAGAGACTGCCCCACCTTGGGATCCATCCCACATGCAGACACCAAACCCAGACACTATTGTGGATGCCAAGAAGTGCTTGCTGACAGGAGCCTGATATAGCTGTCTTCTGAGAAGTTCTGCCAGATCCTGACCAATATAGATGTGGATGCTTGCAGCCAACCATCAGACTGAGCACAGGGACCCCAATGGAGGAATTAGGGGGAAGGACTGAAGGAGCTGAAGGGCCCTTATCTGCCATCAATGAAAAGGGAGGCCCTTGGTCCTGTGAAGGCTCGATGCCCCAGTTCAGGAGAATGTTAGGGCCGTTAGGCAGGAGTAGGTAGGTGGGTGAGGGAGCACCCTCATAGAAGCAGGGTAAGGGAGGATGGGAAGCTTTGAGCTCACATAAGGCAGAGGGGATTGAAGCAGGACACCCTGTGTGAGGAGGCCAGTGTTATAGTCTGGATGGAGTACCGCATAGACCCAGGGTTTGAACCCTTGACTGAGCACCACTGGGAGGTGACAAAGACTTAAGGAAGAGAAGCCTAGTACTAAGTTCTTACCACAGGCCCAGAGACACGGAGGCCACTTCTTAGACCGTGAACATCTGACGTGTAAGCCAATAGCCATTTTGTCTTTATTAGTAAGTTCCTTCAGGTATTTCATTCCAGGGATGGAAATCTGATGGAGTCATTGGGGACTGTGGCATAGGAAAGGATTCATGAACTAGTTACTACTGGACTGTACAACCGGGCCTCCAATCTCGAAGTTTCTGAGGAATCATAGAGAAGCGCTCAGAGTGTGCTAGAGTGTCGCTTACTCATTGCCTGCTCCCCCAACCATGCAAGGCCACCCCCAGGAATGTGAAAACATCTGCTTTTCGAGGTTGCCACCACCCTAGGTCTTGTGACCGAAGCCTGTGTCAGCAAAGCAAAGAGTAATTGAGGCACAAGCTTGACAGGGGATGTAGACAGCACACCTGAGCTATCCACCCCTGTGCTGTGGCCAGTGACACCCATACTTTGTGACCCACAAGTGTTACAGGCAGAAACATCTGGAATCAGGATTCTGATTGTTCTGGCAACATCAACCATAACAAAGCCAGATCCCACCATGATCCCTGGTACCTCTGAAGGCAGGGTCAGGGTAGATGGCTCACAGAGACAGACTAGAAAGACTGCCTGAATAATTGTCACTGATACAACACCCCTCTCCAGCCAAAACACCTTCACCTTCTCCTCTCTCACAGAGTAGAGTTACTTGATCAAGGTAGTCAACAGGAACAATCTAGGAAAGTTGTCTGACAGACCAACCAGAGACAATGGCATCAGGAGGAGCTTCCTCCCTGACTAGCCCAGCTTTTATCTTGTTCATCTTGAGGTCTCTGAGTGGCTCTAGCTTTTCCTCCATTTCTCCCATCTCTTACTTAACATGGTTCTGTTACCCCCTATTGCGGAGTCCAAATGAGCTTGTGTGGGGATGTCACGAGGACTCGCCATGCACCACTCAAGTATCTCCTAAGTTCTCCTCTGGCCCATGGAAGCAGAGTCTGCAGTTGATCTCCCATGGAAGCAGAGTCTGCAGTTGCTCTCCCATGGAAGGCAGAGTCTGCAGTTGCTCTCCCATGGAAGGCAGAGTCTGCAGTTGCTCTCCCATGGAAGGCAGAGTCTGCAGTTGCTCTCCCATGGAAGGCAGAGTCTGCAGTTGCTCTCCCATGGAAGGCAGAGTCTGCAGTTGCTCTCCCATGGAAGGCAGAGTCTGCAGTTGCTCTCCCATGGAAGGCAGAGTCTGCAGTTGCTCTCCCAGTCGACACCTTGCCCTGTTGCCTTCATCTGACGGACAAACCTCAGAGTTTTTCATTCTTCAATTGTGTCAAAAGTCCTTTCCTCCCCATCCCACATAGCTTCCCGACACATTGGTGCCACACAATCTATTACATCCATAAATATATCATTGTGTGAAAATGGTGGCTTCCTGTGCACCCACGGAAAAGTAAAAAATTGTGAGGTAATGAGGGTAGGATCCTCATGATGAGATTAGTGTCCCTGTTCCCAGAGGAAGAGACACCAGGAAGAGACAGCAAGAGATAACTCTTGTTGACCTGAGACTCAGGAATCGGGGAAAAAGGCCCTCATTAGACTCCATCAAGCATGGCCACTGACATCAGGTGTCAGAACTGAGAAATCAGGTTCTTATTTGAGTCGCCAGTGTATGTATGATATTTATTTTTATAGTGATTTCTTTTGCGGTTTGTCTTGAAGTTATAATATAATTACATAATTTCCTCCTTCTCTCTCCTCGCTGCATCCCCTCCCACGCACAACTTCGCTTGCTTCTTCTCAGGATCATGGCCTCCTTTTCTTCAATGTTGTCAACATGGAAGAAAGAAGTTCTCAGAGACCCAGCCCTAGACAACAAAACCACAGGTACCTGAGAAGTGCTGGGAACAGGAGGAATGGTCCTCCTCAGAGAAGAGCATCAACTTGTTTATCTAACACCCAGGGGACAGCCTGAAGTCATATATGTACAGGTAACCTTATAGAGACTGAGAAGGTTGTCTTCATGTGTTTACAAATATTATATATATTTACATATGTATATATTTATGAATATATATTACACATATATTTTATATATGTGATTTTGTTGAGAGGTAAGCCTGTCTTTCCTGCCTTTCTCCCTTTCGGTCCTGCTGAGCCCATCTTTGCCATACGGATTAGAGTCAGGATCCCAACCTTCCAGCAATAATAGTTTCATCTCTGCTTTTTTGCTTCCTCTTTGCATCAGATTCATTCATCACCTGCCCAGCCATTCACTTTGTAGAAGGAAACAAACGCTGTCTCCTTTATTTTCCTCTGCATCCATCTGCTTCCTGTCTTAGACCCCGGGGAGAGTCCCCTGTCTTGGCAGCAGACAGAGAACGTGCAGGTGTTAGGCTGGGTATATTTTATGTCTATGAGCACACTGTCAGTGTCTTCCGACACATCAGAAGAGGGCATCGGATGCCCATTACAGATGGTTGTGAGCCACCATATGGTTACTGGAATTGAACTCAGGGCTTCTCAAAGAGCAGTCAGTGCTCTTAGCCGCTGAACCATCTCTCCAGGCCCTAGGCAGGATATCTTGAATCTGGTTCCTGAGAATTAAGGCACAAGCACACAAAGGCACAACTAGAATGCATGGGTGAGGTGTGGAGGAGGCATAGTCCTGAGAGTCTGGAAGCCCCGCCCTCATCAGCTCCCAAGGCTTGTTCTCCTCACACCATCATATTGAGGGTGTGTTAGTCAGGGTTCTGCAGAGAAACAGAACTAAAAGGAAGTGTGTGTGTGTGTTCATGTATGTGTGTGTTCGTGTATGTGTGTTCGTGTATGTGTGTTCGTGTATGTGTGTGTTCATGTATTGTGTGTTCATGTATGTGTGTGTTCATGCATGTGTGTGTTCATGTGTGTGTTCATGTATGCGTGTTCATGTTTGTGTTCATGTATGTGTGTGTTCATATATGTGTGTGTTCATGTATGTGTGTGTTCATGTATGTGTGTGGAAGAGAATTTATTATATTATTTTATGTCAAAATAGTAACAGTAGCATCCCTGAGAGGTTAAGAAGCCTCTAGTTGCTCAGTCCAAGAGACTGGGTACCTCAGAAGTTGCAATCTGACCCCAAAAGTCTGCTGGGTTCCTAGAGAGTTGTTGCTCCTGGGTCAATGGTACCTGAAAATGCTAGTTGTGATTCCAGGAAGAAAGATCGTTATCATCAACAGCAGCAGCACCATCATCATCACCACCACCACCAGTGGCACCATCATCATCATCATCACCACCACCAGCAGCAGCAGCACCATCATCATCATCACCACCACCAGTGGCACCATCATCATCACCATCACAACCACCAGCACCACCACCATCATCACCATCATCATCATCATCACCACCACCAGCACCACCACCATCATCATCATCATCACCATCACCACCACCAGTAGCAGCAGCAGCCCCAGCAGAAGGATGAAGCAACCTGGCAGCAGGAGGGAAAGCCCCGCCCCGCGAGTCTGGGCTCCCACAGAAGGTGCTGCCCCGCGACGACTGAGACCATTCCTCCAGTGAGACTCTCTGCTCAGGTGATTCCAGTTTGTAGACATTGACATTAAAATTAACCATCACAAGGCAGGAGGCCTTCAATGGATGCGTTTTAAGGAAACAAACTATTCTTAACAACAGGTCAGCTGAGAAATAAAACCAGCTCATGAGTGAGTTCGTGGGTCTGTTTCTAGCTACAAGAAACTGGAAGTGAGGTGCCAAGGTTCTCATCCAGGCATTATTGTAACACCTCAGTCACATCCCCGAGGAGAGCTAAAGAAACTCAATGGTGTACGTGTCTTACAGAGACAGTAAAATTTACCTAGTGTCTGAAAGTCATTCATTTTCCACTAAAAATAGTTTTCTCGTCTCGATCAAGTGCCATTTATTCCTATTTCATGTGACTTTTAGGTGAGCTGAGGTGATGCGGGGTAGTCAGTCTTTAAGGATCCACAGCATGACACCCTCCTGGCTGTGTATTTAATTCACAACAGGGATTGAATAGACATAATATGCATAGAACCATTCTTGGGGTGAATAAAATAAAGCCCATAGTTTCCTGGAGCTTACGTTACTATAAAGGGAGTCCGGTATAGGAACAAGATTGCAAAGCAGACATTGATCAGGTGGCAGCGAGCGACACACCAGGGATTCAACCAGAAGGAGATGCAAGCAATCTGTAGGCTGGGGGAAACCTATTCAAGATGCTTTTAATCTGAAGAAGCCTCGGTGAAAAGGAGGGGCCTGCCAAGCTCAGATAGGAGGGCTGAAGAATGCTCCAGCATTAGATCTGATGGGCTAAGGTACAGTGTAGTAACTGTAATTAATAATAATGTATTGAATATTCAAAACTTACTACGAGGATGGATTTCAAGTCCAGACCACTCTAAACTCAACTGACCTTCTCTGATCTTCTGGTTAGTACTTGGGTGGAAAAATAGATCTTTAAGTCTTAGTGTGTGTGTGTGTGTGTATGTGCATGTGGGTGCACACACACACACACACACACACACACACACAAAGTAACTACATTACACACCCTTAAATATATACCATGTTACTTAGTAAAGCCGGGGGCGTGCATTACAGATGCCAAAGAAGTCCTGCTCGCCATGTAAATGTGAGGTTCTTAGTTCAGATCCTCAACTCAGCACCAGTGTAAAATGCCAAGCAGAGAAGTATATGTCTGCAACCTGTGCACTAGAGACTGACGGAAGGACTCCTAGAGCTACTATCCAGAGAGTAGAGAGTACAGCCAGTTGGTAAGCGCCAGGTTCGTGGAAAAGACTCTGTCTCACAAACAAGGTGGGGACAATAAGTGACATCCATTGTCAACCCCTGGCCTCCATAGGCCCAGGGCCACAGATGCACCTGCACACACTTGAACTCATCCCCGGCCTACATGCACGCACAGTATTCTAGATGAGGGAACAGCAGATCACTTACAAGACACACTTTGGCTCAAGAGATCTGTATTAAAGAGATGGGACCTTGCTCATCAGGGAGGCTCTGCATGCGTGTGTGGATATGAGGGTGTAGGGGGATTTATTGTAAGTCTACACTCCCACCAAACATTTCTGTGAACCTACATATCCTCTTAAAAAAATTCAAATGAGGGAGTCAGGTCGTGCAGAACTTTGAAAGTCCGAGTAAGGATTCGGCATTTTCTCCTAGGTGTCCCTGTCATCAACACTATTATCTCGCTGCAATGTGCCTTTGTGGCAACCCTTGACAACAGATGGGATCCGTTTCTCTAAGCCCTAGATTCTGGGAAGCCATTTGGATGAACTGTTTTGTCCAGTGGATGTTGGTAAATATATGTACCTAGCGTGGCTGCTCTTGCTCATTACAACTTGCTTCTCTGGCTGGTCCTTGCAGCCCTGAGCTCATCATCATTGGCAGAAGCCTAGAGTAGCTTGATAGAGGAAGAGAGACGCTACCCCAGCTATGCCCCTCCTGGTTGACCAACTAGTCAATCATGAGACACGTGTGAGTCCATTCTAGACCAGCCAGCCACACTGAGCACTGAAACCAGAATAACCAGTCAACACACCCATAGACTAATGAAAACAGACCTATAATACTGTAGATCACTAAATCAGAACTATAATATAACAAAGATAATGAATTCATCAGGAGAAATACTCAGAAGAGTACTAAATGGAGAGATGACCTCATCAGAGTGGCATGTATCCCTTTGACAATCACCGCAGCAAAGTTTTCAAGATGGCTTAGTGGGTAAAAACACTTGGCAGCAAGCTCGAAGACTTGAGTTCAATCCCCAATCTCATAGTAAAAGTAGGGAACCAATTCCAGTAGGTTGTACTTTGATCTCTATGGGCACTGTGACATGTGCATGCCCACACTCTTCCAGACACAGAATCAATAATGAATAAAATTTCAAAAAGATGCTCACTGCAGTCCAAGGGGAAAGATGACAGCAGATACCAGCGAGCGGTGGGACCGTTACCAGAGGTCAGATGGGAGCTATGACAAAGGCTTGGACCGGGCTCAGAGACATCGGTAGGAACTACTGTTCATTTTTTCTGGTTTTCGGTTCTTATACCTCATGTGTTTGTTGATAACTCTGAAGTGTCTGTGTCCTGAATTTCCTGCTGTATGTCCACACTCCATCACTGTGCCTTCTGGAAAGCTCCACTATGATGTTCAACCAATACTCTCCATCCAACGGAGCTTGCAAGACCTCTGCCACCATAGCCTTCTCATCCCCTGCTATTATCTAACCTGAATCTGCATCTGCTCAAGCCAAACATGTTAAGGGTTTCTCTGGTACCTCTCTTAACACGCCACACACCCCATCTGTCATTAGATCCAGCAAGGTTGACAGTCACAGCGTGTAATGACCATTCTGATCCAAGCCACCACCATTTCCCATCTGGATCAGCCCATAGACTGACAGATACCTCTGCTCGCTTCGACCATTGCCAGCCATGTCTGATTTTAGCTGCAGTACACCTTGCTGTGAACAAGTGCTGAGTTTATAACACACTGAAGTTGCTTGTTTACTATTAAAGTAAAAAAATGTTCAACTCAGTTTCTGTAGACCTCTAGTGTCAGGTCATCTGGGTCAGCTCTGTATTTCACAGAGCTGAAGTCAAGGTACCAGGCAGTGCTCCCATCTCCTCTGATGTTTGTGGTTCCATTCAAATCTAAGGGTGTTGGTGACACTCAGTCCTGTAAAGCTTGCCTGACTAAAGTCTCTGTTTCTTGCTGATTGACAGCTGAGCCTCACTCTGAATTCCCATGCTTCTCTGCTCCCAACCACATGGCCTCACTTGTGTTTTACAACAAAACCCTTTACTATATACCAGGCTAGGCAGCAAGCGAGTGCTGTGGCTGCTTCTCTAGTTCAGGTCCTACCTGATTAGATCTAAGTCAGCTCATTAGAACCCTGACCTCAGGAAGAATTCCCCGGCCATAGTCATAGACCCCTTCCACAGTTAATTGGAGGTGGGATTCCAGGGTGTGCACACTAGGGAATGGGGGTTCTTAGGGCCACCTGGAATCTACTTTGGGCATCAATTTCAGCTGTGTTCTCAGGAACACACACAGTAGAGTTACTGAGAACTAATGTGACTGGACAGTTGTGGGTTCAGCAAAATTAGCAAGATGCAGAAAGAGAAATAGTGCATGATTTCTCATAGAGGAGGAATGTAAATTTAAAAATGTGTGTGTGCATGTGTGTACATTTGTCAAGGTACCCACAGAAGCCAATAATGAAATAATACCTATAATAAGATAGGGAAACGGAGTGGAGGAAAGAAAGCAGGAAAAGCAAATGGAGGGAGGATTGGCCAAGAGGGCCAAGGGCAGAAACAGGAGGGGAGGGAGAGGCCAATAGGACCTTGGGGCAGAAACAAACAATAGCAGTGGGTAGAAACAAAGAATAGCAAAGCAAAATGACTCATTCTGAAGATGCTACAATAAAACCACTTTTAAAAAAAAAAAGTTTCTCTTGTATGCGCTTGCTTGGAGAGCGACTGACTTGTTGATTCTTGCCTCCCATCATTTGGGTTCTAGGTACTCAAATCCAGTTATTGGGCTTGAGGGCTTTACTCTAAACCCATTATTTACTGAGTTGACCTAAAAAGCGATGATAATGAAAAAGATCCCGCCCCCCCCCAAAAAAAATCATAAACCAGTATTGCTTTAAAACAACAACAAAAATGAATGAGATGGTAGCAACTCTATGCTCCAAACACTCCAATAGTATCTCATCTCAAGGAAGCGAAAATCTCACCTGTGTCTCAGGTCTTACCTTTCCTGGTTGCCCCAGCCTATCTGCCCGTATCCCCTTCACACTCTAGCTAGTTCAATTCAGAGATGTCTCTTCCCTGATGGCTTCTGCACCAGTGAGTGTCTCTTCCGGGACTGTGCTCCCTCCAGATACGGGCTCGCTTTGCTCTCACATATTACATATTGGCTTATTTTAATTTAATTCTCAAGGGGGGAAGGGTTTACTTTGGATCATGTTTTAAGAGAGGATGCAGCCCTTGTTGACTGGAAGGCATGGGTGGGAGCAGGAATGTGAGGCAGCTGCCCATTCGGCGTCCAGTCGGAAAGCTCATGAGTATTATTTCGGCTCTGCCCATCCGTCGTCCAGTCGGAAAGCTCATGAGTATTATTTCGACTCTGCCCAACCGGCGTCCAGTCGGAAAGCTCATGAGTATTATTTCGACTCTGCCCATCCAGCATCCAGTCGGAAAGCTCATGAGTATTATTTCGGCTCTGCCCATCCGGCGTCCAGTCGGAAAGCTCATGA
>NW_022196891.1:84683482-84707737 GCF_008632895.1 Mastomys coucha
GCTCTTGCTCTTTACAACGTGGACGGATTTAAAGGTCGTCCTGGCAAGGGAACTAAAGCCAGCAGAGAAAAGAAAACAACACAGGATCTCACCTACTGTAGAGCCCTGAACCAAAGCCAGCCTTAGGCAGACAGTAGGAAGGCAGTGACTAGCAGAGATCGAAAAGGGGAAAGAGAGTTACAGTTTCTGGAATGACTGAATTCTAGAGTTCTCAAGCCCGACTCTGGGACTAAGGTTAACATTGTTCTGCAAACGGGATTTGCTACAAAGTGGATTTTAGCTGCCTGCTTCCCTTACACAGGAAAAGGTAACTGCAAGAAGTTAATTTGCTTCACAGTGGTAATCATTTCACCATGCATATGCAAATCAAAGTGCTGCTCTCTGTAAATGTATGCAAAGTGAACGACTAGGAAGTAGTTCCTTAGAATCTGTAAAGGAAGATAAAGTGGAGAAGGGGAGGAAAACGAGAGGGAGGAGCAGGAAGAAAAAAAAAGCAGAAAGAAGTGGAAAGGAGCCGAAAATAAGGAAGGAGGAAGAGAGAAAAGGAAACCAGGAAGGATGGACAGATGGACTGACTGACAGGAGGTTGAGAGGAGAAGGGAAGGAAGGGGAGTATGAAGGAAGCAAAGTAGAGCCATGGAAGGATTGCAGGGCTATTAGCAAGCCAACAAAACCCGTCCCAGCACAGACATACTATGCAAACTGGGTTTTTTTTTCCCTTTATTTTTTTATTTTATGTGTATTGGTGTTTTGTGTGCATATGTGTCTATGTACTGGATGACACTAGAGGAAGCCAGAAGAGGGTATCAGAAGCCCTGGGACTGGAGTTACAGATGGTAGCAACTGCCATTTGAGTGCCGGGAACCAGACCCAGGCCCTCTAGAGCCCGGGTTCTCCAGAAGAACAGCCAGTACTCTTAACCACTGAGCCAGCTCTTTAGCCCCACATTAAAAGAAAATAATCCTCAAGCGACAAACCTTCAGAGATCCCAGAGCAAGTTTGCAGAGGTTAGTCTCTAAGGAACCTAAGCTGACAAAACGCCTCCATCTGACTGGCAAAACGCCTCCATCTGACTGGCTTGTCCTCGGCAAATCTGTGGGGCATTTTCTTGATTAATGATTGATCCGGAAGAGCACAGATCACTATAGTGTCGTCACCCCTGGGCAGGAGGCCCTGGGTAGTATAAGAAAGCAGGCTGAGAAAGCCACAGAAGAAAGCAAACCAGTCGGGCGGCAGCCGCCCCTCCTTCAGCTCTGCTTCCTGCTTTCCTGCCTCCGGGTTCCTGCTTGAGCGCTGATCTGACTTCCTTCCGTGATGGACTCAGGCAAGAAAATGCACACCAGAGAAACTCCTCCTCCAACTGCTTTGGGTCCTGCGGTTTATCACAGCCACAGAAAGCAACCTGGGAGAGAAGGTGATTTAATTTGCTTGTTTTTTTCAAGGCCTTTTTTTCCCTCAGGCCTTGTGATATGTCTGTCATTCAATAGGCTAGACAAAAGAAGACATGCAGCTTGGTAATGATGCATGGTCTCTGCCTCGGGTAGATCCATTCCAATATGGGGGCAGGCCCCAGAACTGACTCTACAGGTCATTACTTCTCACGTTCATGATGGCACTATGTGAGTTATGGAAAGGAAATCAGGGACTGGTCTGAACCTATAAATACATTGTTAAAAAGAAAGATGTTAACCTTGTGTTAGTCTTCAAGGTCTGAGAACAGGAATTTTTTTGGATCCAATTTTGCTGGACTTTGGCTCCTAACACCATTAACTTTTGTCCTAAGCAAGAAAAATGATGTGGGTCAATAATAATTAGAGTATCGCTCCATGGCTCAGAACTCAGGAGTAATAAGCCAATAGAAAGCCAGCTTCCTTTTGATAACGTGTTTAGTGAAGTTAGAAGAGGGAGGAAGAGAATGATGCTCTCCTGACACAGGGTGTCATCAAAGGACTGAGTCCCGAGGGGGGGGTGCTTTGTAGTTTTTATTGAAACTCAGATCAACTCTTCTAGCTGTCTCTTGTATGAGGACAGTGAGGAAACGCCCAAGACTTGTGAAGATGACTAAGCTTAGTGATCTCAGCTTGCACTCCAGACCCTACAACTCAAGTCTGTAAATCCTGCTCTCTCATCAGGAAGTGGGAGGCAGAGGATCCTGGGTAGCAGTAGGGCCAGCTAGGCTGGTGTCTAAGTCCCCAGTGACAATGAGACACTGTTTCAAACAAGGTAGAAGGTGAGATCAGACACACAAGATTGTTCTAGTGCCTACATATACAGAGTGACATATGCACAGACACACAGCGTAAACATAAATAGCATTCAAACACATACACAGAGACACATACACAAAGAGAGAGAGAAATAGAGATACACAGAGACAGATAGAGAGGGAGAAAGAGAGAGAGAGAAATAGAGACACACAGAGACAGATAGAGAGAGAGGGAGAGAGACAGAGAGAGAGAAACAGAGACACACAGAGACAGGAAGAGAGAGAGGGAGAGAGACAGAGACAGAGACAGAGACAGAGACAGAGACAGAGACAGAGAGAGCTTTTCTTCGGCAAGAACCTTAGTCCCAGAGAGTGTTCTATCTAAACTGGATGGATGAAGAGGGTTGGAGATTAGACCGTTTTCATGTTT
Source organism: Mastomys coucha (assembly GCF_008632895.1). Lineage (NCBI taxonomy): Eukaryota > Metazoa > Chordata > Mammalia > Rodentia > Muridae > Mastomys > Mastomys coucha. The sequence continues at coordinate 84,686,119 of NW_022196891.1, forward strand.
CCTTTTAAAACCTGGCTAGATTTTGAAGAGGAATTGTACATCCACACAGTCTGAGTATCGTCCACAAATTATTTATGAACTTAAAACAGTAGCTTTATAATCGAGAAGCCTGGCAGACACAGCCAACCCCATCATCAGAGCTGGCATTACCAGGGTCAGGACAGATGTCCTGTGACCGCTGATACAAAGCCCCGAGAAGGACACAATGTCATTTATGTGGTGGCTGCCAACAGCATAGAAGCAACGAGCCACTACACAGGGCCACATGTCACTGCAGAAAACTCAGGTCTCACAATATTTAAAGATGCGGAGGTCGAGATTGGTGAGGGGACACTAAAGATATTGAACTGCTTACCAGATGCACGGCCCAGTATCAGATCTGAACTGGTGGGAAAGGACAGTGCTGGCACAGTTGACATAATTTGGAAATGGAGTGTGGAGTACATGATATGATTATAGTTCACAGCACAGTTAAGGTGTCTGTTTTCAAGAGCTGTTTCTGATCAGATTGAGTATTATACTCTGAGTCTGTAAAAAACACTCCTGCTCTTAGAAAATACAGGCTGGGCAGTGGTGGTATATACCTTTAATCTCAGCACTTGGGAGGCAGAGGCAGGCAGATTTCTGAGTTTGAGGCCAGTCTGGTCTACAGAGTGAGTTCCAGGACAGCCAGGGCTTATAGCTGTATTTCTGTATCAGAGAAACCTTATCTCAAAACAAACAAACAAACAAATAAATAAATAGATAAATAGATAAATAAATAGAAAGAAAAGAAATATGGACATATTCATATGGAAAGTGATACAGTGCTTACAGAGTTCAGGTAGTCTATTAAAGTGTATGGTGTGTGTGTGTGTGTGTGTGTGTGTGTGTGTATGTGTGTGTACATGGGGAGTAAAAGATACTGCAAATGAGACAAGATGTTTAATGATGAATATGAGAAAAGGGGGGATGTTCTGGTTAGGTGTTTTGTTTTGTTTTGCTTTTTTGTTTTTGCTTTTGTCAGCTTGACACAGTTAAAATTATCTGTTTGCAAGTCTGGGGGGGGCGCAGTCTCTTGATTAAGGATGGATATGGGAAGGCCCAGCCCACTATGGGTGGTGCCATCCCTGGGCAGGTGGTCCTGCATTATAAAGAAAGCAAACTAGTGAGACTTGTTCCTGGGGCTGGAGAGATGCTCAGATGTTCAGAGCACTGACTGCTTTTCCGGTGGACCCAGGTTCAAATCCCAGCTCCCACATGTCAGCTCACAACTGTCTGTAACTCCAAGATCTGACACCCTAACACAGACATACACACAGGCAAAACATCAATGCACATAAAAAAAAAAGAAAGAAGGGAGGGAGGGAGGGAGGGAAGAAAGGGAGGGAGGGAGGGAGGGAAGGAGGAAGGGAGGGAGGAAGAAGGAAAGAAAGAGTGTTCCTCCATTGCCTCTAGGTTTTGCCTTGAGCTCCTACCCTGACATCCCATATTTCTGGATGTACAAGCAAATTGAATCCTTTCTGCCTCTAACTTGCTTGTGGCTACAGTGTTTATTAGAGTTACAGGAAAGTAAACTAGAACAAGGAGGAAGGCAAATTCTCCTTGTGCTGTTACTTTTATTTGTTTTCCTTCTCTTTGGTGCTTGAGAAAGGGCGTTGAGTATCCCAGGTGGCCTTGATCTCACTATGTCGCTGAGGGTAGACTTGAACTTCTGAAACTGCTGCCTCTACCTCCAGACTGCTGGAGTTATAGGAGTACACCACTACGTTGTTGTTCCTGTTTGTGGTTGCACTGCCAGGGATTGAAAGCAGGGCCTCGTGCATATGAGGTAAGCCTCTACCAACTGAGATACAACTACAGCCTCCTTCTGCTCCTCTGCATATTTTTTTTTCCCTTAACTTCAAAATTAAATCCAAATTTCAAATTTAGGAACCACGTGCTTGGCATTGCAGGCTCACCAATAGGCTTGCTTATATGCTTTGGGTCAAATGAGGACAGACATTTTCCTCAGCCTCAAGATCATTGAGACGCCCCCCCACCCGGGGTAGATAATAGCTAAGGTTAACACAGATGCTGTGGGGAGAGAGTGTAGTGAAGACTCACAACTTAGGCTGTGTATGGCCCTTGAACTAAGCCAGGAGGATCAAGAGGGCTTAGCCAGTGGCGGGTGGACTTTGGGAGGCCGGAGGAACTTGTATCTCTTTTTGAAGTTGCCAAAATCAGTTCTGTGCTCACCTCCTTGGCCTTAGGACGCTGGGTGCCATGGTCTCATCTTCTGAGACCCTCTCACCCTCTGGCATCCAAAGCCTTCAGCAATCGGAGACAGCAGAGGGGATGTAAGAGCTGATGAGAGAGGAGCTACGGTGTTCACTGTGTCCCAACAATACGGAGCTTGCCTAGGAAGAGCTTCCGATGCTGCTGGCCTCTCCCATTTCAGCATCCCTCAGGGTTCACTATCACAGGGCACTTCTTTTAACTCTTCAGTCCTGGGAGAGCAGTGGTTCCCAGTCCCAGGCATCTTCCCAGGCTTTGCGGGTGTCCCAACTGCTCACTTTTCTGAAAACAATGTCTCATTGGATTATTTTCAGACAAGCTCAAAAGTGTGACTCCTGTTTCTTGATTGGAGTCTCCTAACATACACATGGGGCTCAAGGGGACGGGGAAATGACGTTTGCACAGACAGGGCAGAGGGTGGATCAAAAGAGGCCAGCTTTACCTCCTAGCCTGTGATTTCAAGAGCCCAGACCGCACTTGGTAGAGGAGAGACCCGAGCTGTATGACCTTGGCGAGGCACTTCATTTGCCTGACCTGCTTCCTCATTTATGGGAAGAGATTAACCTCGCAGGGTTAATGTGAGGCGTCGATGGGCCGAGAGCAGGCTCACCTCCGTTCATGGCTGTAACTCCGTGTGTCTGAGCCTTCATCCTCAGTGCGGCTGACTGTGACTGACCCTCCCTCCTCTGAAGTCCTAATCTGCCATTAATTCTCCATCATGTCTGTTTCCAATGTGTATCTGCTTGCTGGTTTGTTATGATTACCCAACTAAATTTTATACCATTTCCAAGTGAATAGCGCCCTCCACTTCTCTGAGCTACTGGCAACATCTAGGGCTGACAGTTGGTAAATGGAGAAGGGAGAATTTTTGACTGTCATGGCATTTTACACTTAGTTCTTTAAACTCATCTGACCTCTCTGGCCCTCTTGGAATATTAATCTAGAACCAGGACACACGTGAAAATTCTTTTGTTCTTTTATTTAGTTACTCAAATGTATGTATGTATATATCTTCTAAATTAAGCAACATTAATAAACCAAGGGTGATTAGATGGTGGTGCTCACCTTAAATCTAAATACTCAGAAGTCTAGGGAAGGATGATTGTGGGTTCAAAAACCAGCCTAGAGTGTCTACAAGACAATGCCAAGGGATAGCAACACCAGTGTACCGTTAAAGGATAGGCAAGATGGTGAAGACAAAAAGTTAGATTGTACTTTAACTTTTGACATAAAAGCCCCTCTCTGTGATCCGCTGTACTTGGATAGAAGGCCCCTCTCTGTGATTGGCTGTACTTGGATACAAGGCCCCTCTCTGTGACTGGAGGTCGGGATAAACTTTTTGTGATCTGTATAAGTCAAATGTTGACTTCTATACTGGCACAGAGTTGGATTATCATCTGCCTGAGTATTTTGTAAACTTTCTTCTCTATCACCTTCTGAATGGTTTAATAAGTAGCCGAAGACTATATCAGAATGAGAGAGGAAAGGCAGGACTTGTGGCAGACACAGGAACTCTGGGTAAGAGTAGGTTTATGTGGCAGTGGGGGACATTCATCAGCTAGACATGGGGGAAGTCATTTGTACAGGGGCATACTGAGAGGTAAGGGGCCACATGGCAACTGTGGATTAATTAAGGGTTAATTTAAGTAATATGAGTTAGCTGGAAAATAGCATAAGCTAAAGTCTGAGCTATAATATAAGTAAGTCTTCATATTATATAAAATATAATATATATTATATTATATTAGTCTTCATCTTTATTGGGAGCTGGTGGGTTAAGACAATCAGAAGATAATTGGTGTACTTGGATAGAAACCCCTCTCTGTGCTTGGAGGGCTCAGGACACATAGGGACCTCTCTGTGGTTGTGTAGAACCCCTCTCTGTGCTTGGAGGATTTAGGACACATAGGGACCTCTGTGTGGTTGTGTAAATTTGGAACTTTAACTGAAGTTACTGTTTTTGTTTTTGCTTTGTTTTGTTCTGCACTGTTTAGTTTGGTTTTGCCTCTCCATCTTCTGTAGCATAGGAGTTTTCTATTGAACAAAAATGTCCTTAAAATAAACAGAATTAGCACCTTATTACCATAGCACCTGATAGTCTTCTCATATAGTCTCCTCTATGCGCGTGCTCAGGGAACCAAGGTGCTCACTGAATATGAAGATTGTCTCTCATAAGCCAATGTTGAAGCACAAGGCATTGAGACGTTCCCTGGTTCCCTTGGCCAGAGTAGCCTCTGACATGACTACCACGCTGACGATCTTAAATGCAACTCAGTTTTCATGACTCTCCTAGATACGAAAATGAGAAAACTAAAACTTTGCCTCAGACTCCTGATTGGGCTCTGCAAAAGCACAGTGATTACTAAAAACTAGTGAGATGTCACTGTCTCCCCCGACCCCAACCCCAGGCCAAAGACCCTGGATGAAGGATTGTCCTAACTCCATGACTGGACTCCAGAAACAGTAACTACTGCAGGATGAAACCACCTTGTAAAAGATTATCTACAATGGACATGACCTGTCCACAAGCATGTCATCTTCAGAGAGACAGCTGTGCCACCTCAGGGGAGGACAGATTTTAGATTAACTGTTTCTCAAACCATCTTGCACCATCAGAGCTGAGACAGCTGGACCACATTTGGAGCCAGACTGCTCAGTCTTGCATACCTTTTGCCACCAGCCAAATTCTGCTATTTCAGCTTAAAGCCCATGTAAGAGGCCTGGAGATTAACTCAAGGGTACTGGAGCCCTTACTTGATCCTCTTCCTATTGTCATATATTTGATCACAGTGTGAACCCCAAGATTGTGTTATTTACTGAAAAAAAAAAAACTTGTTGTGGTGTGGCTCAGCCTTAGCACACCTTTAATCCCTCTGGCTGGAATACAGACATGCCGAAGGCAGTAAGCTCCAGAGACAACAATTACAACCACAGAATAAAATTTACTTTTATATTTTTCTGCCCTCTCTCTTTACTGTACACACCTTTAATCCAAAGCAATGAAGGTAAAAGGTTTTAGAAAGAAAGAAACATGTTTGAAAGTGTTGTCTAATTGAGTGGTAGACAAGTCCGAGAAAGCTTTGACAGAACAGAGTATGTCGACTCTCGGGAGGGGAAGGGGAAGCCGCTGAAGAGGGAGTGGAGGGGGGAAGAAGGGAGGCAGTTTAAGCAGGAGAATTTTACAGAGACAGAACAAGCTAGACATGGGTGAAGACAGAATGAGCCAGAGAACGAGGAGCCAGAAGATTAGAACCGACTCCTAGAGTTAGTTTGAGGTCAAGCAGAGAAATTCTGGAAGAACCAAGAGAAAGAGACCAGATTGAATCAGTCAGCCTCAGAGATCAGAAAGAAGCAGGAAGAGTGAACTTAGCAGCCAGTCTCAGACGCTGAAAACGTCCTAGGACGAGACTGGACTGTACAGATTGTACGGAGGCTAGAAGCTTCCAAGACCAGGCCTAGCTTAGCCGACTAAGGCAGTAAGCTCCGGAGACAACAATTACGACCTCAGAGACAACAATTACGACCTCAGAATAAAAGATACATTTTACATTTTCCCATCCTCTCTATGCTGTTCCCACCACTTGTCTCTATTGTCTCTTGGAGTGAAGGCCAATCCTACCATGTTGGGGCTCCAAGAGGTAGTAGGGCTTCTCCCCTAAGTCTCTGGTTACAGGATGACAAGATGTCTCATAGCCAAGTACGTCGAGAGAGGATCTGGCAGGGAAATTGTATTTCACAGAGATGGCCAGTTTCACAGACAGACACAAGAGCCTCTAGGGAGTCATCAGTGAGTCTGTCTGTACTCCCTGGCTTCCCCACCCATTCCTCTGCTTCCTGCAATGGCAGAAGGACGTGTCTTTCTTTGTTTTAAGCGTTGTTTGGTGCTTTTGTGCACAGCAGGTCAACTAATGCTTGTTAAAGGTGGGCATGGGGAAACTCGGAATGTGAACGCTGCCAGGTTCATGGGATGGCGGCATAGGGGTTCTAGATAGCCCTTGGAGAGGAAGGAGCTCCACATGACCTCCTCCCACCACCTTGGGTCCTCACTGAAGTGGTGAGCTTCCTAGCTTTACTGAAGCCCAACTGCTTCTGAACACGGAAGTTCACAAGACTCACTCTTACGTGAATGCGTCCTGATTAGAGTTGTGGAGACATCTGCGAATTCTCACCCACAGAGTTTGCAAAGTCAAGGCTGCTGCTCAAATGTTCTGAGCTCCCTAAAACAAATTGCGTAGAGGCGTGCATATGTGTGTTCACCCACATGCGCGGAGCCGGTTGGGACCGTGACATGGGAAGCCATTTTCCTGGGTAATCATCCTTAAATAAAAGCAAGTGTTGGGTTCTGTAAATATTAACACGCTAACACACCAGTTCTGTTCGGCTTGTTGAAAAAGAACGGGTGAGACGGACTAGTCTACGGTCGGGTTCTTTTGGACTTTCCAAAGGGAAGTTAATTTTTGTCTTTTACAGTGAGAGTTTACAACTTCTGGTTTCCGCTTGAAGAGTTCCCCTCCCCCAGCCCTTTGATACTTCTGTTTACTTTTAAAAAACTGCCTAGTGAGCTCAGGATTCTTTCCCAGTCAGTCGTGTTCCTTACCCTTAATACAGCGACTGAGTGGACCTGTCCCTAGATTTATTCAGGGTATGTTTACTGAGCCAGTACATGACTGAGACCACCAGACTCCACAGCGGTTAGAGAAGAACAACTCCAGAAAGTTGTTCTCTGACCTACATACACACTCATGCCGCAGCACAGATATGCTCCCCCCCACACACACACCACAGATATGCCTACACACACACACACACATACACGCATATGCATGTGCGCACACACACACACACACACACACACACACCAGTAAATAATCTTCAAGCACTCAGCCCTATCACACCCGGTCCCACAGCACCTAGGTGGTTCACTTCACAGGTGACGCACACCTGGGTGATGTTTGGCTCCCCTCTGCTTTTTTGTCAGGAGCCAGACACACCTCTGTCCACAGAGAGGCAGAAGCAGTGAGGGGTGTCTGTAGGATATCCCCACAGAAGCACTGGCCTCAGAGACGCTCACTTGAAGAGGGTGGCTGACAGGGGATGCTGAAGTTTAGATGTGCCTTACAGGATGACGTGCCTACCCCGTAGCACCTGATAACTTTTTTCTAGCAGAAACTGTTTGTAGTGGTACCAAGAATCAGTTTCATTCTTGGTCTCTTAAAATGTTAAATGCTTGCAGTGACGGCTTCCCCATACTTACGGTGGCAGCCGGGGGACTGAGTACTTCTTATCTCCTGGTCTCCTGTGTGGGAAGCATGATTGAATGTCTAGTACCACACTAAAGTCTTCAACTCCCATCCTTCCTCCCATGGCGGGATCTGGTGATGGGTTCTGAACAGAAAGAGAGAGAGAGAGAGAGAGAGAGAGAGAGAGAGAGAGAGAGAGAGAGAGAGGATATACAAATAGAGGAGATACACAGAGAAAGGAGGAAGAGTGGTGGGTTGGAGTTATGGCATAGCAAGGCTACAAGCCCAGGATTCCATACCAAGACACCACAGGCTGGTGGCTTAAGCCCAGGCCATGTGTCTTCTTGCGGTTGTCAAGGGTGGAAACCCAAGATCAAGGTGCTGTCTGAGTTGGTTTTGGTGAGGACTCTTCCTGGTATGAGATGGCTAGCTTCTGTCTTCCATGTCCCCATAGTAACCTCTCTGCGCCCCTGGAGACGGGGATCTTGGGAGCCTCCTACTTAATTTTTTTTATTAGGATGCCAGTTTTCTCAGATTTCCTAGTTCATGGCTTTATCTAACATTGGTTGTCTCCCTAAATGCCCTGTCTCTAAATGACAGTCCTCTAGCATTAGAGGACTTTTAGACAGGCAAGATTTAGTCTGCAAAAGTCACTATTAAATTTTTAATGAATAAATATTAATTCAAACAATTTTACAGAAACCAGATAATAATTCCTCTAGCAAGGATCATTTCTATAACAGTAATTTGTTTTAATTCCCCTTATGTGGCAATTCAAGTACTTGTAATAATTTCTTCCTTAGATTTTCTCTGTCGATACAGTATATCTGCATAATGTATATAATTTATTTCTCTCTCTGTCTGTGCATATAAACATATAAATATATAATACAGATACAAAGAAAGATACATATTTATATTTTGTATTTAAGTCGGTATTTGTAATATATATGTCCATACATGATGTTTATTATACATGTATATCTACATACAATATAAACATCCTCACATATATTGATAAATAAAATTATAAAACGGGTTTACAAAACGAGATGTCAAGTTACTTCTATCGTTTATGCACAGCAGTGTGTCAAGGTTGCTGCAGGACTCACCCAACTCAGGCCATCCAACACACCCTAATCAGTCTCTCTATGCACTCATCCAAGTGCATGGCTCCTCCCCTCTCCTGTACTCTTCCCTATTCTTCCGACCTCTCCCCTCTCTTCCCCTCCCCTCCCTTCATCTCCCCTCCCCTCCTCCCTTCCCTTCCCTCCCCTTTTCTCTCCCCCTTCTCCTCTCCTCTTCCCCTCCTCCCTTCCCCTCCCTTCCCCTCCTCCCTCCCATCTCCTCCCTCCTCTCCCCTCCCCTCTCCTCCCTTCCCCTCCCCTCCCTGTCACTTGTTCTCACCTAGCTGACTAAACAGCCTTCCTCTGGCTTCCCACAGAGTTGGGTAGGCGCTTACTTTTCTCCCACAGTCTAATCTAAGATACTATGGGGGGGGGGGAGAAAACAGAAGGAGAATGAAGCACAAATCCAAATGTCTACTACTATTGCCTTACTCTGTCCCTGATTGTCACCGAGCAGCCTGCCCAGCTGATTCAAACCCATTAGGCTCCCTGTGAGGTATGTCACAGGACTGCTGGGGTGAAATTCTGGAGGTGCTCCACCGTATGCATTTGCACACCCAGATTCTGCATCAAATGGATAAGGCATGCCAAAGAACACCAAAGTCGTAGCTCCTGGAAGCTCTGAGTGTGTCTTTTGAACATTGCATGTCTTGCTTGTGCTTGTAAGAGATGGCATTTTGCTCTGAGGCATGTGTATGCGCATGCATACGCGTGCACATGTGTGTATGCACAGATGTGTGCATGTATGAAAGCTCAGTTAGTGGTCTGAGAAACTTAAGAAAGGAAAGGGTGGCTGTCCCGTCTCGCATGTGGCCTATCCTTTGTCGTTTGGAGAGACAGTGAGTGTGTGTTCACACTGTCCTTTGCTTTCATCTGGGTAGTGTGTTTTCTCGTCTTTACTGTCATCTTGAGCCTTGTTTTGGAGGGCAGAAGAATGCTTAGGTCATGTTTAGTTTTTATAGCTTCATTTAGTGAAAATGGATCCTTTGGGCCCCGTCTATGCCCATTGCCTAAATTTAAAGTTCCTTTTCTTGCAGGTGGCTTAATTTATATTTGTTGATGGCGCAACGAATGCAAATAACCACATGGGTGACCTTTAGGAGGCCGCCAGAGCCAAACCAGTTATGCGAATGACTTGAATTCAGAAAAGCTTTTTGACATATTTTTAGCATTTCTACAAATACTCATTTCTTGAAGAAAGGGTGTTTTTGGAAGTGTCTAGAAAGCTCATCCGTGGTGAATTGTCAGATATTCCAACACTCTGGTGCTATGGGAAGAGGAAAGATGAGCAGAATTAGAGACCCCAGTCAATCACACAAGGGATTTATGGGTTATCATTTTATCACATGCCTTCATATTCCTGGCAGGTGCACACCTAGGCCTCAAATGTAAACATTACTGAAGCGAACAGGAAATTATAGAAGACAGAAATAAATCATTTTTCCTGATTTCAGGTCTTTCTCTTCAAAAACTGCCTTCAACTGCAGTTAATGAGGACATCAGGTCTGAGCCTACTTACCACACAGAGTGGTGGTCTGTGGGTGTCTTTGGATTGTTTATTTGATTTTGGTTTATTGAGATAGGATGCTACTATGCAGTGCAGAATGACCCCCAACTCAAGTACCCCCACCTCAGTCTCATGGCCTGAGGTCACAGGAAAGCATTTCAATTCTATGTGACTGAAACAGCCACTGCAGATAGTTTTATTCCTCAGGAAAAATGTGTCTGTTGAAAATATAGTAGCGATGGCTATGAGGCTTGTCCAATGGTTAAAGAACTTGCCACAGCAGCAAAAGGAGCAGAGTCCAAATTCCCAGAATCCACACAAATGACAGTTAGTTATTGTGGCTTGCCTACAATTCCAGCGTAGGAAAGCAGCAACGAGCCATCTTGGAGCAAGTGGGCTAACTAGTCAAACTAGCTGTATTGGTAAGCTGGGCTTGTCTGAGAGACATTGCCTCAAAGGATAAGGTGGAGAGAGATGCTTAACGTCAACTTCAGGCCCCTACACAGGTACACATAGGCATGTGTGCACACACACAACACATACACAACGTGCACACATATACAGGCACATCAGACACAAATACACACGAAGATAAAGAGGAAAAGAATCTAACGATGAAGGAGATTCTTTGTGTAAAAACATTTGAAGTGACTCAACCCTCAAATCCTCACTCAAATCAATAATGTTCATCCCATTAATCTGTGTATTTGAACTATTAAGATGTCTCTCAGATATTAATATCTCTCACTTAAAAATCAGCTTGAGAAATAGGAAAAAATGTCCCCTATATTGTCAGAGTGAAAATAGCAAACTGAAGATGACTCACACATGCCAGTCCTGGACAGTGCTTCTGAGAGCTCAGCTCTTGAAACCTTTCTCTCCTCTTCCCGCTGTGGACCGCAGGTCCTCAGCCTTCACCAAGGACCTGTTGATCACGTGAGGAAGAGCCCAATATTCTGAATCCTACCGGCCATTGGGTTTTCTGGCTTCTGCCACTTCATCTTGGAGAGCAACCCTCCAACTTGTGTCTGTGTGCCTGAAACACAGAATTCTCTGGGAGTGTTGCATCTTTACTCCAGACTCAAGAGTCAGGGGCTTCAGGTTATTTGGGCAAAATAAAGTCTAAAAATCCGGTCTGTAGGGTCAACCCTCGCTGGCTCTCAGTTGGCTGGCTTGGACTGTCTGTGCCTCCTGTGTGCTGTTCTGTGTGTCCCCTGACTGTCTATTTCATAACATTCCAAATCTTCAAAGCAGTTTTACTGTGGTTATCAACAGTCTGTAATATAGCAAAGTATATTTTTAATGTAAAAAAAAAACTCACAATATTCTAGACTTTTAAGAAGATACTATAACTACTTTATTAGAATATTGTTAGAACTAATGGGGATATTGGAGCTTTCTCTGATTTATTAGAATCAGTTGTTTATTAAAAGGATTCTACCATGATTTGGTGTTGATAAGAGGTAGGGGGTCTGTAAATTGTCCAAGGTTAACAAAAAATAAGCAAACCTCTTTCTCTTCTTCTTCCTCCTCCTCCTCCTCCTCTCCCTCTTCCTCCTCCTCCTCTCCCTCTTCCTCCTCCTCCTCTCCCTCCTCCTTTTCCTCCTCCTCCACTTCTTGGAGCATCAAGCATAGGGACTCACACATTATGGGCAAACATTGTACCTCTGAGATATTCCCAGCCCATTAACAGTGAGTTTTTTCTGGTCTCTCATGTGACATAACTGGTTGGAAACATTCAGAAGTATGACAATAATGGTGGTGGGAAGTGGAGGAGGAGGAGGCAGCTACTATAAAGGGGACAAAGATAAAACCTCATATAATAACTATAAAAAACAGCTTTGAAGCATAGGTCTTAAACTACTGATTCAATTGGACCTGGAATAAGCATTGAAATTGGTTGGGACTCCTAAAATTTCTGTTCTGCACAGTAAAGAAAGAAAACTGGAAGGAAAATACATGTAATCTAGAGGAAAACCAACTTCACAACATTTACATATGGCAGGATATAGGAAACCAAAATGGATCTGAAAAACACACTTAAGGATTCTAAGTCAGCCTAGAGATGTTGCATGACAGAGTTAACAAGCAGAAAGCAATTTGATTTCTAAATGTTAGCAGTGAACATTTAGAAACAAGTAGAAACTAGCAATAATGATTACAATTAAAATATACATTGAAATATTCAATTGTAAATTTAGGAAAACATACATATAACCATTGTGCTAAAAATCTACCAAAAATCTTGCTGAAGTAAATAAAAGAAACCATAAGAAAATGGAGACACATACCGTGTTCAGAGACAGGCCAGTGAAGAGGTTAGCTCTCCTTTAATTGATCTGTCAGTCAAACATATTTCTGTTAAAACAGGCATCATTGTAGGTATGGACAACTTATTTCTAAATTATACAGAAATGAATGTAAGTGGGAGGGTGAAAATAGTGGGGAAATCATGGATGACTGTGGAGGAATCTGGAAAGTGTGGGTGATTGTGGAGGAATCTAGAAAGTGTGGGTGATTGTGGAGGATTCTGGAAAGTGTGGGTAATTGGGGAAGAAACTGGAAAGTGTGGGTGATTGTGGAAGAATCTGGAAAGTATGGGTGATTGTGGAGGAATCTGGAAAGTGTGGGTGATTGTGGAGGAATCTGGAAAGTGTGGGTGATTGTGGAGGAATCTGGAAAGTGTGGGTGATTGTGGAGGAATCTAGAAAGTGTGGGTGATTGTGGAAGAAGCATATCTTCCAAACCTTGACTTCTGCATCCTCATGCTGTAGTCACTGCCCTCCAGTCCTGACCCAGAGAAGGGCACTTACCGGCCCTGCAGAGACTCCAGAAGCCAAATGATGTACACAGAGCCAACTGGTTCTTCACAAAGACGGAAATCCAGTTCAACAAAAGAAACAGTATCTTGGCAAAAACGAACAAATGAATCTCAAAAAACATAAATCCTAGCTCATACGCTTTTATGCAGACATTAGCTTCAAGGGAAGCATAGATACAGATGTAGTATGCAAAATATAAAAGTTCTGGAAGGAAAAATGAGGAGAAAATCTTGGTGCAGCAGAAGACCCTTCACTGTTACAGTCTGAACCTGAATGGTGTGTGTGTGCGCGTGTTCGTGTCGGTGTGTGTGTGTGTGTGTGTGTGTGTAAGTGTGCACGTGAGTGAGTGCATGTGTGTGGCTGGTTAATCATTTAGATGTTCAAGATTCTTAATTACTTGATAAAGTTTTGCTTGTTAACTCAGTTGAAAAACCGTGAACTCTCTTTTAAAATGAATAAATTTAGAATTTTTTTTTCTGTATTTGAAGGTATTGAATTATGTCTACAAAAAAAGGGATATGTATTCCTGATACACCCCTACTAAGTGAGGATTCAAATCCACATTTATAAAAATAGCCATAGCCAGGCCAGGCACAAACTTTTAATTCCAGCACTCAGGAGGCAGGTAGACCTATGTGAGTTTTAGGTCAGTTTGTTTTACATAGTAAATCTCAGGTCAGACATGACTACATAGTTATATTCTGTCTCTAAAAAATAATAAAAAAAATCAAAATAGTATAGCAGGTGTAAGCTACTCTTACATGACCAAGAAAAAAATTGAAACTTTGCTTGGAATTTTATAGACTGGATGTATTGAACATTGACTTTTAGTAATTTAAACGAACTTCTCAGGGCAACAAAATTCAATTGACTAGAAAAGCCAAGTAGCTGTACGATCCAGGGCCAAACCAAACACACAGAGGATGTTGAAAGGGAGCCAATGGGAAAGAATCAATAATTTACCTTGAAAAACGAGGACTAGAAAAATATCCTTCATATCCTATCTGTAAAGTGTAGTCTTATCTTTCTTGTGGAAAAAGTTTATTCAAATTGAATTAATACACCTGAGTGGTGAGCCAGGTATGACGGTGCATGCTTGTAATCCTAGCATGCCGGGTGCTGAAGCAAGACCCTGGGTGCAGGGCCAGTCTGGGCTCATAGTAAGGGCTAGTGCTAGAAACAAACAAAAAGGAAGAGGACGAAGAGGTGACCACAAATTATACTGAATAAATAAAATATTAAAGCATTTTCTTCTTCTAGATCAAACCAAGATGAAGACAGTAACAGAGAGGTGGGGGAGTTTGGCGTTAGCAGATAGGAAGGGAGTTGGAGAGCCAGCGATGGGCTACATGGTTTTCTACTCAGAATACACAAAGGGAGACAGGAAGACACAACGTCAACAAGGAACTCTGTCAACTCGTGACTTTCTTCCCCAGCAGTGACAAGCAAAGATGCCAGAGAGAAATAAGTTCCCAGTTTGGATAGTGTGATATTATACAGTAAATCTGGAATTGGCTAAAGCTGGTCCGAGTCTCAGCCTTTGCAGGAAAAGCACACCCACATCTGCTCTGTTCCACAACTCATTCCTCTTTGAATGGGAATAATAACCCCAGCTTTGCCCGTGTCACCGAATTTTTATGAAGATCAAAGAGATAATAAATGTGAATTTTGAAAATTGTAGATCAGTATATACATAAGGTGTTATTAGCATATTTAACAGATGCAAATGATGGTGTATTAATTCAATTTGAATACATTTTACATGAGAAAAGACAAGACTACATTTTATGAGAACATTAGGCCTATTTGTTCTTGGAATTCCTTCTTCTCAGTCAAGCCAAAAACTATGTTGTTGTTGTTGTTGTTATTGTTAATTCTGTTTAAATGTATTCTCATTCATCCAACAGCCTCTCTTCTGAAGTATTTAAAATTCCAAGATAAGATATAACTCATGTATTAAATATTATAACCTCCCCAAGATCTCATCACCAAAGTGAGTTACAGGGTTACATGCAGAGAGTATGGGAATATTTGTCTTAATAGGGAAACACAAAGCTGAAGGCAAGGTTAGCATTTATAAGTCTGATTTTAAAGTTTTCAAAGAAATAGTTGTAGGTTCATAGAAAAGTTGCAAGACATGACCAAGGCTCCATCACCTATTGTCCCGGGTAATCCCCTGCATCCTTATTGCATCATCAGCTCCAAGACTTTGTTGGGTGTACTGGTTTGTGGCCGTAAGGTGTCAGCTGCCCAGGACATTTGCACATGCTCATGTGTATGTGTGGACATGTTGATGGCAAAGGTCAGCCTCAGTTTCCCTCCCCAGGTGCTTGGAGTTGTTACACAGTGTCCCTGAGGCCTGAAACTCATCAAGTGTGCTACATGGTGGGCCATAAGCATCCTCTGGCCTCCACCCACATAGCTGTGAGATTATCGGGGTGGGGGAAGCTTTCTGACCAGATAGTATTTGCTTGGGGTCCTCATGGTTGTCCACAAAGGACTTTACCAGTCCAACCACTTCCCAGACTCCACTCAAGAGGTTTGAATAAAGAAGAAAACCTAGTTAAATCACATGCTCTTTTTGAATTGGTCATACTGAACAGAATCCTAATGAGATCACCATCAATCTACCTATAATTTGTCCAACATTCATAGACTTTGCTCATCCTGTGGTATTGTGTAGTCAGGAGCCACACATGGCTGCAGAGTCTGCTGCTGAGTCCAGTGAAGTATGAGAACCGTTCTAATGCCGTTCTGGAGCCCAGCGCCAGAGAGAAAATCCAGACCTTTACCCTCCATGATACAATATCCATTTTCCAAAGAATGTTTTCCGTTCATCACCAATGAGGAGGTGATTTCCTTAGAACCTCAGCCAGGGCTCTGACAGGAGCTTGGGTCCAACCATGTCCAAAGAATCAATTGGAACCTTCACACAGACAATGCAGAGACACTTTGTATATCATGTAGATTATTTTCTTGTATGGACCAAGTCACTCCCTTATACAAGAGGTAAATCCAAATGTTCCTGTTTTCTTTTAGTTTTTTCTCCAACAGTCAGAGAGAGAAAGAGAGAGAGAGAGAGAGAGAGAGAGAGAGAGACAGAGAGAGAGACAAAGAGACAGAGAGATAAAGAGATACACACACTCTCACACACATACACAGAGAGAGAGACAAAGAGACAGAGAGATACAGAGAGACACACACTTACACACACACACACAGATACAGAGATACACACACTCTCTCTCACACACACAGAGAGACAGAGAGATACAGAGAGACACACACACTCACACAGAGAGAGAGATACAGAGAGATACAGACACACACTCACATACAGAGAGACAGAGAGATACAGAGAGATACAGAGAGACAAACACTCTCTCTCTGCCTCTCTCTCTCTCTCTCTCACACACACACACACAGAGAAAGAGAGAGAGAGAGGGGACTTCTTTATGTCTTTGATGCAGACTCTGTGATCTTTACATTTGACCTTGTTTATGTTTTTCCAGAAGTCGTGTGAGGCACTGCTGATGCAGTCAATAATATAATCCAATCATCAATAAGCTACAAACTCCTTGTTTATTAATACACGATTAAAATGTATATGATAAAAAGATATTGACTGCAGCTAACTGTATGGATGACAGCAGCAATTAAGGCTCAGGTTCTTGATCACCTTGTGTGCTGGGCACCACAGGAGTGTGGTTGGGCTGTGTAAAGTCATACAGCTGTGTGTGCCCAGGAGTGTGGATGAACTGTGTAAAGTCATACAGCTGTGTGTGCCCAGGAGTGTGGATGAGCTGTGTAAAGTCATTCAGCTGCAGCCTTTCCTTTGGGTTTTCAAGTTTGTTTTATTTATTATTAGGTGTTTGTGTGTAGTGGGTGTGTGTATCTGTGTGTATGTATGTGTGTGATGTATATGTGTGTGTGCATATGAGTGGTGTGTGTGTGGTATGTGTGTGTATGTGTATGTAAGTGGTGTGTGTGTAGCTGTGGATATGTATGTGTGGTGTATATGATGTGTGTGGTGTGTGCTGTGTGTGGTATGGATGTGTATATGTGTGTGGTGTATGTGTGTATGTGGTAGGTGTGTATGTGGTATATGTGTATGTTGTATGTTATGTGTGCAGTATGTGTGTGTGTGTGTTTGTGTGTGGTATATGTGTGGTGTGTGTTTTGTGTGGCATATGTGTGGTGTGTGCTGTGTGTGGTGTGGATGTGTATATGTTTGTGGTGTGTGTGTGTGTGTGTGTGTGTGTGTGTGTGTGACTCATGCAGGTCAGGGGACAACTTGCTGAAATCAGTTTTCTCTTTCACCACGTGGACTCTAGGGGAATGGAAGCCAGGCTGTGTGCCAGGCTTACTCAGAAAGACCTTTACCAGCTGTGTTTTATTACCCTTCCTTCTTGCTTTCTTTTCTTTTTCTTTTTTTAAATTAAAGTCAATTCCTGAGATTTGCTCAGTTTTATTTTATTTTTGTCAGTTTTTATTTTAAACATGGCTTTACTTTTCATTTCTTTATATACATTTTTAAAAAACATAGGATTGAGAGGCAGACCCAGCAGCCTATAGGCTCTCACTTCTCCTGCCTCAGCTCTCTAAGTGCTAGGATTACAAAGGAGGCTCAGCACAGCCAGACTTGGGATTCACCTGCGAAGCTTCAAAACACCCACAGTCATCTGAGCAGACACCATAGCCATGTCCCTATACTAGGTCTGGATGATGCACACGTAGAACTTAAAATCTTGTCGATAAAGAGTCACGTTGACCATTGAATAGAATTCTGCAAACTTACTGTTTTAGTCAGTGTTCTAGTGCTGTGATGAGACACCATGGCCACCGCAACTCTTAGAGAAGAAAGCATTTAATTGGGGCTAACTTCCAGTTTCAAACGTTTAGTCCTTTATCATCATGGGGTGGGGGGCGGGGCATGGTGGGCGCACAGGCAGACGTGGTGCTGAAAGTTCTACATCAAGATCCGCAGGCAGCACCATGCCAGATTTAATAAAGGCTTCCGGCTTTTTGTTTTTAATGGTACTGGGAAATTGAATAGTGGACCTTGTGGATGTTCGCAAATGCTCTGCTACTGAGCTACGTCTCAGGATTGAATTTGGCCTCATTCCTCTCACTGACAGTTTCCTTATAGAATCCAAGTTTTTGATCTGCCCTGAAACTCGCTGTGAAACCTTGATTAGCCTTAGCCTTTGGTGACTTTCCGTGGGCGCTGGGCTTACAAGGCCTGCCATGACTACCAAGTCTTACCTTTTAAGGGGTAACTTTACCAGATTCCAGATCGGAAGCTTGTATCTTGTGTTGTTTTCTCGGCACCTGACTCTTTCACTGATCTTATTGTTTCGTTTTGTTTTGGAGCCAACATTGAATGTAACTTTTCTCCTCGCTTTTCCGGAAACTAATTCTTTTTCTGGCTTCCTACGGAACCCTTTCTTCATCTTTAATGTCCTTGTTTGGACATGGGCCTGGGTGGGGACATTTATCCTGCTTGAGTTCTTTGAGTTTCTTGAAAATGTTGTTTGGTGTCTGGTATTAATCTGGGAAAACGTTCAGGCATCTTTGTGTCTACTTTTCAGTACATCTCCTCCTTTTCTTCAGGTGTCCCCAGATGTGTGCGATGTCCTTTCACGGTTGTCCCACGGGCTGCTCTTTCTTCCTTTCTAGTGTTGTACAATTGGCTTCGTAGTTTTAGAAATTTCTATTAAGCCACGCTCAAGCTTGGAGTATCTTTCTGCAGCTAAGCTCAGGGCGCATGCGTCCGACGAAGGCTACGCTTCGCTCTGGTTTCTCTCTTTGAAGCTTGTCGTCTTCCATCTGTGCCACTACCACGTCTCTGCTAGTACAGTTCATGTATTCTGGCATGTTGTCTGCCTTTTCCTTTGAAATTCTTACCATATTAAGCTAATTAAGCAGCATATTTCTTAAAATGCTCTAATCTGGAGCTGGAGTTGTAGCTTAGGTAAAGTATTTGCCTACCTTGCATGAGGTCCTCGGTTCAATTCCCCGGCACTGAAAACACAAACACTAACCAACAGGCAGGCACATTCCTGGTCTGGCTGTGCCAGCATGCTGGCAGACTTGAGATTGTTTCTGATGTTTATTTTCTCTCTTCATACTCTTGTGACATGCCTTGTGGAGTTTTTATTGAAAGACACACGTGACACATTGCATGAAAGGAACCAAGAGGGGGAGGGGTGGAGGGGGCACTTTAGTAGTTAGTTGTAACTGGCCGTCAGTAATATTCTAAAGTTCTGAACTAGGTGTCAGCTTTTTGTAGAGCTTGTGATCCTAGGCTGTGACCTGGATTCTCAGGCAAGACCATAGATGAAGGAGTTGGACAGTGCCCTTTCCCGCTGGTCCAAGGCTTGAAGGGACCTGAGTTAGTTGAGAGATTTCTATACAAACATGAGGCTATGAAAAAAGTTTCTCCCCACAGCAGGACTTCTTAAGAAAAACCCAGAAGGCTGTGGATGGCTGAGTGATTCCCCCTTTCACTCTCCTTAGAAGCATAGTTCCTGCCAGGTCACTGTGTGAGCCTGGCAGAGTTCCAGACAGTGAGTGGGTTCCTGTGAGGCCTGGCCACCCTGAGCTGCCAGCATTTCTCAGTTGTACTTCAGGTTTTCTCATGGGACACCTGCTCTCTTTTTATCTCAAAGACAAAGGAGCCTATGGAGATATGAAATGGATAAAATCTTTGCCACTCGGGGATAAGGATCTGAGTGTGGATCCTCAGAACCCCGGTGAAAGCCAGATACAGTGTAGCCCCTACACAGCTACAACAAAATGGGAGCAAAGACAGAAGGAATCCAAGAGTGTATGGGCCACAGAGCCTAGATTATGCCAAGAAGAACAGAGAGAGACCTGCCTCAGATAAGGTGGATGGTGAGGAGAGACACCTGAGTTTTGATTTTTTACTTCTGCAGGCACACTGTGGCAATTGTGCATCTAAACCTCTCAATCTCTCCCTTTCCCTCTCTCTCTCTCTCTCTCACACACACACACACACACACACACACACTCACACAGAGAGAGAGAGAAGGGAGGGGGAAGGAGAGAGGGAAGGAGAGGGAGAGAGAGGAGGGGGGAACCAAGGCAAGGTTTCTTATAGGTAACAGTTTGAAATGTTAGAGAAAGCCAAGGGTTCTCACTCATGCCAGGACTCTCCCAGCATGCCCAGTGGAGTATTCTTTGCTTTTTTTGCCTCGGCTGACTGGTAAATCTTGCTGCTGATATTCCATTTGGGTTGCAAAGCAATGCTCATTCAGTGTTAGACTTGACTGAGATGGGACACAGATGGAACAAAGCTGCTCACCTCTAGGATGAGATGCTCCTTTCAAGCCATACCCCTAGTGAACCAACTGTCCAGCAAGGCCCTGCCTCTTAGATCAACAGGCTTACCAATAGATTGATAGATTAATCCACTGATAAGGTCCACACCCTCAGTATCCAGCTGTCTTTCACTTAGTGCCACCATCTAAGAGCCAAGTTTTCCAAATGGTGTGAACCTTATGAAAGGATGCTTCACAGTGAATACATGATACCCCCTCTTCCATACTTAATGCTACAAGTAATACAAGCAATTTGAAAGATACGTAGTTTTCCTTGGGTGTGTAGACCTTTATGTTTCCTCTGGCGGACAACTGTCCATGGCTGGCTGAGGTGTCATGTATGGCTTTGGGGTAGATACAACTGACCACAGATCAGATCTGGTCTATGTTATAAACACTTAAGCTAGCCTCGGCCACCAGGCAATCTAATTATTATTATTATAACTAAGAACAACAATAACATTGACATAATTCCCCACTATATAATACAAAGCAACTTCTTTTGACCACATTATACTCACATTTTATGTATGTGTGTGGAATATATAAGTATACCTTTTGTGTGTGTTTGCACATACACAAACACATGCCAGAGGTCAGTGTCTGGTGCCCTCTATCACTCTCCACCTTATTCTTTGACTCCCTCAACCTGAAGCTCATTGATTGGCTAGCCTGACTATCCAAGAAATCCAGTGACTACTCAGCCCTGGAGTTGCAGGTATGCTGCTGTACCCACCTTTTTGTATGATTGCCAGAGATTGAACTTATTTCCTCATATTTTGCTTAGTAGGGTATCTCCCAACCCTCTCTATTTTTTAGTAATATATATGTTACATATTTTTAGTAAATATATATGTGACATATATTTAGTAAATATATATGTAATATATTCTTAGTAAATATGTATGTAGTATATTTACTAAATATAATATATTTAATATTGCAAAGAAATATATAATATATATATTTAGTAAATATACATGTAATATATATTAAATTTAGTAATATATATGTAATATATTGACATATATGTCATATGTATATACATATGTCACTAATGGGGGAAAGCATAGCAGCAGGGGCAGGAGACTGTGTGGTTACATCTTTACTGTACACAGGAAGCAGGAGATGGTGAGGTTCCATCTTTACTGTACACAGGAAGCAGGAGATGGTGAGGTTCCATCTTTACTGTACACAGGAAGCAGGAGACGGTGAGGTTACGTCTTTACTGTACACAGGAAGCAGGAGATGGTGATGTTCCATCTTTACTGTACACAGGAAGCAGGAGACGGTGAGGTTCCATCTTTACTGTACACAGGAAGCA
>NW_022196891.1:84707770-84718724 GCF_008632895.1 Mastomys coucha
TTCCATCTTTACTGTACACAGGAAGCAGGAGACGGTGAGGTTCCATCTTTACTGTACACAGGAAGCAGAGAAAGAAAAGTTAGGTGAGGTGAAGCTATAAATCCCCAAAAGCCTTCCTCAGTGACATAACTCCTCCAGCCAGGTCACATCTCCTAAAGGTTCCATAATCTCCCCATATAGTGCCACCAACTAGGGACCAAGTGTTGGAACACCTGAGCCTGTGGGGAGATTTCTCCTTCAAACCACAACATCCTGTTCCTGTTTGATTTTTAGGTTGAAATGCTGATGCTACTGTTTCCCAGATAACTTTTGCTTGACGAAGAGTAAAACCTGCTAGGACTCAGTTACATACT
The DNA here is from genome assembly GCF_008632895.1 of Mastomys coucha. NCBI lineage: Eukaryota > Metazoa > Chordata > Mammalia > Rodentia > Muridae > Mastomys > Mastomys coucha. Next base: position 84,708,124 of record NW_022196891.1, read on the forward strand.
GAAGATCCTTGCAAACTTTTGAGGAGGTCAAATCAGTGAACCAGCAGTATTTGAAAACATCTGGAAATGAGACAGAGACATAGATTATCATTTAGACTCATGCATATTTATTTGTCACTGTGCACGAGAGTTTGTACAGTGTTGCATGCAACTGGTATTTCTACGTGTCTTGGGAAAGGGAGACAGAAGTGTCTCTGTCATTATTGTTGGCTGGTTCCTCCTTCTACATGGCTTTCTTGTAACTTGAAGAACAATATTGACAACAACATACTTTTTTTTTTTTTTTTAAGGAGAAAGGAAAATCTATAAGTGTCCTCACTGGCCACCACAATCCCTGAGAGGACTCTTTCTTCTAAGATTTCTGATTGGTTTCTGTGGTGGTGTTTGAATAAGCTTGACCCAGACAGTAGCACTATTAGGTGTGGCCTTGGAGTGGGTGTGGCCTTGTTAGAGGAAGTGTGTCACTGTGAGGGTGGGCTTGGAGACCTTCCTCCTGGTGAGACATTTCTTCTCCTGACTGCAAATAGATCAAGATGTAGAACTCTCAGCTCTGCCTGCACTATGTCTGCCTGGATGCTGCCATGCTTCCTGCCATGATCATAATGGACTGAACCTCTGAACCTGTAAGCCAGCCCTAATGAAATGTTGTCCTTTATAAGAGTTGCCTTGGTCATGGTGTCTCTTTATGGCAATGGAAATCCTAAAACGGTTTGTAATGCCCGTAAGGTCTGGAGGAAACATCTGAGTATAACTCAAATTGTTCTTTGGAAATTCCACGACGTATTGACTTTGAATAGAAATGAGGTTGTTTTTTAATATACTTGTGTTAATAGTCCCGATTTTGGTGTCTATGTGCATTTAGTTGCCCAAAATTCAAATGTTGCCTTCCTTTCATCCTCTCTCCTCTCTCTCTCTCTCTCTCTCTCTCTCTTCCTATCATGAAAAATAAAGTCAGTTGCGATAGCACAGCCCTGTATCCCAGCCCTTGAGGGGTAGAAGCAGGAGAATCAGAAATTTAGGACTAGCCTCCACTATAGATTAAATTTGGGGCTAGCCTGGGCTGAATGAAACTTTACCTTCAGATCTAAATGATGAAGAAGGAGAAGGAGAAGAAGGAAGGAAGAGGGAGAGAGAAAGGAAGGAGGGAGGGAAGGAAAGAAGGAAGGAAAAGTAGAGAGAAGAAAAGAGGCAGATAACCCCAATGATTGAATAGCATCAGACAAGTTAAGAACCTCCTAGTTCATTCTGGTCTTAGTTTTCAAGTTTGGATCTTGTTATGAAGAAGACGAGTCATGTCAACTACAGCCCAGGTGAGCTGAGGAGCAGATAACACCGTGGAAACCGGACAGTAGTCCCAGCACTTGGCTCACAGTGTGCGAGAAGGCAGCCATCTTCCAGACGTTGACCTTACGTCCCGGCAAGGTCCAGGCTACTGAGATTCAATATGTCACCCCTACCAAGCGTGCAGCCAAGACTGTGACTTGAAGAAGAATTCATGCCATGAAATGTTTCTCTGTTCACTCAGGAAGGTCACTGGTATTTCCTTTTTAAATTTTACTTTATAATTTTGGAGGCATAGTCTCATGTGGCCCAGGCTAGCCTCAATCAAAGAGTAGCATTGTGATAACATTCTTTTTCTGACTTCAGGCTTGGACTGCCCTGGCCCCTGTCTCTAGATAACTCGGTTACTTTATCGAATACACGCTTCATCCATTGCCTTAGTTGAGAATAACCAGGGAGGTAAGTTACTTCGAATCCTCAAAGACCAAGGAAATTAGTCGTTGTGAGCTAGTGGGGGTCAATGGACCTCTTTAAAGGGTTTCTTGCCAGCCACTTACCCATTTCCCTTAGGACAGAGGGGAGTGGGGGAGGATAAATGCTCAGAGGAACTGGTGCTCTTAATGTTATGCAGCTGCTAATGCATATGCATGTGTCATGCAAATGTCCCCAGAAAAAAAACACATTCTTTAGTTTAAACCTGCAACTGTTCAGCAATAAAAAAAAAAAAAAAAAAAAAAAAAAAAAAACCTTTCCAAATCAAACTGCTGACTCTTTTTTTTCTCTATCCTTATCAAAACACCCAGCATACATCTTACCAGGCCGAGCAAATCAAAAGGAAAAGCAGCTGCAGCTCCCCATGGCTTGTTCCCCTAGATAGCAGGTGTGTGCTGCTATTCTATCAATTGGTAAACTGAAGTTAGTAACTGGAATCCCCAGAAATTCCAAGTAAGGCTGTTTGGGTGGTATTTGCCATCATTTTCCAGAGGCCTTATGTCTGTAAAGGGACATTGTAATTCACCAGCAGGCTAGGTCTCATCCGTGTCTAAAGGTGGGGCTTCCCGTACACTTTTACCCAAGTATGCAAAGGTCTGCCGAGAAACACTGGGGTCTAGAATGGTCCTCTCTGGGTTATCTTTTCTGTGGTTTTTCTGAAAAAAAAAAAATCCAGATTAATGAAGAGTGGGAGGTCGAATGAAGGGAAAAGAGGAGGGGGCGGGGCCAGCGGAAGGGAGAGAGAAAGAGAGACACGCAGAGACAGAGAGATTTGGAGAGCGACCTTGTCTCACTAAATGTTCTAAGGCACCGACCTAGTTAGAGCACACAGCTGCGGATTGAGTGTGACATTGTCTTTCATCACACTGGTTCTGAACGAGTACTGAAAAGTTCTGTGTTGGGGAATGAAAAATGTCAAACAAGAAACTTGCACTGTTACCTGGAGGAGACGTTAAAGAGTAGCTGGGGAGTGATTCACTCCGACATCTTTATGGGCTGGGAGAAGGGATACAGCTCTGACATTTTTTATGGGCTTGTATGCGGAAGCTAAGCGTTGAGCGGAGCAAGGCAGTTGGGATTAGACACGGAAAGAGAAAATGAGTTCGTATCTGGGGATTAACCCGCATTTGTGCTCTACAGGGAAGCGGACTAGACACTCACTTGGAAGGCAGCTCTCCGGGGAAGCCATCAATCCTGAATGAGATTACTTAGGGTGAAATTGCATATCTCCAGGTGGCTTGTCTGAACTGCTCTGTGGGTCTCCCTCTCCCTCTCTCCGGGGTTAGGCTGGCCTTAGCCAGCTGAACAGAACCGGGAGGAGGAGCCTAGTCTCTGGGAGAGGCCTAGCGAACCCGAGAGAGTCACTCTTTCTTTGCCCTTGCTGGGCGGGAGCCAGCAGGGAGAGCACCCTCTAGTCTGTCTGTCTTTCTTTCTCTCTTTCTTTCTTTCTTTCTTTTTTCCTCTCAAATCTAGGACCCTAGAGTTAGGGGTTTAGCCTCAGAGCGCCTAGGGCGAAGGCAAGGAGGTTGGGAGGAACTGGGCCAGACCTTGAAAGGGGCAACAGATCCAGGCCTTCTCTTCTTCCAACCGAATTCTCGCTCTTTTCCCATCTTCACGACCAGAAACTTAGTTCATTCAAAAGAACCCAGAGGCCAGAGCCCAAGCCCAAATCAGGTTGTATAGAACCCGGCTTTCTCCTGTCTCTGCTCCTATTCAGCATTCCCCTGGTCAAGGCTCGGGAAAGGATGTAAGACGCCCGCCCAAGCGTCCGACTAGCTATTCTTTTCCTTTGTTGTTTTCCTAGAGGTGAGGCGAGAAAAACCCTTCGCAGAAAGAGAGCGAGCAGTTGCGATTTGCACCCGTCGTGCCCCTGGACGCAGGCAATTCCTCGCACGCATCTGGCGCCGCGGGCCCAGGCGCTTCCAGGCGCCTTAATATCCATAATTCGAGGGGGGAGGCTGGGCCGCTGCTTCTTTGCCAGGTCAATGTGTTAATTAAAAGTTGGTCCGAGTTGGTCAGCACGCAGTCCCAGATGTGCATAACAGCATGCAATTAACACATAAAGAAAGTCTTTTTGAAGATACCAGAATTGAACACACACCCCCCCTTAAAGAAACTCCACCCTTCTCCCACCCCAGAACCGGAGCTAGCGCTGGCAAATGCCGGAAAAGTCATTAAAAGACGCAATTAAATGTGGGCCGCTGTTCTTGGAGGGGTCGGGCTAGGGAAAAAAAAAAACCTAAACCTATATATTTCAAAAATAAATAGCAAATTGATTTTTTTTTTCTTTTAGAGGATGGGCAGGGAGACTGGTTTCTTCGGTCGGTTCCCACCCCATGTATATTAAACAGCCGGCGAGTGACGGTTGCGTTTCTCAGTGACCCAGCGAGCGCAGGGAGTCCCCGGCCACCGCTCCGACCCGCACGCTGACGCTGCCGCAGCCGCTGGCAATTGCAGAGGGGCCTCTTGCAGCCAGATTGCTTCCTAGACCCAGGGATAATTACCAGCGCGCTCATTCGCCTAACGTTCTTCATAGCTTCAAAGAGTGTAGGGAAGAGAAGATGGGGTGCTGGGTGGGGGGTGGGGCGACAGTCATTTTAGATAAATGCATTTATATGAGAAGTAAACGCGTGTGTGGAGATACTTAATATTGTCACACACACCCGTAGGAAGAGCCGACTGGCTGGCACTGGCCCGAGGCTGCACCTGCCGCCTGCCCCCACAGTTCTGCCTCCTTCAGCCTTTGCGCGAGGCTCCTCGGAGCCCCCTTGACCTTTGGCTTCGGTTCCCATTGGTTCATTGAATGTGACCGGTGGAAGGTGCGCATCTCAGAACCCAAGATCCCCATTTTAGAGTATTGGTCCCATCTTCTCTCCCCGTTCTCCTGCCTTCTGTGACGCGCTCTTTCCCACAGCACCCCCACCCACTTGATCTAATTAAGCCAGGACTTGGTGTCCATTTGGGCACATTAACCTCATATACAGCCTCTTATTGTTTCTCCTCCAAGACATCAGGGACAACAAGTGACCCTATCCACCGCACCCCCAGAACGGGCCTCTGGGCAGCAATTCCAACCAATTAATTCTGAGTGCCTATAACCTAAAAGACATGGATGACAACCAGAAACCTGGGTATTAGGGGTACCTGGATAGAGATGGACCGAGAGCAAGACTGAAAGGGGCCAGGGGTAGATCCCTCCTTCCGAAAGGACGGATCTGTTGGGTGTGAGTTTGAAGGAAGAAGGAGCCGTGATTTAAGCCTGCACAACCCCTGAGTTAACTAGCGTCCGACTCCCCCCCCCCGTCTTTTTTTTCCCCTTTTGTAGGATGCAGAAGGTGAATAATGAAACCATTTTGCTAATAGTTTATGAGCCATGAGATTGGAAACGTATATGGGTAGACCGAAGCACCAGACTAGGATCATCCGAGACGCGCGAGGCTTGGTAGAGAGAAAAGCCCTCCCGGTCCCCTCTGCCAAGCCTGGAGCGGAAAGCCCGAGCTTCTCCCGCTCTGCTCCATCCGAGGGCAGCAGCTCGGCCCATCCTCCCTAGAGCTCCTCACCCTCCTAGTCTCCCCGAGGGGCTGGAGCGAGAAGGAGATGAATTGGGGTGATGGCAAGATAGCTCGACCGGGAGATAATCGTTATCAGCAGGATTTTTCTTCCCGTGATGGGATCTACAGAGATCTATCACGCTAGGCAGTTTCCCCCTCGGGCATAAAACAATAGACGGGAACTAGGCGTTGTGGGCAGCCGTGGGGACGCGGTCTGTCCGCCCATCAAGTTCATCACCTGAAGGCCTGTTTCCCTATAGTGAACCTACTCAGAACCTTCCAGAACACCTACAATCTTCCTGCGAACCTTTCTCCTTGCACCGCCTCCTCAATTCCAAAGCCTAGGGTATTAAGGCAGGATGCAGGGGGACACCTGCGGACGTGGGGGTGGGGTGGGCAGGAAACGGTGAAAGGTGCTTCCATGGACTCACCGAGGGGTCGCCCAGCCTAGAGAGAGCCTCACAGCCCACTGAGAACCTTAGCCCCGAAACAAAACAAAACAAAACTGCCCCGTTGGTGGCAGGGCGTCCCAAAGAGCAAAGGCAGGGCGAGTGGGGAGGAGGAGGGTGAGGGCGAGAGTGAGGGTGAGGGCGGGCTCCGCTGGAGGCTGCGGGCTCTAGGCCCAGCTCCCAACCTGTTCAGCGACCGCAGCGGGAAGGCCTGGAAAGGTGCGTAGTAGCATTGGGCGCGCAAGTCAGGCGGGGGTCCGGGGTGAGTGAGGGTTGGGGGTTCGCTTTTCCGGACCTCTGTTCCAGTCTTGGGGAGCCTTCCATATCTTTCTGAGCCCAGGCATGGGCCGGAGCCAAATGGCGCCCGGAAGGACCCCGGGACAAGAGGGATTTGAGGCAGCGGGGTTGCGTCCAAAGCTCGAGTGGGAGTGTAGGAGCACAGGCTTGGCAGGGGCTGGCAGAGAGGACGCGCACGCACCGGCCTGCGTGTGCTCGTGGGCTGTGGACACTGCGGGGCAGCAAGGGCTGTCCCCCCAATACTCCTTAGCCCTTTGACCTTTTCCGTTGGGTCCAAGCCAGATTGGGCAAATACGTTTAGGGATCATGAGGCCACAACTGGCAGAATGGGCTGCTGGGAAAGCGCAGTTGAGGACAGTGACATTCACCCACGGAGACCCCCTTCCCCAGCTCGCAACCCGCACCGAGAACATTTGACCTTTTCGTGGGGAGAGGGTGGGCGGGAAGGTGTTAGGGGAGGTGGGCTAGGGGGGTGCGGGGTCGAAAGGCCCACTGTCTTTACCCTCGCGGCTACAGGCCTCCACGGGCCCAGTGGGGGACCGTGATTCCGCAGGCCCCGCGTGGACAAATACAACTTCCCCAGCGAGCAGGGCAGGCCCTGTTCACCTTCAGCCCTCTTCTTCCCTACACAATTCCCACACCAACCTACGCTGATGTACCTTCTGACCCCGGGTCCCCTTCTTCTGTGCAGCATCTAGCATAGCTTGAAAGCTACAACGTCTTAGGGGGCTTGGAGTGTGCAGTATTTCCTGCCTCCAATGATCATAGTTTTGAGGAAACAAGATGAAAAGGAAAATCGAACTAACCCATTCACCGTCCATACCCCGGCCTGGCCAGAGGACCAGAGAAAGGTGACTGGGTGGAATGAGCTTCTCACTCAATTAGACAAATAGCCCTATTCCTGATGGCTGGTGTGAACCCCGTGAGAAAAGGCATCGGCTTCGGGGGGAGGGGCAGTTTAGAGTGGAGAGGGCTAAGCGAGGAAGACCCACTGGTGCCATTCCATAACCCCAGCTGCTAAGAAACCCTGCCTCTGTAAAGCAAGAGAAAAGGCACCCCCCTCAACACCCGCACCCCGGTGTGCGCCTTGGCTCTCCAGGGTCCTTCTCCAGCTCCGAGTTCAAGCAAACTAACCGAAAGAGGTCGCTCTCACTAGAGGTCATTGTTGGGTCGGGAAGGGCAACCCTGCCCCCCCCCCCCCGTTACTCCAGTGGCTTCTAAATTCACCCTGTTGCAGTTCCTTCACAGATGCGGGATTGCCCAAATTTCTGTCCCGGTACCTTAAGTGAACCCCGAGTCCTGGCAGTTTTCCTGTCTCCCTAAGGACTTAAGGCTCGCCCAGTCCTCGGGGAAACCCGCTCCGGGCCTTCTCCCTCTCTCAATACCAAGGAGGATTTGCCCTTCCTGGCTCGTGAGTTGGCCGCGAGTGGGGTGAGGGGGCAGTTGGGGAGCGCATGAAGCAAACTACAAAACTGCTGGAATTTCTAGAGATATTAACATGTAACCCGTGCCAGGAGCGTGAAGAGGAATGTCGGTGTGTGGGTGGAGGGGGGGAGGGTCCTTCACTCATTTACAACCGCTCTTCTTTTGTTAGCTGACTCCGTCTAAAAGTTTGCTATTTATAGTCTACACCCGGCAGCCCGAACCCTGCGCCTGATTCCTGGTGCGGAGTGCGAGAGGTCCCCGAGGCGCCTGGCGGCCCGTCTCGCTGGTGACTTGTTTGTGTTGGTTTTCCCCTCTTGCAGCCGGCGACCAGGCGGACAGCTTCGGGGACCCCCTAAAGCCACCCACTCCCGAGAGCTCGGAGAGCGGCTCTGCACGCGGGACCTTGTGAGTTGGCGCCGAGCCTCCGGCTACGCGCGGGAGGCGCTGTCGCTTGCCGCGGCGACCTCGCCGGTCGCCTTGTCCCCAGCTTCTGTCCCCTCCGACCTCCAGCCGGGCGCTCTAGCTCGCTCTCTTCTTGCTGTCACACACACACACACACACACACACACACACACACGTTTGATTTCTGTGCATCCCCCCCACCTCCTCCCCGCACCCCAGTTCCCCGCTCTAGCCTGCTGTCAACTTGAAGCCGAGTTGGCTTCTAGACTCGGAGAGAAAGGAGCCGAGCGGCCTCTCGGCGGGAGGCGGGTGTGTGCGCGGTGCGTGCGGGAGACTGCGGGGCCGGGCGGGGAGTCTCCGACCCGAGGGCGCCGTCCTGGGGGAGGGGACGAGGTGCGTCTAGCTGAGGACCTTGCCCCGAGTCGCTTTGGCCGCGGCGCCCGCGTAGCCTGGCGGTCTGGAACCGCCCGGCCGCCGTGCGATCACCGATTGCTCTTAATCACAGCCCCTCGAATCATCACTGAGCAGAAAAGAGAGGAAAGCTGTGGTCCGGGACTGGTCAGAAAGAGTCAGGGTAAGGTCGCCCAGCTCGGGCCAGGCACACTGGACCCTGCCATCCATGTTTCCAACGAATGGATGCAGGTAGAGCTTGCTTAAGGCGGGGCAGACGGTGGCTAAGGGGAGACCTTGACCTTGTCCTTTTTCCCCCCCTAAGCGTCAGAGCCTCAGACTCGGTTCCTATGGTTTTAGAAATCAAGAGTCTGAGGGTAGTGAGTCTTGAAAGCTCTCCCGACCCCGGGGCGAGATGAGCTCTCGGGCAGGCTCGGACGTGGACGGCGACGGGCGGGCTCTGGGTGGTTGTGCGCGCTCAGCCTCCGTCAGACAGACACTCTTTCCCGCAGGCGCTCTGTGGCCCGCTTCTGGGCTCCTTCCTGGTGTGTCAAAGTGTCCTCTGCGATCTTGGCAGAGGCACGGTCTAGATTGGAGAGCGACGCAGGGAAGGTGGTGACTGCAGAATACTGGTCTCCTATCAGTTTGGCGGAAAAAAAAACCGAGAGAGCGCAGGGAGTTAGGAACCAGGAAATGTACAATCTGGGATTCGCGTCCCTGCCGCACATCCTTGCCTAATGCCCCCGTGGCAAGCACCTCTATGCAATTCGTCAATTTCCCTGATACAGTGGATCTCACTTTTAGGATCCTTCCTGGACCAAGGCTGCTTTGGCGATAGACTGGGGCAGGGCGAAGGCTACACTCAGACTTGTAATGGTGCCCTGTGAGTGGGCCTTCGCATATCAGAATTTCCCCACTGCCCGCAGGACAAAGGGATGGCATGTTGGGTGTTGCCAGCCTCCTGCCCGCCTCCCTCTGGTCTTCACACTGCAGGACCTGTCTGGTTCAGGCTGGATAGTGGGCGCCCACACCTAGTTCTGATCTGCCCAGATTTTCACTCCAGCCGGCTTGAGTTCCTCTACCAAAAGCAAAAGCCAGTTTCTGCCACTATCCCCAGGCAGCCCTTGGAACTATGGTTAGGAAGCTGGTGGCCTTTACTGTCCAAATCTGGGAGTAGAAGTCCTATGTCTTAAGGCCTTTTCCCCCTACCTCTCTCCTGTCCCTCCCAAGATACCTCATCTGGATCTTAAGAGTGGCTCGCCCTGTGCCTAAAGGGAGGGAGGGGAGGAGGGAGCAAGGAAGGAGAAGAAGAAGGGGAGGACAAAGAGGAGTTAGGCACAGTGAAAATAGACAGGCCTCTCTAAAGCAGAATGGCCCTTTGCTGGCCGCTTTCCCTCTGCATGGGCTTTGAAAGGAACTGAAGCCTTAGAAAGGGCAGTAGGCACCAGTAAACCAAGCCTTACTCTCAGGACATGAGCCTCTTTGTCCCTTGCTTTAAAAGACACTAGTTGGAGATGGGGGGAAGCCAGCCGCCCCTTCCAGCCTCCCAGGTTGTCCTACTTGGGTGTAAACTCTTGTTTCTTGAGTCTGACTCCAGCCCACGAGGCTCCCCGGACTTCCCCAAAGCATTTGGCTTGTCCCACCTGTGTGATGGGCAAGCTCCTCCAGGCGTTTTTGGATGTGACCTTAGGACTAGGCAGCTTTGGTTTGGCATAGCTTCATGCCACTCTACAGTGGCTGGGATCCCTGGCTTCTGCGTTCCCTGGTGCAGGTTCAGGTCTGCCCTCTGCACTTGTCTTGAGATGGCTTCCAACCCCACAGGCCTCCTTCAGTGAAGAAGTTCTCCTTCAGAGTGTGGAATAGCTGTGGCGTTGCCACTAAGCGCATAAGAGCAGAGGAGGACCAGTTAGGGTAAGAAAGGCAATGGACAGGGAGGTGTGTTTGCTTCCAAATCAATAGTGAATGAGGAAGAATTGTTCTTCTCCAATATGGCCCATTTCAAGGAACTCTGGACAGCGGCAGAAAGGATTAGTTTTATGGTAACTTACAAGTTAGCCCCTAACAGATGTGACTGGAAGAGGCAAGGCAGTCAGATAACCAGGCTTCTTTCTCTTACATGACCTTCTGTTATAATTACAAATAGTTGCTGTCTTTTAAATCTTTATTTTCCTCTTTTTTTTTCTTTTGGTGGCTACTGAATGGCCTGGAGTCATCAACCTGAACTCTCCCAGACCAAAAGAATTTTATATCCCTAAAATCTCTTGCTGGAGGACTACAACTCCTCTCTTCTTCAGATCCACCTCCATGGCTTTGG
>NW_022196891.1:84718734-84730312 GCF_008632895.1 Mastomys coucha
TAAGATGACTTCAGAGTCAACCACATTACCCTTCTCACTCCCCCAGCTAAACGTTTCTGGAGAAGGAATATACCTACTTGGATAGAATCACAAGACAATCCTTTTAGCTTCCTGCTTTTCCACTCTGACCCCGCCCCCAAAACAACAGGGCCCCTTCTGGGTGAGGAGGCTTAGCGCCCCCCCCCCCCCCCCCCCCCCCCCCCCCCCCCCCCCCCCCCAGCAGTGGGATATTCCCAGCCCAGGTGCTGCTTTCTTCCTGGTATCTGTTTGCTGAAAGGGATAGTGAGCTATTCTTACCGGGTTTTATTTTGTCATACCTTTACACATTTCCAGGCGGCAGGAGAGAAGGGCCAGAGGAAGGAGCTGTCCTGGACAAAGAACTCATGTGTCTCTCCCGAGTCTCCCCACTGTTCCACGAGCCACTTCATCATGCACCTTAGGTGGGGGAAACAGACCTCAGATTCTGTGGCTACCTCCACCACACCTTCAGGGTGAAGTTTTTGTTCTACCATCTGACTGCCAGAACCATTTACAGCCTACATAGTTTTCTGTGCCCACCTCTGTCTCAGGAAGGAGTTTGACACAAAGTAAAAATGTTTCTTTTCAAGTTCTTGTTCACCTTCAACAATTGGTTGAAACAACAAGTTGGTTTCAATTTCTGTTTCTCAAGTTTCCTTAGAATAATAGTGTAGGAACCAGATTGTGTTTAGCTTCTGTGGGGCAGAGTGATTCACCCCACAGTTTCCCAAGTTGTTCTGGCTAAAACTGCCTTTGTTCTCATCTGAGTTAGACACATACTTGAGATGAAAGAAAAAGATTTAAAAAACCTAGAATTGTTAAATACTGTCCCCACTTCCCTCCCTCTTCCCCCTCCTCTCTCTCTTTTTCTCCTTATGCAGGTCTGGAATAAATCTGGTCATGTTAACATTTAAAGATATGTCATAAAAGATCAATGTGACTTTTATGTAGTAAATTATTTGAGATAGTTTTCAAGTCACAGGTCTGATTGTTAAGGCAACTCCAGAAAACTGTCCATTTCATGGGACTTGGCCAGTATGCCCATTTCAGATACTCACAGCTTACTTTACTTTGTGTCTTTATGTCTTTATTTTCTTATCCAGTTATTTGTGATCAATTGTTTGAATAAGTACTCAAATAGATTCCACCCTCCCATTTTTAAATGTATCCATTTTTCCCACCTATGTAACCTTATTGGTAGAAGTTTGTAGCTCAGAAAAATAAAATACAGAAGGTGTAGTATGTTTCCTAAGCCTGGTTTCTAAAACTGTATTGATTATTGTTTTTTAAACTTTTATTTTGAAATATTGGAGATAAACCCAAGGCCTCGCCCATTCTAGGAAAGCACTCAGCCACCAAGCTACACCTCAAGACTGAAAGCTGTATTTTATTGCTAATGTTGTAATAGTAAATAAAACACAAACCAAAGAAGCATTTTTCTTGTGGGAGAAAAGTATATGTCATCTTTTTCAGGAGGAGTGCTGAATAATCAGTTTGTCTCCAGTACTCTTTATTTCCCTATATCAGATAGATCGGACTACCACACTCATTTACCTGATGCCAGTTAAAGAAGGGTTCAAATTACTGATCTCAGAAATCCTATCCCTCTTCCTTTCTTTCCATTAAATTAATGTGCAAATATTTTTAATTGCACATTTCTGTGTAATTAGCAAGGGGTGTGGGGAGGTTTCTACACACATCCCTTAATCGATGGTGGCTAAATTGGTTAAACTGTTTACAGAGGACATTTGAAACTGGCGAGTAACTAGGACAGATTGATGCTTCTTCAGGCAGACTGATAAACTCAAAACCGCCTCTCAAGGGCAAGGGGCTAGAGACCATGGTCACAGGAGAAAGACCTTCAGCGTGCAGTGCCTGGGGTGGAGCTCCGGTGTTCAGAGTAGGAGGGGTGTCAAGGACATGTGGCACACTTGTTAGAGTCCTAGAACTGAAAAATAATCAAATATTGAGGTGATGCATTTTGTAGGTAGATAGAGCCTTTGTCTTTTCTGACTGGAGCCTTAAAATGGTTCTGTCTTTGTTTTTAAATGTAGTAAAAGTTCAATAGCAAAAAACTTATTATCTAAGTGTGTGTGCTGTCCATGCACATGCTTGTGTGGGTGTGAGTATGTGTTTGTGCACATGTGTGCCCACGGAAGTGGATTCCAGAGGTAGATGCTGGATATCCTCTTAGACCTGTCTGTCTGTCTGTCTGTCTGTCTGTTTTATGTATGTAACACACGCAAACACATATGTGAGAGTATGGAGAGGCCAGAGCACAACTTTAAGAAGTGAGTTTCCCCTCCCATCTGTGAGGCAGGGTCTCTTTGGCCATTTGGCCTTCAGTGCCACCAGCGACCCATTCACCAGTCTCGAGCTTCCTGGTCACTCCCCTGCCTCCACTTCCAGTCCCTCTGTAGGGATTATGGGATCACAGATATCCCACACATCCAGTTTCTCCCATAGGGACCATTTCTGTGGCTCTTGGGGATCAAAGCCAGGCATCAGGCTTTTGGGGTTGTGGCTGTTACTGTTGAGCCACCTCCCTGGACCCCAGTTTTGAGCCAGAGTCTCTCCCTGACCTGGAGTTTTATCTCTTCGCCAGCACTCACCTGCCAACAAGCTGCCCTGAGTGCTCTGTCTCCATTCCCTTCCCCAAGCTCTAGGATTACAAACAGCAAGTTTCTCTCCTCACTGGGAATCCAAGCTCAGGTCTTCATGTTTGCATAGCCTGGACTTTGCCAACTGAGCGTCTCCCCAGCTCCCAGTTTTGATGAATGCCAGTTTCAGTAGTTACTTCTGATAATGGGTACATTCTGTATCAAAGGACTAAATTTAGACACAGCTGAAAAGAATGAACCCCCCCCCCCAAAAAAAAACCAAACAAACAGGACTTCTTAATAAGAGGACTCTTTTGTACCGTCTCCACTTTATCAAATACTGACTACCACAGAGCAGGAGAAGCTACCTCTGTTCAGGAAAGGACAAGGAAGTGGGTGTGGCTCCCCTGACCTTTTTACTAGAAGATGTTCTGACTTATCCAGATAAGGGATCCTCGGTGAATGAGACCTTTTATCTTCAGGTGTTGGCCATTGTTATTTTAAAATTATTACTATCAAATTCATCTACCAAGAAATTTCAAATCGTCTCCTCTGTTTAAATAACATTAAGGATCTGCCTTAAGCCAATAAGAATCAGGAAAATGTGGTTGACAGACTGTTCTTAAGTTAGCTGTTTCTAGGCCACAGGCCTGGGGAGTCAGGCCATCTGCTGGTAAATTTCCTGGGAGAAAGGTCTTGGAGTCAGAAGGAAAAGTAAATTATTATAAGACATTGTTAAAAAGTTAGCTGGCGCAGTGGCTCATGCCTGTGATACTAGCGTCCTGGAAGCCGAGGCAGGGGGATGGCTATGGGTTCAAGGCCAGCCTAGGCTGTACAGTGAACTGCTGTCTCGACACACCATTACACAGTTAGTAAAAGAGAATGCATAGAAATGGATCCTGTAGTATGTAAAGCCATCTCTTAACTCAAATTGGTTACATTGGACAATTCATTTATTGATTGAAGTAATACACACATTGGTTTGAATCAGATTTTTATTTTACTTAGTTATGGAGTTACAGAATAACAAGACCTGTTGAAAATGCAGATTTAAGGGCCCTGATTTTTCCAGTTGACTTTGTAGACTGGGTTTCTGGGTATGTTATTTTATGGAGGGTGCTATTGGGTAAAATACTGGACACTTTATAAATGCCATATGTAGCTGTTGCCCCAACAGTCCTGAGGAACTCCAGGGTTACGCATTCCTCCTCTACGGAGTTATTCCTCCATCTCAGAGTTATGATGCGGATAAAAGTGAAGGAATTCATAGGAGGCATCAAAGAGTTTGAACTAGGTTGTGTTTTCTTGTTTATGTGGGTATCATCCTAGGACTTAACAGTAGTCTACGAAACAAGCTGAGGATGGTGAGACATGCTCGTAACACAGGACTAGAGAGGCTGGGGCAAGAAGATCATGAGTTCCCGGCTTTTCTGGGATGCATAGGAAACCAATACTACTATAATGGCAATGACATGTAAGAAACACTGCTGGGGGATGTAACACATAGTGTGTAGTGTATAGTATGTAGATCAGTAGTAGAACACTTGTGTAAGTTTCCATCTCCAGCAAAACGCACACATCACACACACACACACACACACACATACACACACACACACAGACTACAAACACACATACACATAAGCACATGCACACACACTCGATTTCTCAAACAGTATTGTAAACTATGTCCTCTCATTTCTCTGCGTTTTAAAGGCTGGACAAATGGAGACACGTTCTCAGAGCTGAAGTGTCTGCTTTCTTGTCTTATGAGAAACAGTCTCAGGTAGCCAGAGTTGGCTTTGAGCTTGCTATATAGGCAGGTCTGGCTTTGAACTCCTAATTTTCTCCTTCTACCTTTTGATTACTGGAATGGCAAACCATTACCATCACCACTGGCAAGGAGTAGATATTGAAACACAGAGTCTGGTTCTAGAATCTTTGTTCTGGATTATCTGCTATAGTCTAATGACTGCTTAAAATTTAATACCTCCAAGTGTCTAATGAAAACCTACATCTATATATTAATTGATTCAACATGTATCAGTTTGTTATCTGTTACCTTATCAGACTCCTCTTGAAGCATGGAAAATTCTAGCAACACTGAGTTGCCGTCCTCTGCCCTGTTACAGCTATAATCACATGAAGTGCATTATTTCTGTCACCTGTTCACAGCCACCGAGCTTGGCCTGATTGCTGCCTCTTCTACATGCCCAAGCCCTAGATTCAGCCATTTTGTTTCAACTAATATAGGCTAAAGGCAGGGAGTAAAACCATTATAACCAAAGCACAGAGGAAAGCCAAGCCAAGGATAACCAGGAAGAGGACCTTCTGGCACAGGCCTCTGTTCTACAAAGGCCTTTCTTGTTAGCAAGTGATCTGACCACAGAGCGATGACTCCTGGAGTTGGTTGGTGAGTTGCTGTTTCTTCTGGTTTGGACCTGTTATTTCCAGCTTGAGGAGGAGCAGTGAAGATCATCAGATCTTCACAGGATCAGTTCCTGGAGGAGGGAGGGGTGAGGCTCATGAACAACACCCCCCCACCCCATTTCATAACTTTATGTAGGTAAGAGAAGGCTGGGGTGTATGGGTGGAGGGGGGTGCCTCCAGGGCAGTGTAGTTGTATCTTCAGTGGTAAGGTGCCTCTCTTTGTGATTTATAGATGCTGAGGTGAAACTCCAGTGAGGAGGTTGACTTGGGTGGAATCAATCTTTCCTTCCCTCCCTCCCTCTTTCCCTCCCTCCCTCTCCCCCCTCCCTCCCTCTCCCCCTCCTTCCTTCCCTCCCTCCCTCTCTTTTGTTCTCTCTTTCATTCTGGTTTTGTTTTTTTCAAGACGGGGTTTCTCTGTGTAGCCCTGACTGTACTGGGACTCTGATTGTAGACCAGCCTGGCCATGAACTCAGAGCTCTGCCTGCTTCTGCCTCCTGAGTGCTAGGATTAAAGGCATGTGCCACCATGCCTAACAGAATCCTTTCTTTGGTCTGCTGAGGACCTCTTTCTCTAGAGTGAAGAGAAATACACACGTCTTTCCAGGGCAGGTCATGTGCTCCTCTTTGAAATACGCAGCAAGCCCTTAAAACATAAAGTTTAAAGATCAGAAAGGTATGCCTTGGTCTATAGAGCGCTCTGCCTTTGATTCTTAGTGCCGGAGAAACAAGGCATGACGTCACACATTAGTTTTTGGGGTGCTGGGTGAAGGAGGATCAGGAGTCTGTGGTCATCTTCAGTTCCACAGTGAGGTCAAGACCATCTGCCGTTCACGAGGCTGTTTAAAAAGACTCATCCGAGTGGGTATAAGCAAAACCAGCTTTCCTGTAGGATAGTTTACCGGGAGGTTGACGTGGTTGCACATGGTACAGTTGGACCAGCCCTGCTTTCTCTCTCTTTCGGCATCAGAAACCTGGTTTGTACTGTCATGGTTTTGTGCTGTGATTTTCTTTTTCTCCTTAAAATACAACAGGATGGTTAGCCCAGCCGCAGACTTCCCGTGTTGTTGAGCAGTCAGTGTGTGTTTTCTGTCTGCTGGCCTCCCAGGCAGAACTTCACACATGCTTTCTTTTTACAATGCTGTGGGGGGTAGGTGGGCTTAGAAACGGTGTCATGAATCCATAGACAGAAGAAGCCAAGCTCAGGGATTATCTTCCTATGTTGGTCTAATTCGTGAG
The DNA here is from genome assembly GCF_008632895.1 of Mastomys coucha. Lineage (NCBI taxonomy): Eukaryota > Metazoa > Chordata > Mammalia > Rodentia > Muridae > Mastomys > Mastomys coucha. Next base: position 84,725,018 of record NW_022196891.1, read on the forward strand.
GGGACAACCCTGCACGCGAAACCCATCCCTCCGGTACCAAGTCCCTGTCTTGGACAGCATGAAAACCACCCAGAGTTTCCAGGCAGAGGATGTTAAAGTGTGTTTTACCCCCAAAAGATTTCTTGGGAAATATGTTTCTGAAGTCACGGGTGTCTTAGCTTTCATTACAGGGTGCTCCAGAGCCTCGTGTGAACTCCTGCGTCCCGTGACTGTCCGAGGGGATTTGAGGTGGCCTGCGTTCCAGGCTCTCCATTTTCCTTTACATAGAAAGGCAGCGGTGTGCAGAACACATCGGTGAATTCCGGTGGCCTCCGAAGGACCTATGGCGCTGGTCTAGACACAGAGAGTATCATCCATGAACATGGGACCCACTGTACCTCCCTCCCTCCCCAGGATGGTGGTGCCCTCACATCCTAGTGGACAGATGTCTCTGCTGAGGACACTGGGGGCAGGCGATAGTCAGAGGCTGTTGCCCAGGAGTCTGTGTCAGCTTGGGGTTGCCTTTGAAGGTCCTGGGTTAGGTGTATGTTTGGACATTGAGTAGATATTAAAGGTGTCTCTGTTCTCTCCAGATGGTGTTTGAGGCAGAAGAGTAAGCTACCTGTCTCCCAATGAGTCTGAGATCCTCCTGGAGTAGTCAATGTGAAGATGGTAGTACTATAGGAAAGTCATGCCAGTCCACCCAAACCAGCGATTACAGTTCATTAGAGAGACTCTCGCCTTCTGGCTAGGTACATACGATGAAACTATTATCGAGGCTGACCCTCTGCCTACGCCATGTCTCTCTTTGTCAAGATATCTGTGGGGATAAGAAAAATATAGGCATTTTGGCGGAGTTACCTTAATCCTGATATGTAGCTATTCCCCTTCCCTTCTTCCTTCTCTCCCCACCTCCACACTCCCCTCTGTTCTCCTTCCTCCCCTTCCCACTCCCTTTTCTTTTTTCTCCCCCATTCCTCCTTTCTCCTGCTCCATCAGCACCACCACCTCTTCTTCTTCCCCCTCCTCCTCCTCTCCTCCCTCCTCCTCATCTTCCCCCTCTTCCTCCCCCACCTCTCTTTTACTGTCAGGAAGTATCTGTATCTAAACAGAAGGGCTTGGCAGATGCTCAGATGAACCAGGAGCAGTGTCCCCACCTGATGGATAGGTTTAAATAGTTTAAGCTGCTGACATTTATCAAATTACGCTGAAACCTTCCACATCACCGTCTTGCCCCACACACATGCAGACTTCTTAAGGAAGCCTTTTAATATTTGCTTTTCTTAGTTATCATCACATTCAAAGACGTGTCGCTCTTCTCTGTTGAAGTGCGTACTGTCCACATAAGCAGGCCTTAGTCACCCCTGCTTTCTTGTGCTTATGTAGAATGAAATAAAGAAAGACATGTTGTACCATCCCAATACCTCAGATAGCCATTACCTGAATATTATATTCTCGAGGCAAATTATATTCTCAGTGATTCCAGAGTTGTTTGAATCAATACTTAGCTCTTTACTGGGAGGATTCTTCGAGGCTCTGTGTGATGGTCTTCTCGGCTCACACTCTTACGGAACTTACTCTTTTCATTGCTCTCAATGAAGAAGACTAGAGGTTGGTGGCTGCCTGTGGGAAAACTGAACCTGAGGCTTCTTCGGAAAGAGTGAGTCCCAAACAGATATCTGCTAAACATGGAATGAAAGGGTTATCAGCACTGTGATAGGCCTCAGGGAGCTTCCTCTGGCCATGAAGGTTCGAGAAGGCTCTGTCCAGGAGATGGCTTTGAGACCACAGGTAGAACTGGTGAACTTTTGACAAGGGAAGAAATGGGCCTGGGTTTTTATATAAGAAGTCATGAATGTGAATAGAGACAGAAATGGATGATGTAAGGTTCCTGGGAACACAGTAGCAGTACGTTTAGGATGAGGGAGACAGAGTCAATCAGGGAGAAGGTGAGTCCTGGTATTAATCAGGGTTCTTTAGGTACCACATACTGTAAGGCCCATGGCCTAGCTGTCCTCAAGTTTAGCCTCGTTTCAAGTGAAGCGGATTATTAATGATCGTTACACCATATCCACTGTGGAGCTTTCTTGGTGGAAAGTTATTGCGAAGAAGTACAATGTTTCCCAGAATGGAGGCCCAGCAGTTGTTATTGGTGATGAACAGTGCGTATCCTTTCCACTGAAGCGATTAGGACCCCAATATACCTTTTCTATCATGGGCAATAGATGGGGATGGGTATAAACGAAGAGACTTAGACATCACAATGGAAGGAGAACCATGGAAGGAAAGAGGCTTTACGTGTTGAGAGGCGGATCTGCTTCGGGTTAAGCTCTAAGACGTGCGAACTGTCCTTCAGAGCATCGGGAATTGCCTGGATTAAGATGGGCATTATTTCAGGCCCACTTCTCAGTGACTCCCATGCAACTCATGGCCATATAGCTAGTAAGAGAGAAGGCCAACCTGCAGGTCTTGGCTTGTCTTCATGGTGCTTCTCTGGGTTCAACACTGCCTTCGTTCTAAGCAGTATCAACAATGCTAGGCCCATTGTTACTCCAGACGTCATTTGCAGGTCAAGACAGGTGGAGGCACTTGTCCATGTAGAATTTCTACTTGACAGTCTGTAGTATTAGGGTATAAAAATACATGCTTTTAGAAATAAGGGTCCGTGAGAAAATAGCTTGCCTTTCAGACATGGAGGCCTGAATTCTCATCTCTGAAACCCACACAGAGCTGGAATAGGTAAGGTGCATCTATAATGCCAACAGTCCTAAGGTTAGATAATGAGAGAGTAATAGTCTTGATTAAAAAAAACACACACACACACAAAACTTTTTTTTTTTCATTTTCACCTCGTTTGAACTATTGATGCCTCCACCTCTGCTTTGACTCACAAGGCTTTGGCTTGTGAGTCATTTCTGATGTAGACTTGTAACACGGTTTCCCAACTGGTCACCCTGTCTCTCCCATCAACCTGTCAATGACATTCTTCATACAACCAGGAGAGTAATGTTTCTAAAATGTAAATCTAGACACTATTTCACTCCTGTTTTACAGCCCTCTACTGATGGCTGGTGGCATGCATCCAAATAGCTTCACAGAGCACAGGACGCCTTCCATGGCTCCATCCTCGAGTCTCTCCAGCCTTGTGTCTGATACGTCACAGATCCTCAACCCAGCTCCAAACACAGTGGGCAGTAGCCGGCTGCCTCATTTCTCTCTACTTGCTTCTGTGTTCTTTCTGCTTGATAAATGATTGTGTGGCCTTCAAGACATAGAGGGGGTGACCTGACCCCTTATGCTCCCAACATGGTGTCGCTGTACCAGCCCTCTCCCTGGGATGGTGCATTGCTCTTTTCCTGTGTCATTTGTCCTCAGGGATTCAGTTTTGGACTTGTCTCTTGGGATGTCAGCTAAGCATTAGTCGCGAGCAGAAGAAATAGTTGTGGTTTCTACCCTGTCAGTTGCTAACACTCTTACAACAGAACTGGCTGTTAATCAGATATCCTCACAGATGCAGGTGGAATGACCACCCAGACACACTGAGGAAGTGAAAAGGGCCTAAGCTAGAAGAATTGAACTGATAGGGGAAGACAAGGGGAACTTAGACTAACAAAATGTGCTTGTGCTGAGATGTGCAAGTTGACCTATGAACCTGAGGGAAATGGGATGCACATAGAGGAGATGGAGAAACCCCATGGGAGTTTGAGTCAGTCACGGTGAGCACGCCTATAGTCGCAGCCCTCAGAAGACTAAAAGGAGGGTTCTGAATCTGAGACCAGCCTGGGTTGATTCCTTATCCATATTGATTTTTTCAATCAAGTGTGCATGAGTGTCTGTGTGTCTGGGCCAGCCTGGGTATCTGTTTGAGTGTGTCCCATGAGTGTGTGTGTCTGTGTGATTGTGTGAATATATGCCATGTGTGTCTGTCTGTGTATGTCCTGGGTCTGTACATCTGTCTGAATGAGCATGTCCTGCCGTGTGTGTGTGTGTGTGTGTGTGTGTGTGTGTGTGTGTGTGTGTGTGTGTGAATATTCAAGGAGGCCAGAGATATCTAATCTCCTGAGGCTGAAATCTCAATAACCGTGAGCTGTTGGATGTGAGTTCTAGGGGTAGAATGTGGACACTCTAGAAGAATAATATACACTGAGCTGTGTCTCCAGCCCCTAGCCTGGCACAGAGTTAAGCCTTGCTTCACACAACAAACAACCCTCAGATAAAAGGGGATATAGACACTCAATAAAAACAAAGTGTAATGAGTTATGTGAGGGAAGCACAGGCGTGGACTGGAACAGCAAGGCTGGACACTGAAGAATACCTGAGCCATTTACATCACAAGGGTTTCTTTTTATACCCACCAGAAATTAGAAGCCATATTAAAAGAGAGAAAGAACTAGAGATTTGGCCCAAGTGTAGACCAGTTACTTGTTTAGCAAAGCTCTGAGTTCACAGGCTTGGAATCAGGGGAGGTAAGAGAGAAAGAAGACAGGAATGTTTATCCTCGGCCTGGAGAGACTTGTTGGCTGCTGTCACTGCATCTATATTGGGCAGCTCATAACTGCCTATAATTCCCAATCCAGAGGAAGCTGACACCCCCCCCCCCCCCCCCCCCCCCCCCCCCCCCCCCCCCCCCCCCACCCCCTGCCTCCCTGCTTCTGGCTTCCATGGACACTGTACTCAATGCACGTACTGAAATACAGACAGGCACGTGTAATTCAAAATGGGAACAAAAACCTTACAGAATTCATTCTATCTGCTGTGTGGATAATGAGTTCAGATTTACTTAAGTGTGTGATGGAAGACTTGTTTGAGAAGATGTGTTGGGATGTTGAGTGAGGGTTGGGATGGACTTGCTACAGTACATCCCATAGAAGAGGTTCTTCCATACTTGGATGGACGTGAAGGGTGGTGGTGGGGCTGACACACAGAGAAACTCAGTGTACGGGTTGTTTAAATGTGAAGTGCTGGTTAATCCATTTTGAGGCTATGGGAAAAACAAAGATAGAAAACTTGAAGTAAGAAAAGTCTGCTTTTAGATTCTGGACTAGCCTTGGTTAGGATGTTTCTTTTGGGCTCATGATGAGACAACACGTAGAGGGAGCATTTGACAAGGAAGCAGCTTACCGCACAGTGGCCAGAAAGCTGAGAAGGCGAGAGGAACTGAGGGACAGAGGAAAGGATTAGTGTCCTAAGTTTCCTTCAAGGATCTACCCATTGACCTAACCTCCTACAAGACCCAAGCCATGGAAGTCACTGTAGGATGCCGTCCCGCAGCTTCCTACTAGCGTGGGTTTCCACGAACCGGGAATGTGGGAGACC
>NW_022196891.1:84733526-84762477 GCF_008632895.1 Mastomys coucha
AAATCAGAGCTCTGAATCCTGCGGTAGTGTCTTCAAATTCCTCCGCGTTCGCAGTCCACGCCGGGCGCGTGTCACTGGCTAACAGCCACTCTTTTAATACTTGAGCTTTTGTGGGGACATTTAAAATAAAAGTATGGCAGTTACCATGGGAAGAAATAGGAGGGTACATCCCGCCATGCATTTCCGTCCCTTCGTATTTACCATGTTATAGTTATAATTATGCAAATCCTATCGTGAGAGTCATGAGCCACTCAAAGCAGTGAGACAGCATTTATTATTGTTACTCTTTCTCATCTTTGTGTCCCTTTTAAAACTATCTCTTCAACCATGTGTAATATTTGCCAAGTAAATGCCTCTGCACAAATACTCCAACTGACCCCGAAGGCCTGCACATTTTCTCCCATACCAATAACAGAGAGGGAGGAGCAAAACTGGAAAGACAGGTTGGAGCTCATCGGTAGAGTGCTTTAAATCTCCGGCTAAGAAGTTACATTAAGACATGAGTGTAATTAAACTTCAAGTTTACATTTACTTTCCAATCCAACCTTTGTTTCAAATGGTCCCTCTGTTATTTTGAAAACATTACAGTGTTTACTCAAGGGACATTCTCTCCTAAGTAAATCTAAGCCAGCCAGCAGCCGAACCAAGGGAAGACTACACAGGTGATGCTGTAAGATCAGCCGAGCTTTTATGATGAGGACCAAGTGGATTCAGAAGAAATCCTCAGGAAAAAGGCTAGCCATACAGAAGAAATGTTGTGGCGACTATTTGTTTTGTTTTGTTTTCACTTGCTGTCTTTCAGTTTTGTGTGATAGGTTAGGATTTTCTCATTAGGGCACATCTATAGAGAAGCTGGGCATTTACATGGTCTGTTGCTGGATTGTGTTCGGAGTACAACTCTGAAGAGATTGATGTCGAAGGGCTACCCCTGTTTCCTGGGATCATGGTCATAGAAAAAAAAAATAGTTTCTCTCACTTTAATTCAGCCCGAGCCTTACAGACAGCCTCTATGAGGCACTTTGTACTGAGACAAAGCTGAGTCTATAAATGTCCCAAGAAGTGTTTGGGATTAAAATTGACTTATGCAAGATTTGTCCAAAGCCAGTTTGCAGTCATGAATGAGGCTGTTTGAGTTTTGTTAGGCAGGACCAGGATGAGAAATTCTTCAGTCACTCCTGAAATCAGATACCCTGGTCTTTGTTGCCTCATTAGAAATCTGTATTGTAAGGTCTCATATTTATCATCTGCATGGGGGCAGGAGGGTAACTGAAGCCAAAGAATGTATTCCTCACCCCCGCCCCATGAGTAAACAGACTCGGCACATACAATTCATTCCTTTGTGTGACTTTAAAAGCTCTGTCATGTGAGCCAGGCAGACAGTGGTTGACACACAAACAAATCCACAACTCCTCCTTGCCACTCTATTAAAAAGATTTACATTTATTTATTTATCTATTTGTGTGCACATACATGTACATGCATGCCACATGCAAAGTTCATAAAACAACTTGTGGGCACTGGTTCCCTACATCCACCTTTTACAATGTGGGTCCAGGGACCTCTAGACATGGTGCCATCTGGACAGAACCCTTCTTGTCGGTCATAATGATGAGAATTAGAGTTGAGCGTCAAATGAGTCCAATTATATTGATTCCAATGCCTGGCTGTGGCAAGTCAGTTGGAAACAGCTATACTCTGAAGTTGCATCTATAATGTGAGGAGCATAGCTCTGACAGGTTTCCAGTAACTCCAGTCACAAACAGAGCTAAACTTCTGGTAGGTCTCAAAGTCCCTAATGATTGTATTAAGAAGGTTAGGGTGGCGGTTATGGTCTCAGGATCTTGAACTACAAGGCTTGGATTCCTATCTCCCGCTAGCCACTCCCCTAGTAGCACAATCTTGGTTTATCTGTGTAGCTTCATAATTCTCAGTTTGCCCCACGTGTGGTGGAGTTGGTAGTATACTTACCGTCCAGGGTTCCTAGGGGAATTAAAGGTTACCCTCAGCAAAACAGTTAGGATAGGGTCTGCTACACACAGAGTAAGTAATTTCTAGCTGCTATTATTAGATTAGGGGTATGCTCAAGAGATGAGCTTTAGAAAGACAAAGATTAATGAGGGCAAAGGTCAGTGGAACTTCTGGTGAGATAGAAAAAAATTTTGAACTTTTTGGTCAACCATTAAATACAATTCATCGGCTTGACCTTTTGAAAACAGAATTATTACAGAGATTACTTTCTATAAATAGTCTCTAAAAGTATTAAGACTATCAAAAGACATGCAGAGGAGCTGAGGCAGAAGTACTATTTAGTGAAGATTAGAGGAAACCTTAGGATGCTTCCATTTGGTGAAGAGAAAACTCTCAACAGTCGTTAGAATTGTATATAATAACACAAAGTGTTGACTTCGCAATCACTACTAGGTCAAGAGAGTTTTGTTTCCCCATACTCATTTGGTTTCATTTATTTATTTTTTTAAACTACGTCACTTCATTTGCTCCTCACCAAACTCCACGGAGCCCAGTCCTCTTTAATTTATGTGCGTCTAAGCAGAGGCTCCACACAGGCCTGTGGCCCTTGGGAGGCTCACGTGATGTGAAGCTCAGTGGTGCGTCTGTTGTGTTCCCCTCCATTTCTTGATGATGTTCGTATCTGTCATTGCTAGGACATTTTTAGTTTTGCAAGCACTTAATAGTTTTGTAAAGTATGCGCTCTTTTGTATGTGTGTATATGTGTAGAGGTATATGGTGTGTGTGTGTATTCTTGTGTGTGAGGGTGCAGGTGCACATGTATACACATGTGTTAGGGTCAGAGGTCATCCCCATATCATGCTCCTTATGCAGAGTTCATTTTGTCTCTCTGAGACAGTCTCTCACTGAGATCTGGGATCACGGGTCAGATAAGGCTGGCTGTTGAGGAGCCTCAGCATCCCTCATCTGCCTGCCTCTGCTTCCCCAGTGTCAGGGTTACAAGTGTAGCCATGGTACCTGGTTCTTAAAAGGATGCTCTGGAACTGAAACATGGGTCTTCATGCTTGCTTGACCAGCACTTACTAGCCTGCATTAAATAGTCTTTAAGTGTCAGTTTTCTGGTCAGGAAATTGAAGCTTTCTAAGGTTGGTTCACCCAGGCTTATTCTTCAGGTCCCATATGCTGTAACCAAATTCTCTAACAACAGCTTCTTGCCAACCCCATGACTACCGCAATCTTCTTGACAGATGGACAGAGGGGGGGGAGGGTGACCTCAACGAGGAAGGTAGACAAGCAGCCCTGAAGCAAGGAGAATAGAGAGTCCCCAGTAATCTCATCTAGCCTTAAAGGTAGAAGGTGTCCGGTAGAAGGTGAAGCTCCATTCTCAGTACCACGATTGACTGATTTCCTGCCCTTCACGCACACCGTCAAAGTGAGAACAGAAAACATCCTAGTTAGACTTCAAAAACCATATCTGAAGAGAATGAGTCTTACAATATGAGGGGGGGCGAAGGGAACTGCGTTCCCCATAACTTGCTAAGACATGACGTCATCTGCATGATATTATGCTACATTTCAAGTGGACATCATGTCTAGCCTTTGGTGAGACCTTGCCTGCAAGTCCGGTAGATATTGTAGAGTATGCCCTTAAACATGTCAAAAACCTTATGGGTTATTATTAGTTTGGTCTGAATTAGTAGAAAATTGTTATACTCTATCTGGGACTTTGCCAGTGTGATGACAACCAGAGTTAGGAGCTGCCAGCAATCACTATTATCCACGGTGATAGCTTTATGGCTTTATACATTCCTCTCAAGGTAATTAAGATATTTATATCCGTAAAATGGAAAAGTACCCACCTTAATCTATTTTATCTGTAATGTCTACCTAGAATCCAGACACTTTAGCAGACTCAGAAGGATATCAGGATCTTAGGGAGAAAAACACATTAATAAATCTTTCATTTATGTATATAAAAATTGCCATTGAGAAAAATCTTCAAGACTACTGTTCTGTGGGTTGGAAGTGAAGCCTGCTGCCAAGTTGCCCATTCATCAACTGGATATTAGAAGTAGTCTGCTATGAAGTCATTTGATTCATTCATTTATTCATTCACTTATTAGTTTATCTTCTTTACACTGGGCAAGTGTGGATTTTAGATTCAGGATGGTAAGCAAACTATTTATTTTATTATTTATTTCAGAAATCCTGGGTCTTTTGGAGTCTAGGAGGTAGCTGAGAAAGAGTCATTGTGTAGAATGTATGGGGATGGTACAGGTTATGGAGAAGACGGAAGGGAAAGGGTGGGTAGGACCCTGAGAGGCTCCGACGGACAGAGAAGACGTTGGTGAGAGAATGAATTTTGAATACAGGCCAGCCAGTGGGACTTAAGGAAGCTAACTTTACAGGTGTCTGAGCAAGAACATTTCCTGGGGAGGAAGCAGCATGCCTATTATGTTTGAGTAAGAGAGCAGAGCAGAAACACAGGCCTAAGAGGGCAAGCCTAGGAGAGAAGCTGAGAGGAGGGCAAGCATCGTAGGAGAGAAGCTGAGAGGAGGGCAAGCATCGTAGGAGAGAAGCTGAGAGGAGGGCAAGCATCGTAGGAGAGAAGCTGAGAGGAGGGCATGCATAGGAGAGAAGCTGAGAGGAGGGCAAGCATCGTAGGAGAGAAGCTGAGAGGAGGGCAAGCATCGTAGGAGAGAAGCTGAGAGGAGGGCTTTATGGGGATGGTAGGGGAGCATTTGGAGATGTTGGGTTCTATAGGTTAGTGGGGTACTTGACTTCTCATTACCCTAAAACCAAGAGTGTGGCGGCACATAGAAAGATGCTCTCCAATATTCATGGATGGGACCCTGGAATATGCATGGGTGGGGCACTTTTCTTGGCGGCTGGTACTCATTAGTCATCAACCATGCAGCAAGCATCGTGCAAAGCTCTGGATTCCGAAAGAGAAAGCCATTCTCTCCCCCCCCCCCCGGGCATGTCTAACCAGTGACCCCAGGCCACCTTACTCCAGTATAGATATGAATTCGACCCGCAAGGCAAATTGTGAACTCAAAGATTACGTGATCTCTTTTTATGATTATGTTTTGTAACTTGATTGTGTAGTTCTAGAGCACAGCTCTTTTAGATGTTAATGTAGTGTTGTGTGTGTAAAAAGATTGGACAAGCCTAAACTGTCAAGTCTGGTAGAGGCAATACACATACATTCTGATAGAGACCCCACACACACTTAATGATATAAACATTTTTTGTCATGCATATATAGTGACAAGGGTACTCCATTTTCTGTGATTTACACATTTTTTTTGGTCATGTATATATAGTGACAGGGGTACTCCATTTTCTCTGGGTATCTTTTCTTTTTTATTCCCTATGGGAGGAGATCATCTACCTCCTCCTGTTTGATTTCACCACCTTTGATCCTGGAGAACCGGTATGTCCATCAGGCTTATTTAAGGATATATTCCAAACAAACCCTGAGATACCAGCAATTCTGTGAATCTCCTGGTTGTTGTCTTATGAAAAGGAAGAGTTCCTTCTGTCTTGTAGTAAATTTCGGATGTGGGTTTTAACAAACATTTGGTCTATAATAATTCCTGTCTTCTGCCTTGCCCACTTTGCAGCATGCCAACATATAAAGACTTGCTTGCTGACAGGTTGGTACTGCCTTCTGCTTCCATGTCAGTCACCCGAAGGCAAAGACAGAGCTCGTGATGCTTCTAAGGCTAGGACCAAATTTACACTTCTTCCTTAAGAATTATTCCAGCCTTAATAGTATTCATCATTAGTACTAATTTACCTAGCAAAGTAGCGGGAATCTTAAAGTTTTAAGTTCCCTCTCCCTCTCCCTCTCCCTCTCCCTCTCCCTCTCCCTCTCCCTCTCCCTCTTTCTCCCTCTCTCTCTCTCTCTCTCTCTCCCTCCCTCTCTCCTCCCCCCCTCTCTCTCTGTGTGTGTGTGTGTGTGTGTGTGTAATAGTAAAATACCCTAAATCTGCATGGTGAATCTTATAAATAGATGTTGTTATGGATGCACCATGGTTTAGGATGGTTTAAGTATGTACCTTAAGATTTGTGGTTAGGGAGCCTGGTCCCTAGTATAAATGTCTAAAAATGGGACAATTTTGAAAAGTGATGGAAATGTTTTTTAAAAGAGTGAATTTATTGATGTGTGTGTGTGTGTGTGTGTGTGTGTGTGTGTGAGAGAGAGAGAGAGAGAGAGAGAGAGAGAGAGAGAGAGAGAGAGAGAGGAAGGTGGGGGTAAGAGTTTGTGGGAGAGAGAGAGGTGTGTGTGCAAGGACCAATAGAGATCAGAAAACATCCTGGGATCTCCTGTAGCTGCAGTTACAGATGGCTTGAGTTGCTTGCCATGGTGCTGGGAATTGAACCCAGGTCCGCTGGAAGAGAAGCACGTGCTCCTTACCACTGAGACACCTCTGCAGTCCCAGGTAATCCAGCGTTTAAGAGGTGAGGCTTCCTAGATGACTGCAGGTTGGTCCTTCTGCCGTCATCTGCCTTCCATCTTTCTATGGGACATCTCCTTTTGTTGGCATTCTGGTCCTTGTGCTGCCATCTTCCATGAGCTTGGCACCAGAGCCTCCCTGTCCTGAGGCTCCGCACTTAAACTAGAACAGTAAGCTAAATAAGCCCTTTCCTCTATAGACTTCTTTGGCCTTAAAAGGATGGGATAGGATAGGACCAGAAATTAATACGGATTTCATTTTCTCCTGTCCAAATCCTTACAGGGAAGAACTGGAGGATGTCTGTCTTCACCCACTGTTTATTTTCAGATAACAAAAACTCAAGATCCCCGTCTTTCTTTTCCCTATCTTTCTTTTCCCTGGGACAGTGGCTTAATATCCAGGGTTTTGTTATTTAAATCAGGTCCATTGGATGGGGTGGATGATACCTTTAGGCCCAGCAGGTGGGAAGCTGAGGCAAGAGTCTTACAGTGAGTCAGTTGTAGCCACAAGGACACAGAGTGAAGACCTGTCTCAAAAAACCCAGCCCCCCACCGGGCTTGGTGGCCTAGAGCACACCTTTAATCCCAGCACTTGGGAGGCAGAGGCAGGCGGATTTCTGAGTTCGAGGCCAGCCTGGTCTACAGAGTGAGTTTCAGGACAGCCAGGGCTGCTATACAGAGAAAACCCTGTCTCAAAAAACAAACAAACAAAAACAAAAAAAAACAAAAACAAACAAACAAAAACAAAAACAAAACAAAAACCAGCTCCCAAGTAAATAAATAATATCTAACACAGCAATTCAACAATTCAGGTTCAGGTGCCCGTGGGGATTCCTGGGAGCTGGTTCTGGACAGATTTGTCTGTCATCCACCAATCTATGGTAGTACAAGGGTAACACACTCAGCTGAAAACCAGGGAGACAGGAAGGAGGCCGGAGCAGCTGCTGGTCTACACGGCGCCTCTGATGTGTTGCAGGTCTATAGGCAGGGTCTGTTCACGCTACTCTAGGACAGTTCTCTTGTTCGCTGATGCTTGTCTCTACTCTTAAGTCCACTGCTATGGGAAATGAAGCTCAGGTCCCCATTGGAACAGTGATCTCAGCCCATGTCCTCCGGTAGAAGGATGGACTCTGAACTTCCATCCCTTCTGGTCAAGGTCAACATCTCTTCTTCCAGCACAACTGTGTTAATATTTGGGCTGGGGCTGGATATACCACTCCTGGGCACATACCCGGAAGATGCTCTAACATGTAATAAGGACACATGCTCCACTATGTTCATAGCAGCTTTATTTATAATAGCCAGAAGCTAGAAACAACCCAGATGTCCCTCAACAGAGGAATGGATACAGAAAATGTACATTTACACAATGGAGCACTTCTCAGCTCTTAAAAACAATGAATTTGTGAAATTCTTAGGCAAATGAATGGATCTGGAGAATATCATCTTGAGTGAAGTAACCCAATCATAAAAGAACACACATGGTATGCACTCACTGATAAGTGAATATTAACCCAGAAGCTCGGAATACCCAAGATACAATTAACCACAAGAAACTCAAGAAGAAGGAAGACCAAAGTGTGGATACTTCCATCCTTCTTAGAAGGGGGAACAAAATACCCATGGAAGGAGTTGCAGAGACAAAGTGTGGAGCAGAGACTGAAGGAAGGACAATCCAGAGACAGCCTGTACTGGCTGGTTTTGTGTGCCAACTTGATACAGGTTGGAGTTATCACAGAGAAGGGAGCTTCACTTGGGGAAGTGCCTCCATGATCCAGCTGTGAGGCATTTTCTCAATTAGTGATCAAGGGGTTAGGTGCCATCCCTGGGCTGGAAGTCTTGGGTTCTATAAGAGAGCAGGCTGAGCAAGCCAGGGGAAGCAAGCCAGTAAGGAACATCCCTCCATGGCCTCTGTGTCAGCTCCTGCTTCCTGACCTGCTTGAGTTCCAGTCCTGACTTCCTTTGGTGATAAACAGCAGTGTGGAAGTGTAAGCTGAATAAACCCTTTCCTCCCCAACTTGCTTCATGGTCATGATGTTTGTGCAGGAATAGAAATCCTGACTAAGACACAGCCCTACCTGGAAATCCTTCCCATATACAATCACCAAACCCAGACACTATTGTGGATGCCAGCAAGTGCTGGCTGACAGGAGCCTGATATAGCTGTCTCTTGAGAGGCTCTGACAGTACCCAACTAATACAGAAGTAGATGCTCACAGCCATCCATTGGACTGAACACAAGGTCCCCAGTGAAGGAGCTAGAGACAGGACACAAGGAGCTGACTTTGCAGCCTCATAGGAGAAACAATATGAACTAACCAATAACCCCCAGAGCTCCCAGGGACTAAACCACTGTCTTAGTTGGGGTTTCAGCAGAGGCCATGGAGGGATGTTCCTTACTGGCTTGCTCAGCCTGCTCTCTTATAGAACCCAAGACTTCCAGCCCAGGGATGGCACCACCCACAAGGGGCCCTACCCCCTTGATCACTAATTGAGAAAATGCCCCACAGCTGGATCTCATGGAGGCACTTCCCCAACTGAAGCTCCCTTCTCTGTGATAACTCCATCCTGTGTCAAGTTGACACACAAAACCAGCCAGTATAACCACCAACCAAAGAGTACACATGGTGGGACTCATGGCTCCCACTGCATATATAGCAGAGGATGGCCTAGTTGGTCATCAATGGGAGGAGAGGCCCTTGGTCCTATGAAGGCTCTTTCTATCAGAAAGCAGGAGAGGGTGGGTTGGTGAGCAGGGGCAAGCAGGGAGGGAATAGGGATTTTTTTTTCCCCAGAGGGGAAACTGGGAAAGGGGATATCATTTGAAATGTAAATAAAGAAAATATCTAATAAAAAAAGAATATTTGGGCTTTTCCATGGCCTCTGCTGTTTACTGATCAGAATCTCAGCTATGGAACTCATGAGAGCATAACCCACCGGGTCTGTGTCACCCACCTGAGGCTGCTGTGGAGAAGCACCCTTCAGAGGAAGCAAAGCAGGGAGGGAAAACCTTCTGTGGAGGCCATCTTCAGCCAGGGTGGGATTTGATCCTAGTCCTCGGGCAATTAGCCACGTCTTTCTTGGAGAATACTTTCTGAAAGAGAGGGAGAGGAGAAAGTTTACTTTTAAATTCCTTTAAGTTTTACTGAAGTGGTATTTGAACCATCTTCCTTCCCTCTCTGTTCCTTGTCTACCATGCTCAGCCTTAAGCAGCCTTCTCTTGAATCCACTCCTCTCTTCCTGGGTTTTATTATATATGGCTGTGAGAAGCACGTTTTAATATTCTGCCTGCAGGCCTACGTCATGTCTTGTCTCTCCCGTATTCCACAACACTCTAGGCAAGCTTTTTGTGGACTGCTTCGTCTGTATCTTACTCAGAGTCGCGCCACTCCCTGACAGTTCAAATTCTTACTTTCTTGAGGCTCTTTCCACTTTTGTCCGCCACTTTTTTTTCCAGGCCCTGGGAGCGAGCGAGTGTCTATCATTTAGTCACAAAGGCAATGAATTGCATTTGGGATTTCTATGATAGTATGTTGTTTTGTAACAACTTTTCTCTCCTTACATACAACCATGTGAAATCTACCTCAACACCTGGTGGTTTAAAAGTGCTGTCTCAGTTTGCTCATGGTTTTGTGGGCCAGGGGGTTGGGAAGGCAAGGCTACTCAGTTCTTTCTCTGGGTCTCTTCCGCAGTGGTAGGCAGATGAGGTTGGCGAGGTAGGACTGTGGATACAGTTACACCGGAAGGCCTCGACAGGCAGAAGGCCAAATGGGTCACTTAGATGGCAGTTGATGTTGGCTGTTGTCTGGGAATGTAGGAGGGGATGTTGACCTAAGGCCCTGAGCCATGGACTTTGCACAGCATGGTGGCTGTTTTCCAGCAGGGACAGTCCAGAAAGAATGTTTCAAGAGACCTGAGTAGTTTCTTCTAAGTTTTCCTTAGAAGTTTCAGAATGATGATGCTTCCACTGCATCCTAAGAACTCCTATTCGGTCCATGGAGAGACTACTTTCTTATTCGTAATAGTATTTTTATTTATTCTTTAACTCTTCATACGTGCGGGCGGTATGTCACGATCACACCCACACCCAGGACCACAGCCCCACATGCCTCTTCTGGGTTTTATATTTTCTTACATGACTGTCTGAGTTGGGGATTGGAACCCTGTCCTGTCTGTGCGGCACCTCTGCCCTCGCTCAGTCAATATCATCTAAATGAGAGAAGGTACAAATATTTTGTCGTTCCCCTTGGTTTTCCACAGTAACGGTCGTAGCCTTGCACAGCTACGCCACCCTAAAGGAGATACTGAGACAGGAGAGCCCAGAGCTAAAAACCAGGGAGGGCTTCCACAGGGATCTGTGGTTCTAGGCAAGAGTCAAAGGAATTTTAATCCCTTAAAAACATTTCTGGAGATAGCATTTTGCCATGTAGCCCAGGGTGGCTTTGAAATCTTAATCTTCCTAATCCTTCTAAATTCTGAGGTTATTGGTTTGTTCCATCATGCCCAGGCTCAATCCACAGGAAACAGAAATCTTGCAGAGTCTTTTGTCCTGAAAGCATCTAAAATTTATGAAATCTTGCAAACGTTCTCAACACAGCACTTTTCTTTAGAGAGTTCCCGTTGTTTTGAGTTTCAATGCCACGTAGGTATGTCCCATCCACAATCCGTGGACAAATGCGCCCTCAAATCACTCTGAGTTAAAGCCTAACACAAAATACTACATTTACTTCAAACATGGGATTCTGAAAAAGGCAGTTCTGGTAACTCAACTGCATGGTTCTTGTCCTAGTCAGGGTTTCTATTCATTCTATTCGGCTTACTTCCGTATTGCTGTATATCACCAAGGAAGTCAGGACTGGAAGTCCTGCAGGTCAGGAAGCAGGAGCTGATGCAGAGGCCATGGAGAGATGTTTCTTACTGGCTTGCTTCCCCTGGCTTGCTCAGCCTGCTGTCTTATAGAGCCCAAGACCTCCAGCCCAGGGATGGCACCACCCACAAGGGGCAATTGAGAAAATGCCCCACAGCTGGATCTCATGGAGGCACTTCCCCAACTGAAGCTCCCTTCTATGATAACTCCAGCCTGTGTCAAGTTGATGCACAAAACCAGCCAGTACAGTTCTTGAGTGTGTGCTTTGTACTTGGAATCTATCTCAATGTTAAAAGGTCACAAGTGCAGAGAGGCTTGGTGGAAGTTCTAAAGTTGTGTGAATCCCTCCCTGTCACAGAGATCTATGTGCTGGCTTCAGCGGAGCAGTGCACCCTGTTTTGTAGTCTCTAGCAGGACTGGGTGACCTTTTAACTGAGGTCCTCCAGAATCTTAACCTTTTAGGGACTTGGGAGATCATTCCATTGCTAAAATGCTTGCTGTGCAAGATCAAGGACGAAAGCTATATCCTCAATACCCAAACGAAAGTCAGGTATAGAGAGTTCACCTACGTAACTCCAGCTCTGCAGAAGGAGGAGGCAGGAGGAGTCCCTGGGGCCTGTTAGCCAGGCCTGTCTAGGCAAGTCTGTGAGGCCAGGTTGAGTGAAAGACTGTTAAAAATTAAGGTGGAGAAGAATTGAGGAAGACATCCAGTGTGAGCTTCTGTCTTAGATACTTTTCTCTTGCTGGGATAAAACACCCAGGCAACTTGTAGAAGAGAGAGTTTATTTGGGGCTCAGAGATTCAGAAGGTTAGAGTCCATGATCATCGTGTCAGGGAGCATGGCAGCAGGCAGGCATGGTGCTGCAGCAGGAGCTGAGATCTCACACCCTGATCCAAGAGCACACAAGGGAGAGAGATAACTGGGAATGGATGGGCTTTTAAACCTCAAAGCCAACTCCCAGTGACACATAAGGCCACACCTTCTAATCCTTGTCAAAGTGTTCCACTAACTGGGCACCAACTTTTCAGATCTATGAGCTTTCTCATTCAAACCACCACAGTCTCTGACTTCTGCACACACCACACACACACACACACACACACACACACACACACACACACACACACCTTGACATTTTGTTTTGTTTGGGGTTCTAGTCATGACGTTTTGGTGTAACCATGGGCCCAATCCCGCATCTGGTGGTTGTCAGTCATGGGACTCTGTCCTCTTGATCCACATGTTAGAGATGGTACTGAGGGTGGGCCAGCGATGTCTTGTAGCACTGACAACAGTATCTTGACATCAAGGCTACAGGACCACAGTGATCCACTCTTTACTTTTCTTAAATGGGGATCTGCTCCTAGATCATCTTATTCTATGGCTACACACGTAGAACAAGCACTGAATGGCATTCATGAAAGACAAAGATGAGATAGATGTGGGGTGATTCCAACTGGCAGAGAGATTCAACTGGAATGAGATTCAAGATCAGATGCATGCCATGGCTTAGAAAGAGAGATATCACAGTGTAGCTCAAATCAGTGCTTCCTATGGTCACTGACTTCAGAAAACCAGAGCATGGAAAGGGTAAACATGAACACAGGGGCAGTTTCACCTTCTAGAGTCTTCCCTAATCTCTTCCTTCGGCATGTAAAAGTCTTCATTGTAGAGGTCTGTTATCTGCTCAGGGATGCCTAGGTTTCCTGGGTGGTTCATTTTATATTTTTGAATCTCTGTTGAATAGTATCCCCCCTCCCTTGTTTCCTTTCCTGGTAATTTACTATTCCTATACAGAAAAACTACTCATTTCTCTGTTCTTAAAATAGGATTTGGCTCTGTGGCCTTAGACTCCCAGCAATCCTCCTGCCTCAGTCTCCTGAATGCCAGGATTACAGGCATGTGCCACCAATCCTGGCTTCTGACTTCCGCTTGTTGATTTTCTCATGTTGTATGGCTGACAGTGCTTGGCAGATCTAAGAACCTTCAGGCAGCAAGTTCAGGGAGACTAACAGTGCATCATCTCTTACAGGCAGAACTGAGATGCAACTCTACATTTGTATATAATAAGCCTGTGTGTGTAACATGACAGCTGAAGCTGGATGATTGGCAGAGGACAGAGACCAATAAGAGGTGGGTGGAGGAGGGCAACATGGAGTGATAATGAGCAAAGAATGGGGGTGTATTTGTATAAAATATGAAAAAAGTTATTAAAAAGAGGCAAGCATGTGATTTAAAGAAAGTTCCCTAGTGCAGGTTTCAGGTTACTCTAACTGATAGCTCTTTTTAGAGCGCTGTGCAGAAAGGTGTTGAGGATGGTCCTGGAGTTGTTTGTATTTTGATGTTAACTCTGCTTCCTCAAGAGGGGCTGCCCCGATGAGGAATGGATCATGTACTCAGGTGATTTCATGTGAACCTTCTCCCCATTTTAACTGGTCAAATAAAGGCTAGAGCTAGTGATTGGGCAGTAGAAAGGAAAGGTAGGGCTGGAGGTTTTGGAGAGGGAGAGAGAGGAAGGAGGAGAAGGAGGAAGATGAAGGAAGAGGAGGCCGATGGAAGATGGAGAAGCTTAACGTAGCAAGGGATCTCATAGCCAGGGAATAAAGTAGTGAGTGGTTCGTCTGCCCAACCTAGGCATACAGCTTAAAAATATTATAACTGAGTTGTGTGTTCCTTGTATGGGCTTATTGGGGTTGGAGATTTACTATAACAGAGAGGTATTCTGAGTCCATGTTTAACATATGTACGAAAGGGTATCATGATTGATTAATAATGTCTGCCACAATCATGGGCCCGGCTGGGTGGGACCAACACTCTCGGGCAGTGCGTTTGTTGTTTATAGAGCAGCTAATGAACTGGGTGGCTGATCTGGACTTGAAGATGAGGTCTACAAACGTGCCCAAGAGAACACTAAGGCGAGCTAATACTATGGCTGAGAAGTAGAAACCACCCAGTAGAGACGGTTTGTCCCATGCAGAGGCCAGGCAGGCCTCACCATCATTAACTACATGAGGAATTTATGTGCTAAGATATTAGCAGGGGTTGCAGAGATGGCTGGTAAGGTGCTTGCTGAATGAGTATGAAGACTTGAGTTCAGTCCCCAGTTGAAACAATCAATGGTGGGGGCATGAGCTAGGAGCCTCAGTATTGCGGAGATATGGACCTGCTGGCCAGTCTGCCTCCCCCAACTGGTGAGGCCTAGGACCCAATGCAACACCTTGTCCGAAAAATCAGTGGGGGCAGCTCCGGGGAAACAACAGGCAAGGTTGGAATCTGTCGTCCACATACAAGTTCCCACGCACTTGCAGATAGACACACTGTCCCCCAACTTGAGCACACGCACAAAGTAGGAAGACGAATCAGGGAAAGGTTAATGAAGAAGACTGCATGCACTTGAATACCAGTTTAGGGCATTTGTTTGTGGTTTGGTAAGTTATGGAGAGAACTGATTTTTTTTTTCTTAAATAGTAGTAATATCGGCAGAGTCAGAAAGTGCATGCTTTAAATACAGTTCATTTCAAATGGACCACTCTGTTTATGAAGATTTTTATCTATATATGCACATAAATATGTACATATAAATTTTCACAGCCAAAGGGAAAGGCTCTATATTGTGGCATAAAATTATATATTTTTGGCTCTGACTCAGCAACCATAAAATCTAACTATTTCCAAGCATAAGAAAGATGGGAAACACTCCTTCTAACATCTTAAAATAATTGTGTGTCGGCCAATCCCGTGGTCCCTGCGCATAAGTAGCTCAGATTGAATTTTAGGAGAGTTTCTCATGCATCCTAGCATTAACTTTGGGGCATGGAAATAGACCATATATCTAATAGGCAACTTCCCTGTGAGCCTTCAGGCCCAGCTACCTCCAGTGAAATGTTTGTATATGCATTTAAATGCAACTATTAAGAGGTGAAGCCCTTTTCTACGTCTGCTGCCTAATGAAGCAAACTTTCCAAGCTCAACCCGGAGGAAAATGTTGTAATATGTATGTATATAATGTTTAGGTAGCAGAGAACGGGGTGTAAGCAGAAGTCACATAGGATGCCATCAAAAAAAAATTGGCTTTCGGTTCACCCCATGAATACATTTATGGCTGAAGTCTGGGTGCTTACCCTTGGCACAACTTATATAAAAATTAATGTGAGCTCAACTTTTGTCCAACATGGGAAAGTCAGAGCCAGGCGGAGTCTAGTGACATTAGATAGGGGATAGTTCACCAAATGTCCTCAGAGAGGCAGTCAGTATTGCTATTGGCTTGCTTTTATTTTTTTCTGATAGGACATAACAGAGTGGTAAATTTGACTAGTGTTTTTCTCCCAAGTTTGAAGACTGTTGCCAGGCAGGTCCCATCAGCCAGAAGATATTAGAACAAGTCAAGGCCTGAGTTCTGCTGGAATCCCTCTGACCAGTTATAGCAGCTCATAGTGATGCATTCCAAAGACTAGCCTGTCCACTAAGTCTAGATCAATTAAAACTGTATTAAACATTCCTAATTGTTTGTTTTTCTTTTTTTTTTTTCTGTTCTAGCTATGTGATAACAGGGGAAAATGGAAGGCCAAGTTTTAAATCATCATAGGTAGTAGGTACAGTAACAATATAAGATTAGGCAAAATTATCAACATGAAGAATGTTCAGAACGGAGCATGCTTCAGACTGGTAGTGAGTGTTCAAAGGCAGGAAGGAGCTTGTCAAAGGGATGGGCACATGGCTGGAGGCAGAGTCGTCCACAGAAGGAGAGGAGCAAAACTTAAAGCTGCCTTCAGGGCCTGAGATGGTGGTGCACATCTTTAATCCCAGCATTTGTGTGGCATAGGCAGGCCGATCTCTGTGAGTTCGAGACCAACCTGGTCTACATGGTGAGTTGCAGATCATAGTCAGTATGGGTGGTCAGTTTCTATGAGAAAAATGACATTATCATGGAGTTTTGTCCCACCCTCTCCAGCTAAGCACAGTGACTTAGAATAGGCTACTCTGCAGGATGTGAATTTCAGGTCAGCCTGGGGTCTATGAGGCCCTTTAAGGACCAAACAAACTCCTTCATACTCAAAAGAAACCAAAAACCAAACAGGAAAAAAAGACAAAACAAACAAACAAACAAACAAAAAAAACCAAGAAAAACCCAAATCCAAGCTGAACAAAAACAAAACAAAACAGTAACAACAACAAAAAAACAAAAAACAAATAAGCAACAGAAGACTAGGAATGGAGGGACTTGTTTCTTTCCTTACATCCAGGTCCTGGAGTGGAACTGCCTCAGGCCTATAAAGCAGGCTCAGCTATGACTGAAACTGCCAGGAATCACCTAGAAAGAGTGAGTTCCCTTTCTCTGTGTTTGTCTCTGTCTCTGCCCCCAGCGCCCCCCCTCTCTCTCGTGTGTGTGTATGTGTGTGTGTGTGTGTGTCTCCCTTGTGTATGTATGTGTGTGTCTCTCTTGTGTGTGTGTGTCTCCCTTGTGTATGTATGTGTGTGTCTCTCCCGTGTGTGTGTGTGTGTGTGTGTGTGTGTGTGTGTGTGTGTGTGTGTGTGTGTGACTAGAAAGGAGCTACACCCACCACACCCCATTGAGTCAGTTGCTTTCTGTTGATATCCATTCTCGAGGAGAGTCCAGAGACCATTGGCTGTAAAAAGAAACATGATATAGTGGGAAGGGGGTGGGGTATGTTTCTTGGTGACCACATCATGACCTTTAGCATTTCCCTCTAAGAGACCCAAAAGTCACACTGCTAACAACTCCATGTTCCTGGAAACCACTGACCAGAGAAAATACAAGCTGAGGCTAGAGGTGGCTGCTCGCAGAAGGCAGTGTTAGGTTGACTGTTCCCGCCTACGTCCAAAGAGGGGACATTAAGCAGGAAAATGATTTGCCAACTCTGTTACCATGGAGACAGTCTGGGACTTCTCTAAGAGTCAGCGAATGGTAGGTGGTAGCTATGCCCACCAGCCAGGAAATCCAGGTGAGACCAATTCGTGGGATTGAGAAGAGAAAGCCAAGCTTCCGGTTTTAGAGAGGACCCCTTTAAGGAGCCCCATTTCGAGAGCCAGGGATGAGTACTAGCACATTCTACTGAACCTGGGGAGTTGAAGAGCTACGAGTAACACTACTACATCCACTTGTAACAGACAGCACCAACCAGAGTCTCTGAGGTATGCACAGCAAGGTAATGCCTGCCTTGTGGGATTAGAAATAAGGAACTAAGCTCTGCCTTAAGCATACTGAACGTAACATGATGACCGAATCTTTGAGGTGGTGCCGACGGTTACATAGGGTGAGGGTTTCCTTAGCAGAATGCAGATGCCTGGCCGTCACAAGGCTGGGTAGTGCAGTGCAGGCTTTGTTGGCCTAGGTAGTGCTCCGTGGGAGTGATAGCTCACCTTCTCTGAGTTGAGCTTGTTCATCTATAAAAGAGGAGTTTGGGATCATAGGGTTGTGGTTAGACTACTCTGTATTTTGAACTCAGCCCATATAATAGCAATAATAAAATCTTTGGATCTGAAGTTATTGTTAATGGTTGTTTTTATTGAGACAGGGTCTTCCCATAAAGCAGAGGCTGGGCTCAGCTTGGCAGCCCTCCTGCCTCAGCCTCCTCTGGGTGCTGGGTGTGGCCCATTTCGATTATTCTTACTTAAAAATAGAATATCAGCAGAGTTGTGCGGTAGAGACCACAGCTCTGGGACAGCTGCCAGGACTGACCCTCCCCATGCCACCACCCCACCGCCAGTTTCCAGAGGGCTTGCTGCATAAGCCCTGGAAAATTGGGCCACCTTTTGGTAGCCTGGGTTTAATATCTTCAAAATGGGTGTCACAATGGAACTGGACGGAATCACATGCACAAAGTGGTTGTGAGATTTTTATGATGTGGTACGACATATTTTGTGCTTTGGTCTGGTATACAGTGGTGTCTTAATGTTGACTCTTCTGTCAGACACACACACACACACACACACACACACAGGACATGTACACACATACATGCATACATGATGGTCAAAAATGTAGAGTAAGGCTGGAGGGAGAATCCAAAATAAATTTGATTTGGGATTTGATGACTGTACAGTTATTGACGTCTTTAAATAAGAGCCGAGGAGCTAGAATAATTTGAGAAGCTTAGCCAGTATGGAATTCAATTTTATATCTGGTCAATATGAAAAGCTGATAGGTTGGAGTTTCAGATTTATAATTTATGACTTAAAGTGATAAAAGCGGTGAGGTGTGGTCACGTACACATGCCATCCCAGCGCTTGGGAGTCTGAGGCATTAGGATGGAGAAAGCACAGCTTGAGATAAATAAATGCTGTGGTCAGCATTGTCCATTGTCCTGGTACAGCGACCAGCATGGGGCTAGGCACTGTTATTAGACACAGCTCACAGAGGTGAAACTGAGGCACAGAGCCTATGATTTACTTGTTCCAGGTTACCTGATTGAGTGTTTCACTCCAGGTAATTTTTATTCTGGAGCGGACACTCCTGCCTCTTCTGTTTCCAAGGAAAAGAGAGAAGCCACACAGTTGGCCAAGACTGCAGAGCAGGAGAGGGAATGAGTCCTACTGAGGTAATTGGGAGTTTTACCAGGAATGCCTCTTTACTGGAATCGCCAACAGGCTCCCTCTGTTGAGTCTGTTGACTCAGGAGACACAGTGTGAGGGAGTAAATATTAGGGATCCAAGACTTGCTCTAGCTGACACCCCCAACTCCTATTCCAGTACCAAGGTGTTCTAGACCGTAGTTTACAGTGAAGACCAGAAAAAACTTTCAAATACAGATTCCCAGTCCCCAGCTCTGACCCTACTGTGTGTACATCAGGCTCAGCCTGTCCCACTGTGTCCTTAACACGGAAGAACATTAGTAGAGGCCAGGTTTTGACCCTCAACAGGAGCCAACCAAATTTGAGGCAGGCTGAACCACAGCAGTTTTGTTACATAAAATAAAGCCAATAACGAAATGATATTGGTTTTCCATATGAGTCCTAAAGCAGCTGTGAAGGTGATTTTAAAAGAGGAATTCCCAAAATGTTTAGAGCAATCATGGCATCGCTGAGGTAATTACATTGCCTCCCCAAGTGACTATTTTGAAGGGAATGCTAGCTTGAATTTGTTGTTGCTGGAGTGTTTAATAAATGCCACTTTCATGACTGAAAGGGCTTTGTTTCCTAACCCTGGCTTTCCTAGGAGGGGAGGGGCACCGTGGAGGGGTGGTCATCACTCTGCTCCATTGTTGCTTTCTATGTCTGGAATGGAATCAGTCAATTGGGCCATTTCCTGAGCTCCGTGGGCCACCATCATCTCTGCTCATATTTGAGTTGTTCCCTGCACTTTGATGGTTCCTGAGCAAAGCTCCACACAGACCCGCAGTATTGTGATTTCATCGCAGAGCCTGTGCACACAGTAGGGAGGCCCCACTAGTGGTGGTGCTTCAGGTGGACATGCCATACTCTATAGAGCCCTTTTCAGAACACAAGTTCACTCTGGGAAATCTGAAAGCAGTCTATAGTTAACGTTCTTGAATCAGGGAACCTGCTGACTTCTTCAAAGCCTGTTCTGGTGTGAGAAGATGGAAAATAGTTCCCTGGGAGGATCCATTAGGTGTCTTCACAGTACAATGCTTCCCACAGTTTTGGTTGGGTCTTATAC
This sequence comes from Mastomys coucha, assembly GCF_008632895.1. Classification (NCBI taxonomy): domain Eukaryota; kingdom Metazoa; phylum Chordata; class Mammalia; order Rodentia; family Muridae; genus Mastomys; species Mastomys coucha. Next base: position 84,753,459 of record NW_022196891.1, read on the forward strand.
CCATGGTTAGAAAACTCTTTTTTGCATTCTCAATCTCCCAATAATTACAGACAACTGGAAGGTCATGTCCAGGGCTGCAGTGCTCCTCAATAACCAGTGATCTTCTCATCTTAATTCTCTCCCAAGGTTTCATCTTGATGACATCTTTAGGTTGTGAAGTTAACTCAAACCAGAAAAGGTGCTTAACTTTTTTTTTTCATTTGAGGCAGGCAGATGAAGTTTATTTACATGAGCATTCGTGTGTGTGTGTGTGCGCGCATGTGTGTACAAAGGCATGGCCATGAAAGTCAGAGAACCAATTGCAACTCAGATGATCGGGCTTAGCATCACCTCCTCCCACTGAGCCTCCTCATTGGCCCAAAAGACATTCTTGAAGACAATGGAATGATGGAGGTAATGTCTCTGAGCGTCTCCTGTGTCAAACTTCTCTATGACAATCGTTTTCTTACAATGGACTTATTTGAACACTTGCTTGGTTTTTCTAGATGCTGGAGAGATGGTGTGGGGGAAAAAATCCCCAGACCCTGAAGAGATAGCAAGTAAGAGAGAGAGAGAGAGGGAGGGAGGGAGGGAGGGAGGGAGGGAGGGAGGGAGAGAGAGAGAGAGAGAGAGAGAGAGAGAGAGAGAGAGAGAGGAAGAAGTAAATTATCAAGTGCTTTGCAGAGTGCCAAGGGTTATGGGGGAAGAAAAGGTGGGAGAGACAGGAGGACTTCCTGGAAACAGGAATATGTTTCAGTTTTAAATATAAACCAAAATGGTGGTGGGTTCTCCCTAAGAGAATGATACCAGGCAGGGTATGGAAAGAGCCGAGGAAACCAGGACAGTGTGCAGCCAAGGGCATGTCCAGTCCCAAGAGGTGCTGGGCTTGAAAGGTGGAAGGGAGAGATTTTAGACAGTGACAAGGCTTGTTAGCATAATAAATAGTTTTAATCTGCTTAAAATATGCTTTTTAAAAAATATTGAAAAATACTTCTTTCTCTCCTATCTCTTCCCTTCTTCCTTCCCTCCCTCCCTGCTCCCTCCCTTCCTCCCTCCCTCCCTCCCTCCCTCCCTCCCTTCCCTAACATGCTGAGAGTGAGTGGGATCTTTTGACATTGGAAGGCAATGTGTCATCTACAAAGTTCCTGCTCAAGACTCTCATGACTAAGATATTAAAATTACCCTCCCACATCTCATAACGTTTTAAGTAAATTTATCGTTTGGCATTGGGCACATTCCTTATCATCCTCACCTGCAGGCTGCTGAGCTATACACTGGACACCATTGTTAGGGCATCTAGATCATTGCTTTGCACCAGTTTTCCCCGTGCTGGTGCTGTCTTTCTTGCTGGCAGCCATCAGTAGGGCTTCCGAAGCAGATGGTCCAGAAAAGGAAAATAGTTTTCAGAGACCTGAGCCTCGGTTTGTTCCCAACTTGGAGGAAGTATTTTTATCTTTATTGTTTTGTTTAAAATGTATTCTTTTTTAAAAAAAGATTTATTTATTTATTATATGTGTGTACACTGTAGCTGTCTTCAGACACTCCAGAAGAAGACGTCAGATCACATTACGGATGGTTGTGAGTCACCATGTGGTTGCTGGGATTTGAACTGAGGATCTTTGGAAGAGCAGTCAGTGCTCTTAACCGCTGAGCCATCTCTCCAGCTCCTTATCTTCTGTTTTATCTTTATAAAGTGAACATAACATACTGGCCTTGCAGTCTTGTTGTGAAGATTAAATAAAATGATGTGTTGAGGCATTTTGTGAATGAGAAAGCATAAAAAAATTTGTTTTATGTGCCTTTTAAAAAATTGCTTTTTTTGATATCTAGGATGAATTAATCCACCATTACTATTCTGTTTATGGTTCACTTATAAAGAACTTTCCAAGGGAGGTTTGATCATGAAAGAATAGGGATTTGGAGTCTGCAAACTGTTCCATTCTGGATCAGTGTCTAATTATTGATTCTAATTAACATTATGAATCAGTCAACTAATTTAAGCAGCCCACGCCCCATTCATCTGTAATAACCAGTGGGACTTAATCTTTGTTGTGTGCTAAAATGACTTGGAGTGTGTGTGTGTGTGTGTGTGTGTGTGTGTGTGTGTGTACACGCGTGCGCGCGCGCGCACATGAGCTAAAGCAGGTGCATGCAGGCCACAGAGATTCTACCACTGCGTGCCCATGATCCGTGAGCTCCCTGTGATTCTCCATCCTCAGCCTTCTGCCTTTCTGTGAGAGCTCTGGGATTGCAGACAGATACGCTATTGTGCCCGTCTTTTACACAGATTCTGGGGATCCAGACTCAGGACCTCACACTTGCACGAGTGTTTAACCTACTGAGCTGTCTTCTTGGTCACATACTTGGAGGGTTTCCGTTAGGAAACGTGACTCATTGGCTACCTCTTTTCGATGTTCTGACCCAATTGCTGCGGACTGTGACTGAAGCAACGATAGTTAAACATTTTTTGCTAATTCTTCGGACATTCTGAGTGTGCGAGTGTGCGTTGATCATGTTTGTTTCTTCTCCTCCAGACCCTCCCAGATCCACACCCCTTCCCTACCCACTCACTTTTATGTCTGTTTTATGTCTATTTTATTTTAGAACCTACCAAGGCCAATGTGTACTATCCAAATATTCGTCAATGTGTGGTCTTCCTATTGGGTGTGGTTAGCATACTGGAGGCTACACTCTTAGACGAAAGTCTTCCTCCGTCTGCCCACGGCTAATGGCTGCCAATAGCTCTACAGCCCCGCACACGAGTCTACGCTTAACTCCTCTCTGCGTGCTGGGATTTGGTCCTACCTAGGCTTGCACATGTCCTGTGTATGCCGTGGCAACCACTGTGAGTCCATACACCTAACCGTCCTGTATCCAGAACTCATGGTTTCCTTGTAGTCACCCACCTCTGCTTCGTGCACTCTTTCCACTCCGTCTTCCCCAGGGATCTTGAGCCTTGGGAAGAGGACCTGTGCTAGCTGTGTTTCTTTTAGGGCTTTGGACATTGTGAACACTTGTCTGTGTTGCCCGTGCTCTGGACTACTGGCTGCCGGACCCTACCTGCCCTTGGGGGTTGGAGGTGAGGTGGCGCAGAGTCAAGGACACAGACTCCAGGAACAGGTGAAAAACACCACAGCCAGGTCCTCTGAACCCTGCTACAAGCTCCTTTATACCTGAGCCCCATTAGTCGCAAGAAAGCAGTTCCCGATTGGCTGGCACTGTCTGCACCAGCCATCCTTGGTCTCTCAGGCCAATTAGGTCCCCTCCTGCAGGAGATGCTTTTGTGGCTGCGCAGCCCCCTGCGTTTACATAGAGGTGCCCCCCACCCTTCCTGCTACATCTCTGATGAGAGTCAAGAGATGAACTGAGCATGTAGTTAGATATGTGGCCAACTTATGTGGTTAGGAACCACAACCGGGTGTGAATCCCTGGAATGAAGTACTCAGTATTGGAAGAGAGCTTTTGCTGTACCTTGAGACTATGGTTGATTGGTCTCTGTGTATCCGTTTTGGGACGATAGCTGGACAGCACCTGATGCATGCATGTGTTAGGGAGCAAAGCCCTGCATCTCACGGCAGTTGGCAAGTGAACAGACAGGAGAGGGGCAGGATCCTTGGTTCTCCTTCAAGGCCATGCCCACAGTGTTCCAACTTCCTTTCTCCCAATGTTCTTACCCTGGACCCAACTTTCTGCTTCTACCACTTCCCAACGGCACGAAGGGCTAGGAGCCGAGCCTTACCACTATGAACTCTGTGGGATATTCAAGGTACAAACATGATGTTGGCCAACCAAAAAGCTGACAAGGAGATGAAAATTGATGAAGTCAATTGCTTTGTTTTCTTGACTATGCGAGAAGGTCTTAGGGAGGAGATGGTTTCCAGCATCTGCCCACACTAGCCAGACTTTGGCTGTGACGTGTACTGTGCCTTCTCTATCCCTTCCCCACCAATCCCCAAATCTTTGATTTCCACCTTGAAGGTACGGTTTGTGGCCCCAGAAAGATTCATAAAGTTCCTTAAGAATTTGTTGTTTGGCATGGTGGCAGCGACGCAAGTGTAAGGACCCGAGTCTGGATGCTTTCTGGGTTTCTCTTCCATAGCTTTCTGGAAGCATCTTGAATATGATCTTTATATACCAGTGTCAAATAAAGCCAGTGTTAATATTTTGGGGGGGTGGGAGAGAGGGTGACCTTCACATTTTAACTTTAATCCTGTGTAGGAAATAAAAGCTCTTTATTCCCTAAAATTGGCTGAATACACAGTATATAGTAACTATAGAACTTTTATTATTAGAGAGGCCTCTCCGGGCACTTGTATCACATGCCTGTGACTGGCCCAGCTCTCCCCCATTTCCCAGCATATCAAAAATATTTGGTGCCTCTAGAGGCTGAGATTCCTACCTGACATTCACTCATTCATTCATTCAGCACTTAGGGAGCCACTGCTGTGCTGCACACACTTGGTGAGTCAAAAGATGTCATAAACATGAATTATGCCAGCTGATGGCAGAGTAACAGGGATTTAAGTACGAGGTGATCCCAGCAGCGTGAGGATGTAGTAGAAACACAGGAAGTTTCCACCGTGGGGAGCAGGGAGAGGCCATTTTGGAAGAGCTCATAAGGTGAGCTCATTGGGCCAGTGTGGTTGATTTCACTCGTGTCTTCCTGTGGCTGATTATCTCAACAACACTGCTCTGGGGGACTGACCTGGGAATGGTAGCAGGGGTTCCAGGGTAGATCCAGACTGTGAAGGCCCAGGGGCTGCAGCCAAGGCAGCAGTAAGCCTTCACCTCCAGAGTTCTGCCTCTTAGTGCTCTTTCCATGACCCCGAGTTTCCCTGCTGGTTCAGCAGTTGGCAGAGCTACATAGATGAGGACATATTCCGGAGCCGGTGGCATCAGGTGACGTCGTGAGCATTTTTTCCAGTTGAACCTGGCTGCCAGGGAAAGCTCTGCCCCCCTCCTTCTGCCCCCAGGCAGTCAATGTGCTATGGCATATGGAAAACTGAGCCTTGAGTGGACCAAGTGTGGAAAAGCCCGGGGGGTGTCCCAACACTCAGGGTGGACAAAGGCTTCTATTCTGCAAAGGATGGGACAAATTTAGCAGTCTGCAAACCCCAAATCACTAACATTTGCCGGGGCGTTATGTATTTTACATATTTAACTAAGCTTGGTGAAATAAATGTAGTTTTATTTCAGACCATGAAATCATTTTCCTTAATACCTTTCCATTATGTTTATTAACAGCTTTGACTATCACCCACCTACTGGTGGTTCACAAATAAATAAATGTCTTCAGCCACCAATGTCTTCGACATTCTTCCCATGGCCAGGGAATCAGGCTGTACTAACGGGCTGTAAACTTAAAACAGCTCAATCCAAATTCAGTATTTTCCTAATCTTAATATGCACATCCTTAATAGCCTACAATCAATTCAGTTGTCCACTACAGAATATTGAAGTCAGCTGACCCCAACTCTCTCGAAAGTCTTCTTCCTTGCTCCTCCCTCGACCTGCTAGGATTCTGCTCGGTCTCCCATCCTTTGCAACCTCAACACTTGCAGGACTGTAAGTGATTCCTCTCTTTCCTTAAAAAAAAAAAAAAAATTAAAAATAGAAAGGAAAAAGGGGAAACGGAAGAGCATTTCTCATCCCACTTTGCCCAGCCAGCCCTAGAGCGCTAGCCCCATTGTCATTTGACGTTCAACTCTTTCCAGCAGACTAATACTTTTTCCTCTATCAGTTAAGTAAAATACCTTGAAAATAGATTTCTTTGATGACAGAGGCTTTTATTGTGTCTCAGGGCTATCATTTTGAATACTAGTGGTTATTACACACTATCCATGTTGGGGTAGCTCTGGCATTTACCTTAAATGGATATCTATTCTCTTTGATCTCAGTTTTAAAATAAGCTTTTTTTTTTTTTATTCCAGTGGTTCTTAACCTTTTTTTTTTTTCTTTTTAAATCAGCAACATGTCTGGAATGCAATGAAAATTATGGATCTTCTACACTGAGAACACTACCACACACGCATTCTCTCCTCTACCCTCGCCTTCAACCTTCTCTTCCGTCCTCTCTAACCACAATTTCAAATATACAAACAAACAAACAAACAAACAAACATCCCTGCTCATCCATGTATACTTGAAATGGTGAAACCTCTGTAAGGACATTTGTCTTGTGTAAGTTTATTTGCTTATTTTCATGTGCCAGCCATAACATACCTGCCTATTTTAAATAAGCATTCTAATGAACTTGGTTCTAATCGAGATGTGTGATCCAGGTAGCCATTTCCCCTGAATTTGTAACATAGCTTTGAAAGCGAACTGGAAATGGAGCAGCTGATCGCACAACCATCTCAACCTACCCTGAACAAGTTCCAAGACTCTGTGAGATTTTATAATGAACCGTGATGGACATCAACCTGGATGCTTGACCAGGGCACCCGAGGGCTTGGCTTCACATATTTCTCATAACTGTTGAAACCTTTTTAGAAAGATGACTCAGGTGTAAAAATGTACACCTGATTGACAACCTTTCTATATTTGTAGCGTCGTCTTCATTTCTATTGTTTGATCTATCCCAACAAAAACTACTGAGAAAGTCAATGCGCAAACTAGGCCTGGAGACAGAATCTTGGCCTGTGGGAAGTGAGGAAGGTAGACCAGAAGTTCAAGGTGACCCTCAGATACATGTTGAAGTGGAGGCTGGCATTGACAATGTGGATTATATAAGACTCTGTGTCTGAAAAACAAAACAAACAAACAAATACCCTGCTACACACACACACACACACACACACACACACACACACACAGAAACACAAAACTCGATGAGTGTAAGCATTCAATTCTAAAGGGTAAACAAGAAAAGAATACACAGCAAGGCACACTGAGAGTGAGCTACTGTCAGAAAACAGAAGGTCCCTTCTGGCCCTCATTCCCAAGTCTTTTTGTCACTCTCTGCTTTTCAAAGTTTGTCATCATTTCATTCAAGCTACTTATGAGTTGAAGATAGCATGCAACTAAGTTTGGATCCTTATATCAAACTCGTCTGTGTTAGGAGGAAAATAAATTATGTATAAGCTCCAGGGATGACTAGTGACATCATCCTGTTAGTTGTAGTAGATGACTCGTATGTACGATCACTGATAATTTCATCTGGTAGAAGAAGAACATCTCTCTCTGGGCATTTGACTCCAGGAACTTGTACATGCTAGGCTAGAGCTGTGCTATATCCCCTCCCTGAGAATGTACGTTTGAATACGCTCTTGTCTATACATTCAATTTTTCTAAATGTCTCTTAAGTAGGCTAGAGAACTTGAACTTGACTTTACTCAGGCTGGGCTCTTGAGCATCTTTTATACCAATCCTCAAGCCGCTGATGACTGATGGAATGTTCAGGCTTACCCTTGATTCCTCCATCACACTGTTTCAGACTCGTAGAGCTAAAGAGACATTGGGAGTGAAGTTTAATTATACTTTGTACAACTAGGGAACTAGAGCCCTCCACCTGAGGTCTCACAAGCTGGCCAGTAGAAGATCTAGAATTGTTCTTGCATGTCGTGACCACCAGACTCCAAGTGGCCTGACTTTTTAATCACAAAAATACCCAGGAAATGCAAAATTAGCTACCATGACCCCTCCATGACTCTATTTTCAACAGTGTTCTGCACATCTTATTCATTGTCCTCAGCCCTAGCTCCAATGCCAATCTTTACCTCAATATAGTATCATCCTCAGGTTACATAATCTCAAGCAATATCCCTGTCGTCCATTCTCCCAAGAACCGGAGCTCCCCCTGCCTCAGCCTCCCGTGCGGGTGCTAGGTTTTCAGCCAGATGTGTGCAGTCATGTCAGACTGACTTATTTTCTCGTGACAAGCTACGCTGAAACCAGTTTGTGAAAGGAGAACAAGCCTTCGTTACACAGAACTTTCAAATTCTATCGGTTGGAGACGTGCTAACCTTGCGCTCCAAAGGATACCTTTGTGTAGATTAATACACCGGAGGTATAAATGAAAGCCAGTGTTATAATTGGTACCGTGCCGGATAAACTGGAAAATGTGGGGGTGTGGGGAGGCATAATTCTGTTAGGAAGGAGCTGGAAGGTGGAGAAGGGATTAAAAATAACCCCCGAGTAGAGAACATCCATGTTTCCACGCTGCGGTGAACGTTGTAGAACTGTAGAGTTCTACATCAGAACTTTGTGGATCCAGCGGGCTTAGACCTTGGCCTTCATCGATGGGTAGCACTAGAACAAGGAATTGAGTTTAAAGAGGCAGAAGGGAGGCCTGGCATGCTGGAGAAAGGGCGAGGGACTTTGAGACTGTGAGAGGGCAGTGTTTACCAACCTGATTGGTCCTTTGGGGGGGGGGCACCAGTGTGGGTCAGATGCCAGCAGTTAGCAATAGGTTGATAGTAAGAGCTCAGAGCCCTTGAATTTGAATCTTAGCCTTGTAATTTAGGCCTGAACTTCTCCATCCTGGGATATTCTTTTGTAAGGTGGGGCTAATCCTCATCTTCCCCTCCCATGTGTTCGAGAATGGATTTGACTTACAAGCTCCAAACACAGCTAATTTTCCAACCTTGTTTCAGGGTGCCCCATGATCCTTAGCAAGCCTTTTTAAGTCCTTCCTGGTTTGGCTGGGAAGTTAAAATGCCAGCGTTTAGGAGGCTGAGGCAGGAGGTTTGCTGAATGGTGGAGGTTGGTCAGAGGTACATAATAAGACTCTTTTCAAAAAAAGAAAAAAGAAAAAAAAAGAAAGAAAGAAAGAAAAAGAAAAGAAGCAAGCAAAGAAACAATTATCCATTTAGACCTCTACAGAGCTTGAGTTGCCTGCCAATGAGAGTGTCCACTTGGCCACTGACGGCACTGACTCGTGGGTTGGTGAAGCACAAACAGAATTTGCCTGAGAAGAAAAAAAAATAATAATGCATTTCAGGGGATTAAAGTTAGTCAGTTTTTAAAATTCTTTTGATATCTTGGAGGTAGGTCATGGAGGGTTTGGTTCTGAGTACAATGAAAAACAAAAACAAAAACA
>NW_022196891.1:84762494-84773715 GCF_008632895.1 Mastomys coucha
CCCCCCCCCCGCCAGAGAACTGGATATTGACCATTAACCCGTATATTTTGGTTACTTACTGGAAAGTTACCAATAACATCTATAGACAGGCATGCTGAATAAGCTCTAGGTCTCTTGGATCAATGGCTCTGGTCACCTCTCAGCACCGAGGGGATGTACCAGCTCATCTCCTGGCAGTCCAAAGAGACTGTGAGCAGAGCCAGAGTCTCTGGGCCGATTGTCAAGGGTGGAGAGGCTCCGCTCGAGTCTTGGGAGCTGGCCATTCGTCAATAGTCCTCTGACCCTCTTAGTCGACTTCAGCCAGGCTCTCCTCCAATTCTGATTGTCTGGCTTTTGCATAATTACAGTGTCTTCCCCATGGGGTTTGCTAGCGATTCTTGGATTGTGCCTCTAAAGGGAGAAGAGTCAACAAGTGCCCGTGCCCTGCTTGTGAAACTTAGCCCGGTTCAGTTAGATAACGTCAAATGGACAGCCATTGAGCAAGGTCCGGGATGAATTAAGACACTTCTTTTCAGGCCCTTTTCAGATGTGACATTCTCCTCTGTGGATTTCCCCCTCCCTCCCCCAACCTTGGCACCTACTGTCATATTTTAGGGATTTGGAATCTGTAGAGGACAGTGAGTGACCTCAACCATACATTCTAGAGACCAAGGTCATGGACGGGGCTTGAAGGAAGTCCCTTAATCTGTTCTACAACTCCAAACGGGTAAGTAGTGATCAAAAAACGGACCCGACGTTTATCCGGCCTGGTGCTGGGCACGTCTACGCACAGGGTGCAAACATACGCAATATTACAATGACAGAACGTAGTTACACCAGACGGTGAACAGAGAGCAAAGGAAGTCTGATGGAAAGTCATCTGTGGACATACTGCCTAAAGCCCATCTTCCTGTTTGCAGACATAAGTTAAGGTTACCCTGGAGCCCCTCCCCTATGGGTACTGGGGAACATAATTATTGAAGTGACAAGGACATTGGATAGTCAGCTGTCACATCTTTGTGTGTGTATATATATACATATATATATGTCTCTCTCTCTATATATATATAGACACACACACACACACAAAGTTTTACTGCCATTTAGAATAAGTCAAGGAAAAGCTATCACCCTTTATGTCCTTCCAAACTCCCCAGGTGGTGAGTTAGATGCCAGCAGACCCCCCTCCCCCCAGCTTTCTGCTGTGTCCATAGGACCCTTCAACAGAAAGGCTTGGGAGCCTACCCCCTCCCCCAGTTTTCTTCTGTGTCCATAGTACCCTTACACTCAAGCTGGGATTCCTCTTTCTTCCCTACCCCCTCCCCATTTAAGAAAAAAAAAAAAGATTTAAAGAAAAACAGCTCCAGTTGTGTGAGGCCTACACACCGGGTATGCAAGTCAGCCGGCGTGAACTGCCAACACCAGTGGGGCCCTGGGTGGATGCTCCTGCCGCCTTGGTGCTAATCTGCCTGGGCCGGGTGGGTAGAAGGGAAGATGTCTATTTTTGTAGGTTGGGAGATGGGTCCTGTAGGTCTGGGATGCTGTAGCTCAGGGAATAGAAACCAGGCACCCCAGCATTGGTGCTGAAGGGGTCCTTCCTTCCCTTCCCCCACTCCGGGTTCTTTTTTTTTTTTTTTCAAATTTATTTTGCCCAGGCGGGGATTGGCGACGGTCAAAAGGGAGCAGTTGGCACTGAATGTCACCCTGAAGGTAAAATGAAAGACAAAAGAGGAACGCATGCTTGCTTTTGCAGCGGCTGCGGCGGCGACGGAGGCAGGAGCAGCAGGATTTAAAGGGAAAAAAGAAATCACACGCACATACATACATCTATACACACCCAGAGGCGTCGATTATGCAAACGCAGTAATGCCATCAAATCCTGACAGTGCCGGGGAAAATTTTTTTTCAAAAAAATAATAGAGAGATATATTTATTTTTTTTTTTAAAAAAAGAGGGAGCCAAACGCATGCAAAGAGAAACGTGCACATACCACGCAACCACCCGAGGAGAACCTGGCAGCCTGTCTCCTCTTCTGCCAAGTTATCATTAAGAAAACAGGGAAGGCATCATGACGTCCTGGGTCACAGGGAGTGCGGACCGACGCTACCAAGAGCGAAGGGAGGCGCCTGGGCGCTCCGGCTAGCCGCGGGCGCAGCTCGGCCCCTCGCCGCCCGGCTGGGTGAGTGCTGCGCCGCTCGGGACGCGGACCCCGGGGCCCACGCAGGGCCGCTGCGCGCGGGGACACAGCCTGGGGCCGGGCCCTGGCCGCCCGCCGGCCGCCCGCCACCCCCTCGCCCCGCTGAGGTCGCGGGAGCCCAGCTCAAGGAGGCGTGTGTGAGATGTACGATGTCCCTGCATGGGGGGTTTGTAGACTTTCCTAAGCCAAAGCAACCGGGGCTACCTCGACTGCTTTGAAAAAAAAAAAAATTAAAAAAAAAAAATCCCTGAGGACTCACCCGATTAACCTGCTGCAGTTCTGACCCTGCCAAAGGTAACTGCCCCATCCTTTAACCATCAGCGTCTGGAGACAGACGTTCGCATCTGTGTTTGCAGTCCGGCTTGGAATCCGTATTGCTACCCCCTTCCCCCTTCACTTGCTTAGAGTCTCTTGGAGGAAAAAAAAAAAAAAAAAGAAAGAAAGAAAGAAAGAAAAGAAAAGAAAAAGAAAAAGGACACCCTCTCTCAATAACACACGCATAAGTAGTGCCCACCTCTTGTAGACTTGCCCGGCCCAGACTGCAAAACTGTCAGGTGTGTGTGCTCGAGAGACACAGATATAAATTTGAATTGCTGTTGGGTTCGTTCTTTCAACACCCCTCCCATCCCCCCCTTTCCTGGTTACAGACTTCAGTGCTTGGGAAAGTGGAGGAGTTAGGGCATCTTGAGTGGGAGGGGATAGTGCCAAGGGGAGACATAGGGCCGGGGTCGCTGTGGGTGAAGGGGGTGCCCGGAGTTGGAAGGTGTGTTGCCATTGGGCAGTGCCGCCCGGCGCTCTGCTCTGGTGCTACGTGTCCCTCCTGTCCTCTAAGCCTTCCCCTCCTCTCTAGGCTTTCCAATACTGTCACCTTTCCCAGGGAGGAAGTCACCAAAGTTGTCTGGAGGTCACTGGACTAACTATTTCAAACTGCTTATCCTACCTTGCCACCTTTTGATTCGGTCAGAGCGCCTGCAGGATAGAACCCAGCGCACCCCTGCCCCTCCCCATCCCCCTCTTGGGTGAGAGGAGACCCAAGGCCCCCTCCTCTCCTCTTCCCCTCCAGCAGGGAACCTTCTTTTAGATTCAACTCCTCCTCCTTCCAGAATCTTAACAAGCAGTTCTGGCAGGACCTGGAACCCCCTATCCCACCCCCCCCACCCCCCCAAGTCTCGGCACCGAGGGGTGACTAATTGTGTTTATTAATTGTGCTGTTTTGGTTGGGCTGATTAGGAGCTGCCAACTGTGACCTCCTGCTACTTTCGAAAGCCCCTCCCCAGTATTTCAAGATGAGAAGACCTGCAGAAGTAGTATGTGGCCGAGCAGCCGGATGGGTTGGTCTAGTTTTGAAGAGAAACTAATTTGTTTCCCACACTGCCCAAAGACCAAATAAGGGATGGTATCTGGAAAACACCCAAGTTCAGAAAACACCCAAGTTCAGAAAGAGGGTCTGAAGTGTCTGAGGGAGGATGGCTGGGAACAGATCCCGGAGTGGCTCTTGGCTTGTGTCGGCTTTGTTTTGTTTTGTTTTTTCCTCCTGTCCAGTAGATAGGATGCTATCAAGCTGATTTGACCATCCCGAGAAACAGTTCTGTCTTTGTGATAAAGAGGAGGAAGTTAGAAGGCCTCTCAGATCTGAACTTGGGAGTAGCAGAGGCGTAGACGCTGATGGAGAGGAAGTGACCTTGACGGGAGGAGGCTTCCTTGCTCTGAGGAAGCAATCAGGCTGTGAGGAAGCAGGCCTGGAGGATCTTTCAAACATTGATTTGTCTGCTGTGATCTGTGCCTTTGTTATTTTCTCCTAAAGCAATTCTCATAACTCTTTAAACTTGCATTACATAGTATTAAATGTGTGTCTGTTGTGAATGGTATCACATTGCACATTAGACTGCCCATTGACTGGGGCGGTGAGTGTGGGTAAAAGACAGCTCTTTCCCCTTAGTGAGTCAAAATGGGTTAAGTCTTTTTGGATGATATGTACTGAAACCTGCTGGTATTCTTTGCTCAACTGAATGGACTAGATCAATCGATTAGGCTTTCGTGTGTGTGTGTGTGTGTGTGTGTGTGTGTGTGTGTGTACAGCTCAATTTATTCTGTGCAATTTTTCCAGAAATTAAAAGGTTACCAGAGAGTGCCATGTTCCCATCTCCAACCGAGCGCCACTTATTACCACAACAGTATTTCAATATTAAGTGATCTCCAAGGTCTTTCATCTCTCATTTTGAGCTCCAAATTTGACTCAGCATGAGTGTGGCAGAGCAGCAAGATAAGAGCTAACTAAGCACCGCAGACCACCAGAATGCTCTCAGGAAAACAGTAGAGGAGTGGCCTACCTCACAGGGACCTTGTTCTCAGCTGCACTGAGAACTTCGGGCAAGAGCCAACCAGAGGTGAGCGTGAGCTCGCTGTGGGCTTGGTTTCTCCGGCTCCTTTTCTGTATATCTTAGGTGGACACTCAAGGTGAGGTGCCTCGACATTTTCTAACAGGCAGATCTTTGCGTTCACCTGTCACAGAAAAGGGAATTGCTTAGAAGAGTCTATTTTGTTTGCCGATGTGGCAAGCAAGCACCTCTCTATCTATGCATGCATGTATGTATGTATGTATGTATGTATGTATGTGTATGTGTATGTATGTATGTATATGTGTGTGTGTATGTGTGTATGTCTGTCTATTTCCTTCCTTCCTTATTTTCTTTGATGTCTTGACTCTTCTTATGGCAAGTCCACTCATTCTCAAATAGGGTCAAAGTCTACCTTTGCAGCTTTCCCGGATGATGTCAGTTTCCATTAGACCTGGATGGTAGGAGGTCATCCTGGTGAAAGGATTTTATGAAACAAAATAGAAAATTGTTTTTTTTTTCTTTTTTTTTTTTTTTTTTTTTTTTTTTTTTTGAGTTGAGGAAGGAGTTGTTGGAAAACTGTTGGGATAGAAAGCTTTTGAGGGAAAGCCACATTGATGAAGAAAAACACTGAAGATGTAGGTACTTTTGAATAATAGATTGGCTATGTAATGGTCAACCACAAGATAAAATTTTTACACAGTATTTTTATGGCTTAAATTGGCTGCAGTGTAAACCAAGCTGACTACTCTATTAAGTCATTATACTCTTTAATTATTTAACATTTCTGGCCAAGCCATCTTCTGTGGTCTTTTTTTGTGCACATCAGTCCTGATGTGTGCGGTGGTAATTGCTTGTTGTTTGTGAGGACTTTGCTTTGGAACAGGGTTTAATTTTAACTTTTCGGGGCAAATATTAGGAAGAATCTTCAGAAGGAAAGGGCCGTGATGGAAGTAGTCCTAGTGCCATGACACCGGGCATCTACAGCACTGACATGCCTCATACACCATCGGAGTTATTCTCACTAAGGAGCCCTGGTAGGATCCGCCTCTCAGGTACCACACTCTTTGAAGGGAGGACTCTATTTAAATGCAGATCTTTGGTTTTCTCCAGGGGGCACTTGGCAAATCTTTCTATCAAAGCACTGGTAGGAGAAAAGCATCTGAAAATTTATCCAGGAACAATAGCATCTGTCATTTTCAAATAATGATTACCAAGTATCACAATATTGTGATTCTTTTAAAAAAAAATCATTTAAAATGATCTTCCTAAATAACAGTGTTTTTTGTTGTTGTTGTTGTTGTTGTTTGTGTATTTGTTAGTTTTTGTTCTGTTTTATCTGGACAAAAGACATTGTCTCTTAAGACTATGTTGCCAAAAGTTGGTTACTTGACTTTACAAGTCAGGCTTTAGGTCAGCTCTGCCAGCCCAGTGGGGTAACTGGGCCTTCAGGCAGGATTTAGCCCTGTGTCCACAGGCTTTCAGGCTGCAACTGAGGGCAGGGTTCTCTGGGAGACTTTCGGCATCCCTTCCTCCTTGAGTGTTGGTGGTCCTGGGGCAGACACCCAAGGAATCAATCCAATGTACCAGCAAGAACTCCAGCCCCGAGTTGCTCCCCACCCCAAGGATATTTCTGCCAAATAGTGACCTTTCATTTATTTACTTTGATTCCAATTCATCATTATATTTGAAATCAGTGGGCCAAGTCTACGGAACCCGGGGATGGGGGTGGGGTGGGAGGGGGCAGAGTCTCTTTTGAAGGGATCATTGTAAAAGATCTCCCAGACTTGAAACAGGTCAACATACTTTTCTGATGGGTTCTGATCCCTTAGATTCGTCAGACATGCATACTATACACACACAGTGATCTATTTATATACCCTTACATTGGATGGCACCAGTGACTATAGGGGTACCACCACAGCCTCCTGCAGAGTTTTGGGGTGTCTCTCCTTATATTCCTATGATGAAAAACACTTTGCCCATTAAACTCTGTGATAGTCATAAATATCACAAAAGAAAGGATGGAGTCCTTGAAACGTCCAGGGTACTGGAGATTCCACTCAGGGTTGCATTTTTGGCATGTCTGCTCAGGTGAATAACCTTGATCAAACTCTGAAAAGGATACTAAATCATGACTCACCTTTTTTTTTTTTAAAGTTACAGAGAAATTATTTCATTTCCTTAGAAAATATTCATTTCTA
This sequence comes from Mastomys coucha, assembly GCF_008632895.1. Taxonomy (NCBI): domain Eukaryota; kingdom Metazoa; phylum Chordata; class Mammalia; order Rodentia; family Muridae; genus Mastomys; species Mastomys coucha. The sequence goes on from NW_022196891.1 coordinate 84,769,211, forward strand.
ACAAAGATTTTTTTTTTTTTTGACTGCTTGAAAGCGACTCAGAGTGCTAACATTACGGGAAGCAAAGCCCAATGCTTGTATCTCTCCTTTCACAGATGTTTAAGAGGTTTTGTAAGTTGTGCTTCAAAATATACGCTTCCCATTTAAATTTGATCTCATTCTTAGATATTTTCAATTAATAAGGCTTTTCTTATGACCATGGTAATTTGTATTCAAAAATACCTATTTTATTAGCACCGTTGTAGACTGTGAGACAAATTTCCATATCTGTGAAATAGTAACAAGAAAAATAACTAACGTTTGTCTAGCGAGTGATAGTTTATACGTTCCCCATACCTCTTAGGAAGATGATTCATTACCCATGTTAAGAAGCCAATCACTTTTTACAAGGTAAACGTTATATGAAAATAGACTCTTTACTCTCCTGTCCTTCCTGTTTACTTCCTTTTCTAAGACTCTTCTTGTCTTGCTTTCTTTTTCCCCTTAATAATGTAAAACCCCCTTTCGGGACAGAGCATGTATAATTGCCTAACATACATGTCCCTTGAAAAGGGAGCAGGAACGAGCCGCCCCCACAGCTGGGGAATATATCTTCTGCTCACCAGTGTTGTTGAGGAAAATGTTAGGTTGCAGAAATCATTTCATGCCCTGTATGTTTTCTAACATAAATCAGGAAGACTGTTAACAAGTTATAGCCCTTCTTAGAGACTGCAGCTCTCTCTCGTGCCGCTGTAAACACAGCCTATATATTTTTTCCAAGTTACTGTGTGTGGAGAGAGATCTAAAGTTGTCTGTGTAAATGAGCAGCCCCTTCAGCTATGGGGAGTTCATCTTCTGTTCTGTATGGACTCTTGAGTTCCGAAGGTTGCAGAAGTAGGACTCGGTTGTGATGGTCCTCCGGACCAGTCCCCATCAGAGCCCGACACTTGCTGTTTACAGATAATGTAGACTTAGGATGCTGGTTGTCACAAAAGGTCAGCAGCAGTGAAGGGACCATTGTCGGTGGCATCTGGTACCAGGTTATCAGAGAATATTAGTGGGTGGACTGTGGGCTCTCTCTCAGCCTCCACGGCCCTTTCCCCTTGATTGTCAGTGATTAAGAATACTAATAGGACAACCAAAAATGATGCTCCAATTTACTGTTTTTCTAGAAACTATTTCTTTATGGAGGACCACATACCACGGCTATAAATGGCATGTACGGAGTCTGTATCAGAGCTCAAGTTCATTGGTTTGAAACAGTCACCTTATGGGACTTAGACATTCAGGGTTGAGTGTACATGTTTTCTTTATCTGCTATACATCCCGTTGTTCTAAATAGACTTTTTCTGCAATAAATAAATGAATAAATAAATAAATAAATAAATAAAAATACAAAACTGTCTTATGTGCCAGTTTCCTAGGTTAGATCATAATAGCTGGTGTGACTGATAGGAGTGAAGTATTATTTTATCAGTGACACACCAGATGTAAGGATAGTTGTTCTATTGTGATACAAGAGATACACACGACAGACAGTGTTCTTCACTGTCTACACGTGTTCTACAAATGGCCAAGCAATATTCTTCAATGTGTGGACTGGGGGTGAAGCGGGTAGAGCTTTAAGGCATCGCACATGAATCTACAAGTTGAACAGGTAGATGCAAACTCTTGAAGAATGGCTGAAAGGGGTTTCGAGAAATTTCTAGGAATTTTAGGGACCAACAGCAAACTAGAAGCTTTACTCTCCTGAAATGGGGAAATAGGATTGTTGCGAAGTAGATGGCCTTTGTGAACGATTACAGTGCAGTCTTTGTTGTTGTTGTTGTTGTTGTTGTTGTTGTTGTTATTGTCATTGTTGTGGTTTTATTTTTGGTCACTGAAATTCATTAAAAGTAGGACTGAGGGAAAATGGAGAGAGATAAAATAGGCTAGGATATAAAAGAAGACAAGATACAAGGCAGGTAGAAGTGATGTGTGTGCATGTGTGTGTGTGTGTGTGTGTGTGTGTGTGTGTGTATGTAAAATCACTTGGCCTATTTTTATTGAGCTGTGGGATGTGAAGGAAAATGAAGGGGCCATGCATGGTGGCTCATGACTGTAATCTCAGCACTTGGGAGGTTGGACCCAGAGGCTGCCTTAAGCACCAGGGCTATAGAGTAAGACGCTGTGTAAAACAAAGCCAAACAAAACATAACAATAACAAAAACAAAACAAAAATATACACACAAACAAAATCTACCCAGTAAACCAAGGGGAATTAATACAGACAGCCATTCTCTGTCTTCTCTTGAAGGGACAGCTGTGGAAAAGCCTGGAGTTAGGTCTCCAGCTCTTGCCTTAGAACTTCTGTTGGGCCACTCACTACCTTGTGTGATTTGGGGAAATTATTCATTCTCTGAACCTTTACCATTTGTGAAAATGTGACTAGAGTAATCAAAGTGTCGATTCTCAAGATGGCAGTGAGGGCTAAGTGGGCATTGTTGGGCCAGCCTAGTCTGACCAGGTCTGACCATGAGTCTCTGATCATTTGGAGGTAAGTTAATCTCATTGAGAGTCTCTTTTGTTGGTATTTTTCTTGCTTCCTGCGGGGCAAGCAGAGAGGGAGGAAGCAGAGAGTAACACGTACGTGGGCAGCGGAATGCGGCAAGCACTCTGTAGACATGGTGATTCTCATGTAGACAGTGCCAGTGCACCAGCATCTTTATTTACACCCCCTTCCCGGAGAAAGCCAGTTCTTATCCAAATAAACAAGTAAATAATCTTAGAAACAAAACCATCAAAACCATTTCAGAGCAGTAAAAATAGGCCAGGTGATTTACATACACACACACACACAAAGCATGCCCCTCTTCTACCTGCAATATTCAATAATGGTTTCGTCTCAAACCTTAACCTGTCATTTGCACCTTTACTGTAGAATTGATATTAATTTCAAGTGTATGCATTTTTGTGAAGGTTATAGGAATTGTTGTTTGGTAACAAAAACTTAAAAGTGCTGCTATAAATTACATTTGAAAAACACGTCTTCATGGGTATAAGATTAGAAGTAATGAATGGAAGGTCAGTTGACTCCACATGCAGGTGTGGCACACATATCTTTTAGGGATATTTTTATGAATGATTCACTAATATTAAGCCTAGCCAATTTTGCCATTATAAATGAACTATATTCCAAAGCCTGTGGTAAAGGAATAGGTCAGAAATTGTTCAAGAAATGGGCTGTGTGTACAGACAATGCACTTAAAAACACAGATTCAGAGAATTCTGCTTGGATTCTATCTGAAACTGGGGCATCCTTAGCTGACTTCCCAGATAATGATGGGCAGAAGCCCGCACTTGGTGATCCCTTAAGGCCAGACCCTCAGTCAAAGTACAAATCAAAAACGTTGTGAGACCCAATTTGTCCTTGAAAGCCAATTGCTATTTGCTTGCGTCTGACCCATGAAGTCCTCCGTCCGGGGGCAAGATGTGTGCTAAACGAGAGGAAAACAGAACCCAGGAAGCTTAATTATGGCTTTGGTCCCACGACCGTTTGACAGACGTACGATTATTTGCGAGTTGCAGATGAGCTTCTCGCCATCTGCATTGAAAGCTGCCTCTGAAACTGGTCAGTGCATACAGTCAGCCCAGCTCAGGTTTCTTTCCCATTTAGCAAAAAATGGATGGAGCACGTTGTGCCTTTACCATCACGACAGATCAGTTAGCAATACAGCCTTGTGTTCAAGAGATGGCCTCTACTTTAAGACATCCATGCTGCCTTTAGGGAAATAGGCTAATCATTAAGGTGGCAGCACTGAAGGCTGGAGTAACAGCTCAGGGCTGTGGGACCTGGCCCTGTAAACAAACTCAGGTACAGTATGAGAAAGAATTACGTGAAATATGACCAGTTCATACAGATCCCTTAAGGAGTTCTTGGGCTCCCCAGAGAGCTCCATGGACATTCAGGCTTCAGGCTACATCCTGTTTAAGGTATTTTTTTTCCCACTTATTTCTTGGCTACCGTTTCATCTGGTTCACAAAATAGTCAAATGAGAGGAAGGGGCTCCTTTGTTTGTTTGTTTGTTTGGTTGGTTGGTTCATTTGTATGTACTGGAGATGGACTCAGGACATGACGTAGGCAGGCCACTGTTCTACTAGAAAGCTACCTCTCCAACCCTGAGAAAGAAGATCTGGAAATACTCCTGAGAGGTTCACTAGGGGCTGCAGGGATTATGGGAGAGGAGGAAGGAAGACTTCACTCTTAGGGACCTGGGCTTTGAGGGAAGGTCCTGTGTTGTGATTGACTTTGTGCCCACAGAGTCTGGCACCATGCCTGACTGCGAACAGAGGCTCAGTAAATGTTTATGAATGCGTGAGTGCCTGGCTCTGCGGTCCGTCCCCAACATATGTTAGCCTTTAAAATGTTCACCAAAAAAATAAAAAAATAAATCTTGAATGGTGGTGAGATTGCATCCCTCTCATAAATGAAAAAAAAAAAATTGGATATTTTGAGCAACTGTTGATCTTGTGTGGTGGTGGGGGGG
>NW_022196891.1:84773725-84775068 GCF_008632895.1 Mastomys coucha
GGGGGGGGGGTAGTGCCGAGATGCCAGTTACACCAGGCATCGGGCTGACTTTGTGCACGACAGGGCGTGACTTGCACACGGGAGGGCATTATTGTTGTTCCTAGACTGCAGCGTGGCTGCAGACTTTGACGCGGTTCCTTGTTTTCCCAGGCAGGTCTGGGCCAGGCTTCGGATACGGAGGGCAACAGTGCCCTGAGCTGCTTGCCACATTTCCTTCACATTGCCCCCGTGAAGAGGGGTGGTGGTTTCGACCCTGTGAAGTGAGATGCACCGTGTTGAAAGGTGCTTTTTCATTGGCCACCCTGTCCTGTCTCCGGGACAGGAGCGACGGGCCTGGGAGCATGGGCCTCACAGGGAAGGGAGTACAGCGATTTGGATCAGGTTAGCCCTTAGCTGCTGCTCGTGGTCCTGGTCACTATTTTTAACTCCCGGCGGGCCAAACAGATGGCTCGGTGAGTACAAGCTCCTGCCAACAAGCCTATTGACCTGAATTTGATCCTTGAAACACACATGATGGGAAGAGAGAATTGACCTCTGGCCCCTATACACACACCACCACCACCAATAAATAAATAAATATGTAATAAAATAAGAGCACCTCTCCTTCATAAACGTAGTAAAGTCTCGATGATTCGTCTCTTCCATACTAAGACTGATAATTAAGAAGGTGCTTCCTGTGCTGGTGGGCAGGATCCATGATCTTTACTCCGTCTCTGTTCCTGTTCCTAGTGCCCCATTGTCTCCAAGGATGGTGAGCCCGCTTGGGTTATAGTTTGCAGTCACCTCCAGTTCGCCCCCACAACACAGTTGTAAAATTCCCAGCTGTTAGTTTGCACAGTCTAGATTTTAGTCTGAAAGGACCCACTCCTCCCCTTTTCTCTTCTCAGTAATCTTGGAGGAACGTCGCGGGAGTCCCAGACAAAGGGGTAGAGAGGAAAAAAAAAAAAAGAGGGAAGTGCTTTAAAATATTGGATTAGCCGGGCAGTGGTGGTGCACGCCTTTAATCCCGGCTCTTGGGAGGCAGAGGCAGGTGGATTTCTGAGTTCGAGGCCAGCCTGGTCTACAGAGTGAGTTCCAGGACAGCCAGGGCTACACAGAGAAACCCTGTCTCAACAAACAAACAAACAAAAGGATTGGCTTAAGGATCTGGGGGTGTGGCTTTACCAGTGAAGTACTGTTTGTAGAAGCATGGGGGCCTGGGTTCTGATTCCCAGCGCACTTGTACAAAGCCAGAGTCGCAGCACATGGCTGGCTTCTTGGTGGTTAGGGAGGCGAAGGAGGAGGATCCCTGGGGCTAGTGCGGCCAGTCACTCTAGCCAATCATTGAGCTCCAGGTTCAGTGC
>NW_022196891.1:84775078-84776915 GCF_008632895.1 Mastomys coucha
GTGTAGAGGGATTGAAGAAGGCACTGGACTTCTATTTCTGGCCTCTACGTGTACGTGTGCATACACCCATATCAACACATGCACATACTATAAGCGTATACGAACACATACACACAAGCACGAACTGGATTAACTGGTAAAGTTCTGTTCGCCTATTGGACGAGGTGGGCAAGGGCAGCTGAGGCAGAAGCTGTGCGCAGGGAGTGTCTTGCTCCGGTGCCATGACCAGCGGGTGCCAGCCTTTCGTGAGCTGGGTGCTGTGCTGAGAGGCAGGGACCTGACTGACGGAGGGGAGGGAGACTCTTTCCACACTCCTCCCTGACCTGTGCTGGAGTCCGCTGGGGTGAATTGTGTGAAGTTGTCAAAGGTTGCTCTGCTCTCCAGCACTTGGCACGGGCTCCTCTGAAATGTGATACCATTGGTTTTTCAGTAAAGGTTCCTTTCCGCAGGGCTGCAAACACAGCTCCGCTGCTACCCTGTACACACAGCCCGGAGCAGACCAAGCAGCACCTTCCCAGCAGCCTTTTGAACTCCACACTCTCCCAGATCCCCTCTTCACCCAGGAAGTTTCCTTCTGTGTTGTCAGATTTAGCACCAGACTCCAGTCATCAGATCCCGAGCAGACTCCCTGCTGCACAGCACAGAGGCTTGCTTAAGACATTTGTCCTTGAAACTGCACCAAACTCTTGGAAGAGCCCAGAACGTGTAAGTATGTATGATTTAGGCAGCAATGGGACAAGGCAAAGCTGCAATCAACCATTATACAATATCCGATTAGCAGGACAGGAGGGATTTTTTTCCGACCTTATGTTACATTCAGTTTCAATTCGTTCTGAGGCAACAGATCAATTGTAGCCTCTGATACAGCGACTTTGCAGTAGACGGAGGTTGTAATATCTTAGCTCTAGCTATTTGCCCTTCTCAGTTAGCACATAGATGTAGCTCGTGGGCCAATTATTGTGGGCATTAAACTATACAACTTCTCAATTTTTATTAGGGCCGATAATTGTTGGTCTTGTCCATCTTGAGAAACAAGTTAGCTCTGGGGGGAATGCTTTTAAAGAATTAACTACATAAATTCCTGGGCAATGCAATGAGTTTGTAGTGTACTTGCTCTCCATAAACTGTACCAGTTCGCAGTTATAATTTACTCATAGCATATTCCTCCGAGGTTCGGTTTTAATTGAATCCTGCTCAGTGTTTGTCTGGTGTTTGACGGTCCTGGATGCATCTGTTTAATTTACTTTGCTTGGATTGCAGTCTGGTTAAACCTGTGTTTTGATTCTAAGGGCTGCCAGGTGAAAGAAATGTGCAGGTCTCTGGGGGAGGCGGGTAGCGAATGTGCTTGTCGAAGGTGGTCTATTACCTCTGAAAGCTTTTTAGGTACCCAACCTGACCGGCTGTCAGAAGGACCACAAACCAAACACCGCTGGGCTCTGAGCTGTCTCTCAGCCTGCCCACTTTTGGGACTCCAGCCTGTAAAAGCTGGTGCCCCCTTTCTATCAATTTTTAATCTGCAACAATACTTACGTTTATAAGATTAATTTCTCTCAGATTAGCCTGATTGATAGCTGGATTGTGGTTACTTAAGAGCCTGCTCCCTGGAACCCACAGCCCAGATGCATTCCATTTAACTAGTGAATGTGAAACCCGGCAACCATGGAGTCAGCCACCACCGACTGGCTGTGCAGCGGCTTGTTGTAAACAATACAAATGAGCCAGGAGAGCAGGGGCAACCAGACATGAAATGATTTTAATAGAAATTACGGTAAAAGGTCATGTGATTTGAGATCCGCTTATGTTCCGTTTTAAAGGGAAAGTCTGTCTTTTCCCTCCC
>NW_022196891.1:84776925-84783808 GCF_008632895.1 Mastomys coucha
CCCCCCCCCTTGCCTAATTCTAACCCACTAGAGTAAGTAGTCCCCTGAACTTGACAGGCCCTCCTCTGGGCTTCCACAAAGAAGGCTACTGCCTGTGTGTTGTGGGCAAAGCATGGGGACTTGTGGAATTTAAGTGGTAAGTACCTTTAGTCTAGAAACAAAACAAAATAAGGCTGAGTATTTTCATTTTATATTTATTTATTTATTTTTTATGGAAGGTCGTGCTTCCTGTACGCTGCAACTCCTCTAGACTAGATGTAACAAGATCACAGGTCACTCCATGTCCCTTTTAAGTGGTACATCTGTCTTTGCTTCTTCCTGGTTCTCTGGATTAATCTGTAACCTTGGTCTTTCTGAAAAATGTTATTTGCTCTCAAGTCAACTTTTGCGGGATAATAATGAACAAATGGAAGCTTGGGCGGGGGGCTGGGGGAGGAGGATGAGTCCTGAGTCTAATCTCAGGTTTTTGTTTTGTTTGCTTGTGTGTTTGCTCTTTTAATGCATCCAGACCCTTTCTGGATTCTCAAAGGGTCAGGTCTCATGATGACATCCGCGCTTCCGTAGAAGCGACGGTGACTGGATGTGGAAATGATGGTCTTTATAAAATTGCTTTCAGCTTAAGACGACAGCCACTACCTACCAAGCAAACTGTCTGTGTTAGGTCCTAACTCACGGTTCGTCTGATGCACTGTGTCCAGCGGTGCTTGTTAGTAGCAGTAAGGAGAGGAGTCTGGTCCACCACTTAGAGGGGCTGTGAAGGCCTCTCGGGAGTTCTGCTATGCCCTTGCCAGGATTTGGAGGTGGGCCTTGTCCCAGGCAATGTGGATGAACAAGGATGCTCACAGTCTCGTGGATGCTTTACGCTAAGGACTCTTCGGCATATTTGTCTTAAAGTGAAAGAGAGCTGAGTGGATGTTTCAGGCTAGGCTTCTGTTCCCTCCCACACACTGTATAAATGATCATGTAATATGGGAACGAGAGGTAATGGTATGCTTACATTTTGCCTCTTTTTGATCTATAGATTCTTCTGACTAGCTACATAGTCGAACACCCTCTGAGGTCCTGCCCGGTTGGATGGACCTCAGGTGTACTTTTTCCTATTAGTGTCACTGAGGTAGAACCAATCAACCTATGGAAATTGTGTGTTGGGAGCTCAAGGGGAGTTAAGAAACGTGGGCTTCTCCGTATCCTCTCAAGATATTATCAAGGAAACTGTTCAGGCCAGAAGTGTTCCATGTTAACACTTATAAGTTATGAGTGGTGGTTGTTTTTTAAAATTAGAGTTTGAAAGATAGTGGGGTGGCTCGGCTGTCTTAAGGCCGGCAAATCCTTCAGAATGTCCTGGCTGAGGATGTGGCTTAGGGTTTGCTTGGAACTTTAAGACAACCCATGCTTATTAAAACAGGATGAATCTCAGGTAATTAATATGCATCGGGGAGGGGAATTTCAAGCACACGTTGAGAATATCTTGTCAAGAGAGAGGTTTTGGGGGCAATTGTAATAAAAATACAGTTCCTGATGTTTCCTCACCTTGGTTCCTGAAGCTGAAGGACACGATTGGAAGTGTCATCCATGACTGCTTAGAAGGAGTCTCATTCCATGGAGATGTGTGTGGAGCCTCTGCTTTGGGCTTAAACCAAGCTTACGGTTTTGTGTAAGCCTGCTTCATCTGTCCGACCTTTGTGTTCTTCTTGGTAGGCAGAGGTCACTAAAACAAGCCAGGGGTGATGAGAGAAAAAGAGGAGACAGCGCACAGAATATGGTCAGCACCCTCTCTGGCACAGTATGTGTTCAATAAACTATTGCTGGTTTCATTGCTTATTTTGATTTTAAAAAATGCATAGTTAAGTAGAGTCCTGCTGTGTGCCTGGCAGGGACAGACAGCAGTCACATCTCAACCAGCTTGGGGGGGGTGGGTGGGTAGCGGCTATGTATGTTCGAGGCATGGGATAGCAAGTGAGTACGTTGTGTCTTGCAGCATGCTGCACAACATTTTATTCTATTCAAAGCCTGAGATGGTATTTTCCACGTTTTTTTTTTTTTCATTTTTCATGCAAAATTATTCAGGAAGGCCAATTAAGTTTTTTAAAAAATGTATTATTGCAGATTAAGACTTCTGCTATTGTAGGTGTTGAGACCCAGCTGTACAGAATCCCATGCTACAGCTGAGGTCAAAAGGCCGTCTAGACCTAAGACATTTAATTACATGTATGACAACTATTGCTAGAATTGAGGGCACACACACAGAGTCATAAAAAAAATAAAGCTTAGGAAGAGATGATTACCCTAAGTGTAAGAGTTTAAAGCTTAGCGCTCCTTAGTTGGCCAAGAAGGCCAACTTGTATGAAAAACCAGTAGTAGAATAAGTCTGTCCACATAGAGTTCACACCATCATGCACACGTTGCTTGACGTGATATTTAGCTCCTTTTGACCTTTGACCTTGTGGCATAAAGGTCACATTCCTGCAATCCCAGTGCTTGGCCCTTTCCAGGTCTTACTCCTTCCATTTTCCTTGCCTTCCCCTTTTCCTTCCTTCCATCTATGTCCCCTCTGCTACATCGCGCTTCCATTTTCTGTATGAATCAGAGAGCTTGGGAAGAGAGGGACAGGATACCTGAAGCCTTTTGATGCCAGTTCTGCTTTCATAAATGGAAACTTTTAGAGGAGTCAGAGAAATCTGTTTTTCTTCCTCCTACTATTGAACAGGAGAGCGACATCTGAAGTGACCTGCAGACCCCAGGGAAGCCTTGCTCGGGAACTATTTGTTGATTCATTGATTAAACACCGTGGAGAGAGGGGGCATCAAGCACGGAGATCCCCTCAGTAGTGAAGGCTTTGAAACCTCACACTGCAGTGTGTGGTGGGATGGCTTCCTCATGACCTTCCAATGACTAATCTCCTTTAAGAACTGAATCAAAGCAGTTAAGGGATTTTTGTCAGATGGATTTTGTCTACAGTTGGGTTTTTGGCAGTTTCATGTAGAAAGCAGTACATTCTCCATGAAAATACGAATTTCTCCTTTTCTTACCCCCTAAGAAAGGAATGAAAACAGATTGCCAGCAGAGATCTCCAGAGAGGAGTCTTGTTTACCCATGACACTGTTCGGGCATGGACAGCTGTGAGGCAGATGCATTTCTCACACTTCTCAGCCAGCCTTTTCCTTGACTACCCTTGCCCGATGGTCCTGCCACCAAGTGAAGCCAATTCACTGAACCTGTTCTAGGATCTTTTCTGGTTAGAATGGAGGATGATAGCAATCCATAATCTACTTTTCCAGAAATCACAAAGCATGCAAGGTTGGAGCTGAAGGGCTTCATTTGCTTCAATTCACAGGTTGTTCAAGGTCACAAAACCTGTGAGCTTGTGAAGTCGGGATAGAAGTTCAGAGGTCTCACTCCCTCTCAGCACCCTGCTGAGAGGCCGGCCTTATGGGGAAGAGAGAGCTTATGCATGGGATTAAACACCATCTAGTCTAGAAAAAGGAGGGCCATCTCGAAGTGACCACAGGAAAGAATTATGGAAACCTAGGTCAAGTTGTAAAACTGTACTCTAGACACCCTTGTGACCTTGAGAAGGACATTTAACCGACCAGGGCTGTGGCCCCTTCTACTGAGAAGCTGAGATAGAGGTATCTCTAATGCCTACATAGTAGGTTTGTTGTGCGTATTAAGCAGGATTATCTATGTTAAATGCTTTACCTGACACGAAAGGTAGCAACTAATTTTAATTATCAATCTTTTCCTTTTTGAAATTGATGGTGGAGTTGTGTATGGTAGAAATATAAGCATAAGATTGTAAATGCGCATCTAGAGTGGGGGGAAGGTCAGGAGTTTTCAACCTTTCCTTGTATTGTAGTGCAAATAGGAAACACGTTGGGAGTTGCTGGTTGCTTGGCACATCCATGGTGATGGAGATAATGATGGTGATGGGTGATGCCTAGGGCCCTAAGACGACCTCACCACTTTAGCTTGGGTGTCCTGGTTTGTTCTTTATACAAGGAAAGAAATCAAAACGTTGGTAAATAAGAGGAGCTTGAGCCCTCTAAACAAGAGGGACATGGTCAGCAGACTCCAGGACTTTATTCTGGATAACTTAGTCTGGAAGGTGTCCTCCTACATGGTCTTCATGACCTCAGAGGGTATTTTGTAACATAGTCCTGGGACCAGACTCCATTTGAAAGTTCTGGGGTTAGGTAGATGTCAACTGACCCACTTCGTTTCTTATCCGGGGTGAGAATCAGAAAGCCAGCTACTTCCTAGGACTGGGGTGAGGACCAAGCTAGTGACTGGAGAGTCTAAGAAAAGTGTCTGACTCAGAGGAAGGGCTCCGTGCATATTAGTAACAACTAGATGGTTCTTTTGTTTCTGCTTTTAAACACTGGTAGAACAGAGTCTTACCTTGTGATTCTCCTCCCAGTCTTCCATTCTTCAGATTATTCACAATGTTATAAATATATGAAACTGGTTTTTAGCTTGAATATAATAGCGGCTCTTCTTTATTGTGCCGTTTAAATACCCACTGTGCCACACGCTGTGTGTGGTATCTAATTGAGCCAATTCTCTCAGTTTTCTTACGTGATATATATTTTCATCCCCACCTTATAAATGAGAGCAGGGAGTCTCCAAGAGGCGTTGGAACTTACCTACATCTCCAGCTAATGAGTGACAGGGCCGCACTTGGATTTATTGCCTTCCCTGTGCATTGTATGCACATGGCCCCATTAATCTGGATACGGCGTGTAGGGCTTTCTTCAGAAAAAGTAGAAAAGTAGATTTTTCTGGAGTGAAAGATGAGAAATGAGAGGGAGGTGGAGGGAGAAATGGAGGAAGAGATAGATACATAGATAGATAGATACATAGATGGATAGGGGCTCATTTTGTAACTAGGCAGCCATTTCTGAAGGGGAAAGTAGGGAATCTTGGGTAATTCTCACTTTAACCAATTTTTAGCATGATTTAGTTAGAAGCAGAACAACTGGTAGCTTTGAGCCTGGCATGATGACCGTTTAACTTCCAGGTCTGGAACAATCTTCTATATTATGCTTGAAGAGCTTCATGCAAAAGTGACGGCAGACACAAAACAGAGGAAGAAATCCAGGCACATCAGCATGTGTCCGGTAGTACAACCATCTTCACATCCTTAACGCTCTAACGCAGACAGGGAGGGGAGGAAGACCTAATGTCCTGTTATGCTCTTGATGCTCAGGCACAGATTAGGTTAATATTCCCAGAGAGAACTGTGCATTCGTACAGTCTGATACTTTTCACTTAAAGAAACACTCCCCCGGCCCCTTTAAATGAATCACCAAAGGTCTTCTGAGCTAAACAAGCCACATTTTCTTCCCATCATTCCACATTAGGAAACTGAGCCACAAGGCTTGCTATACTCTGCAGGCAGGAAAGCCACTCTCCCAGACAAAGCCTCTTCTCTCATGTATGTGGTGTGATTCATTGGACAGAGGGGACCCATGTACCTAGGTGTGCAGTGAGGGTCTTGCTGAAGTAAAATGGAGCCCTCCTGTATAGGCTTGCTCCAACCTGCAAGCTGACAAGTTCGTGGCTGCGTCTTTGAGGAATGATGGAGGGCTATGATATCTATTGTTTTCTAGAACAAAGACTGGGTGCTGGATCGAGCACTGTGCCATCTTGGGCCTTAGCCTCCTGGGGCCCACCGGGTGCCATGGCATCCTCCCCAGATGGCCACCCGTGGCTCTTGTGATGTGGGACTGGCACTCTGTCTGTGGAGCAGATGGCTTTCCTTGCAAGTGGTACTCCCTGCTCTGCAGTCTCATTTTGAAGATGTAGGTTGCAGTAAGTGCAGGGGTCCAAAACCAATCATGTGCCAAACCTTTGTGTTGGAAATGAAATACAATCCAAGGTAGACTAGAAAGAGGGGATTTCAAATATCTTCATAATTCCCAAGGTCACTGTCAAGGTCAGACTACTTATGACAGTTTGGGTGTTCCAGAACTGACACCACCAGTCAGGGGACTCACAGCCATTCTTGGGGGGAAATCCAGGAGCTTCCCTGTCCCACTTTTCAGTGATTTTTACTTGCTAGAGATGGAGAGAAAGGATTGAAGAAGGGAGGAAGCCAGGACATTGCCTTTCCCTTCTCAAGGTCACAGGGCCATACGACTGTCCTCATAAAGCTGTCAGAGTGTGTGCTCCATGACTCAACTCTTGCCTTCACACTGCTTCGAGTAAGATATACACGCACCGACTCTCTGTTGCCCTAAATATAAATATTTCTTCTAATAATACATGGTATTTGTGTTGGGAATGTTTTGAAATCACAAATTATCATTTTCCTTTTACAGCTGAGTTAGCTTTGCATGATAAAGTTCAGAATAAGCTTGTTTAAAAAAAATAACAATACTAGAAACTGGTTCTCAATATCTAGATCTGGGTTGATCCCATCTTACAGAATCTTCAACCTGGAAGAGGCTCGATAAAAGGTGACACTGGAGACTTGAGGATGAAAAAGCCTGAGAAGCAGGCAGAGGGCCCAGAGAATTGTGGGAAGGAAACATTTGCAAGGTCATCGTCGTGTATTGAGTATGGTAGCCAAAGCTGTGAAATATCTCCAAGTTATACTTTATCCTCCATGGAAAAGCAACTTCAGGGGCTGGAGAGGTGGATCAATGGTTTAGAGTGCTTGCTGCTTAGACTGGAGTTCTGTTCCCTGTATCCACATCAGGGGTTCACACAGGCCTGTGACTCTAGCTCCAGGGACCCTGGCACCTTCCTCTGACTTCCTTAGGTACCTGTGCTCACACGCACAAACCTACACACACACACACACACACAACCGAGACTAAAATAAACCTTAACATGAAAGAAAAGTTAGTGTAGTATAGGAGGAGAGAAAGGCAAGGGAAGG